>NC_083788.1:3236667-3300942 GCF_015708825.2 Lethenteron reissneri | reverse complement strand
GGGCAGTGTTGAGTCTATGTTAGTGTTAGTCTATGGGTATGTTTGAGTCTATGGGCAGTGTTGAGTCTATGGGCAGTGTTGAGTCTATGGGTAGTGTTAGTCTATGGGTAGTGTTGAGTCTATGGGCAGTGTTAGTCTATGGGCAGTGTTGAGTCTATGGGTAGTATTGAGTCTATGGGTAGTGTTGAGTCTATGGGTAGTGTGAGTCTATGGGCAGTGTTAGTCTATGGGCAGTGTTGAGTCTATGGGCAGTGTTGAGTCTATGGGTAGTATTGAGTATATGGGAAGTGTTGAGTCTATGGGCAGTGTTAGTCTATGGCAGTGTTGAGTTTATGGGCAGTGTTGAGTCTATGGCAGTGTTGAGTCTATGGGTAGTATTGAGTCTATGGGTAGTGTTGAGTCTATGGGCAGTGTTGAGTCTATGGGCAGTGTTGAGTCTATGGGTAGTGTTGAGTCTATGGGTAGTGTTAGTCTATGGAAGTGTTGAGTCTATGGGTAGTGTTCAGTTTATGGGCAGTGTTAGTCTATGGGCAGTGTTGAGTCTATGGGCAGTGTTGAGTCTATGGGTAGTATTGAGTATATGGGAAGTGTTGAGTCTATGGGCAGTGTTAGTCTATGGCAGTGTTGAGTTTATGGGCAGTGTTGAGTCTATGGCAGTGTTGAGTCTATGGGTAGTATTGAGTCTATGGGTAGTGTTGAGTCTACGGGCAGTGTTGAGTCTATGGGCAGTGTTGAGTCTATGGGTAGTGTTGAGTCTATGGGTAGTGTTAGTCTATGGAGTGTTGATCTATGGGTAGTGTTCAGTTTATGGGCAGTGTTAGTCTATGGGCAGTGTTGAGTCTATGGGCAGTGTTGAGTCTATGGGTAGTATTGAGTCTATGGTAGTGTTAGTCTATGGGTAGTGTTAGTCTATGGGCAGTGTTAGTTTGGGCAGTTTAGTCTATGGGCAGTGTTAGTCTATGGGCAGGTTAGTCTATGGGCATGTTAGTCTATGGGCAGTGTTAATCTATGGGCAGTGTTGGTCTATGGGCAGTGTTGAGTCTATGGTCAGTGTTAGTCTATGGGCAGTGTTAATCTATGGGCAGTGTTTAGTCTATGGGCAGTGTTGAGTCTATGGGCAGTGTTATCTATGGGCAGTGTTGAGTGTATGGGTAGTGTTGATCTATGGGCAGTGTTGAGTCTATGGGCAGTGTGAGTCTATGTTAGTGTTAGTCTATGGGTAGTGTTGAGTCTATGGCAGTGTTGAGTCTATGGGCAGTGTTGAGTCTATGGGTAGTGTTTCTATGGGTAGTGTTGAGTCTATGGGCAGTGTTAGTCTATGGGCAGTGTTGAGTCTATGGGTATATTGAGTCTATGGGTAGTGTGAGTCTATGGGTAGTGTTGAGTCTTTGGGCAGTGTTGAGTCTATGGGCAGTGTTGAGTCTATGGGTAGTATTGAGTTGGGAAGTGTTGAGTCTATGGGCAGTTAGTCTATGGCAGTGTTGAGTTTATGGGCAGTGTTGAGTCTATGGCAGTATTGAGTCTATGGGTAGTGTTGAGTCTATGGGCAGTGTTGAGTATATGGGCAGTGTTGAGTCTATGGCAGTGTTGAGTCTATGGGCAGTGTTGAGTCTATGGGCAGTGTTGAGTCTATGGGTATGTTGAGTCTATGGGTAGTTAGTCTATGGAAGTGTTGAGTCTATGGGTAGTGTTGAGTCTATGGTAGTATGAGTCTATGGGTAGTGTTAGTCTATGGGCAATGTTAGTCTATGGGCAGTGTTAGTCTATGGGCAGTGTTGAGTCTATGGGCAGTGTTGAGTCTATGGGTAGTTTGAGTCTATGGATAGTGTTAGTCTATGGGTAGTGTTAGTCTATGGGCAGTGTTAGTCTATGGGCAGTGTTAGTCTATGGGCATGTTAGTCTATGGGCAGTGTTAGTCTATGGCAGTGTTAGTCTATGGTCAGTGTTAGTCTATGGGCAGTGTTAATCTATGGGCAGTGTTAGTCTATGGGCAGTGTTGAGTCTAGGGTAGTATTGAGTCTATGGGTAGTGTGAGTCTATGGGCAGTGTTAGTCTATGGGCAGTGTTGAGTCTATGGGCAGTGTTGAGTCTATGGGTAGTATTGATATATGGGAAGTGTTGAGTCTATGGGCAGTGTTGAGTCTATGGTGTTGAGTTATGGGCAGTGTTGAGTCTATGGCAGTGTTGAGTCTATGGTAGTTTGAGTCTATGGGTAGTTTGAGTCTATGGGCAGTGTTGATCTATGGGCAGTGTTGAGTCTATGGGTAGTGTTGAGTCTATGGGTAGTGTTAGTCTATGGAAGTGTTGAGTCTATGGGTAGTGTTCAGTTTATGGGCAGTGTTAGTCTATGGCAGTGTTGAGTCTATGGGCAGTGTTGTTGAGTCTATGGGTAGTATTGAGTCTATGGGTAGTGTTAGTCTATGGGTAGTGTTAGTCTATGGGCAGTGTTAGTTATGGGCAGTTTAGTCTATGGGCAGTGTTAGTCTATGGGCAGTGTTAGTCTATGGGCAGTGTTAGTCTATGGGCGTGTTAATCTATGGGCAGTGTTGGTCTATGGGCAGTTTTGAGTCTATGGCAGTGTTAGTCTATGGGCAGTGTTATCTATGGGCAGTGTTAGTCTATGGGCAGTGTTGAGTCTATGGGCAGTGTTAATCTATGGGCAGTGTTGAGTGTATGGGTAGTGTTGATCTCTGGGCAGTGTGAGTCTATGGGCATGTTGAGTCTATGTTAGTGTTAGTCTATGGGTAGTGTTGAGTCTATGGGCAGTGTTGAGTCTATGGGCAGTGTTGAGTCTATGGGTAGTGTTAGTCTATGGGTAGTGTTGAGTCTATGGGCAGTGTTAGTCTATGGGCAGTGTTGATCTATGGTAGTATGATCTATGGGTAGTGTTGAGTCTATGGGTAGTGTTGAGTCTTTGGGCAGTGTTGAGTCTATGGGCATGTTGAGTCCTATGGGTAGTATTGTATATGGGAAGTGTTGAGTCTATGGGCAGTGTTAGTCTATGGCAGTGTTGAGTTTATGGGCAGTGTTGAGTCTATGGCAGTATTGAGTCTATGGGTAGTGTTGATCTATGGCAGTGTTGAGTATATGGGCAGTGTTGAGTCTATGGGCAGTGTTGAGTCTATGGGCAGTGTTGAGTCTATGGGCAGTGTTGAGTCTATGGGTAGTGTTGAGTCTATGGGTCGTGTTAGTCTATGGAAGTGTTGAGTCTATGGGTAGTGTTGAGTCTATGGGTAGTATTGAGTCTATGGGTAGTGTTAGTCTATGGGCAATGTTAGTCTATGGGCAGTGTTAGTCTATGGGCATGTTGATCTATGGGCAGTGTTGAGTCTATGGGTAGTATTGAGTCTATGGATAGTGTTAGTCTATGGGTCTATGGGCAGTGTTAGTCTATGGGCAGTGTTAGTCTATGGGCAGTGTTAGTCTATGGGCAGTGTTAGTCTATGGGCAGTGTTAGTCTATGGTCAGTGTTAGTCTATGGGCAGTGTTAATCATGGGCAGTGTTATCTGGGCAGTATTGAGTCTATGGTAGTATTGAGTCTATGGGTAGTGTTGAGTCTATGGGCAGTGTTGAGTCTATGGGTAGTATTGAGTCTATGGGTAATGTTGAGTCTATGGGCAGTGTTGAGTCTATGGGTAGTGTTAGTCTATGGGTAGTGTTAGTCTATGGGTAGTATTAGTCTATGGGCAGTGTTAGTCTATGGGCAGTGTTGGTTTATGGGCAGTGTTGGTCTATGGGCAGTGTTGGTCTATGGGCAGTGTTGGTCTATGGGCAGTGTTGAGTCTATGGGCAGTGTTGAGTCTATGGGCAGTGTTGGTCTATGGGCAGTGTTGGTCTATGGGCAGTGTTGAGTCTATGGGCAGTGTTCGTCTATGGGCAGTGTTGAGTCTATGGGCAGTGTTGGTCTATGGGCAGTGTTGGTCTATGGGCAGTGTTGAGTCTATGGCAGTGTTAGTCTATGGGCAGTGTTATCTATGGGCAGTGTTAGTCTATGGGCAGTGTTGAGTCTATGGGTAGTGCTGAGTCTATCGGCAGTGTTATCTATGGGCAGTGTTGAGTCTATGGGCAGTGTTGAGTCTATGGGCAGTGTTGAGTCTATGGGCAGTGTTAGTCATGGGCAGTGTTGAGTCTATGGGCAGTGTTGAATCTATGGGCAGTGTTGAGTCTATGGGCAGTGTTAGTCTATGCAGTGTTGAGTCTATGGGCAGTGTTTCTATGGGCAGTGTGATCTATGGGCAGTTGGTATATGGGCAGTGGTTAGTCTATGGGCAGTGTTGAGTCTATGGGCAGTGTTAGTCTATGGGCAGTGTTGAGTCTATGGGCAGTGTTAGTCTATGGGCATGTTGTCTATGGGCAGTGTTGAGTCTATGGGCAGTGTTAGTCTATGGGCAGTGTTGAGTCTATGGGCAGTGTTGTCTATGGGCGTGTTAGTCTATGGGCAGTGTTGAGTCTATGGGCAGTGTTAGTATGGGCAGTGTTAGTCTATGGGCAGTTTGAGTCTATGGGCAGTGTTGAGTCTATGGGCAGTGTGAGTTATGGGCAGTGTGAGTCTATGGGCAGTGTGAGTCTATGGGCAGTGTGAGTCTATGGGCGGTGTTAGTCTATGGGCAGTGTTAGTCTATGGGCAGTGTTGAGTCTATGGGCAGTGTTAGTCTATGGGCAGTGTTAGTCTATGGGCAGTGTTAGTCTATGGGCAGTGTGAGTCTATGGGCAGTGTTAGTCTATGGGCAGTGTTAGTCTGTGGGCCAGTGTTAGTCTATGGGCAGTGTTAGTCTATGGGCAGTGTTAGTCTATGGGCAGTGTGAGTCTATGGGCAGTGTTAGTCTATGGGCAGTGTTAGTCTATGGGCAGTGTTAGTCTATGGGCAGTGTTAGTCTATGGGCAGTGTGAGTCTATGGGCAGTGTTAGTCTATGGGCAGTGTTAGTCTATGGGCAGTGTTAGTCTATGGGCAGTGTGTGTATGTGTGTTGAACTTCTTTTGCACCGTACGTAGCCCACCGTGCTAATCCGCGGCGTGTGCAGACACACGGACACAAACACTGGTACAACATCATTATGAGGTTGACGATGGCGTTGACGATGATGATTCGGCTCGTTTTACCCAGAAAGGCCCGAGTCTCAAGACGCGTTGTCCAGGAGGGTCCTGCCGGGTTTGTAGGAGCGGGTGTTAGGGGTGGTGTGGGGTAGGATCCATTTCGCTCTCACTGCTGCCGCTGCTGTTGCGTGTGATGCACATGGCAGTGAGTGATCTGTAGGGGATTGTTTAGCATTGGGGGATTGTTACGGCCAACACGAACACCACTTTAACGTCCGTGGGTTTCGTTGTTGTTAATTTAGGGGAACAGTGGTGATCTTATCGCTTCGTCTCCACGTTGGACGTGCTCCTCCCGCGGTTTTCCGCGGGTCTAGATGCTTAACCAGTATATATATACAAGGTCAGATCTATTGGGACTTCTCTCTTTACTTGATACAGCAATCGTGCTGTGACGCTTCCAGCTGAAGACGGAAGCTTGTGTTGCCTTCCGAAACGTCGTGATCTAGTATTTTATTTCTATTATTTTTTCTATTATTATTTTTAATTTTTAAAACCTAAGAGTATGAGAAACCGTCTCACTCCGCGCGCCCAATCGCCAGGTAACGGCTCAGCCGCACAGCTCAAGAAAGTAGTTCCTCGTTGTAGCGGTGGGTGGTGCGTTCTGCGCTTTGGACTTACCGTGCACCATTTCAAAAAGTCCCGTGGCCTGTTTTTTTTCGAACCAGCTGGGAGGGCTCAACGAGAGCGTGAGACGGAGTTTCGAGCGACCTCGGGGGTCACCCGAAGTGACTTCCTTGAGACATCCAACTCCCTCGCGCGTGCCCTCGGTTCGGGCCGTCACCAACACGCCCTGTCAACAACCCAGACGGTTACCCCGTATCCTTGTGCGGGGGGAGTTCAGTGTTCAGGTCCAGGCGGCGTTCAGCCGTTTGAATAAGGGCAATGCATCTTCTTGGTTCTTTCGGTAAAGTCACGTAGAAGGGAAGTAATAAAATAATAAAAAATAAAACATAATAAAAGAATTCTCACGACGTTTCGGCCACAACTCAAGCAGCCGTCCTCAGGTGAAGAATGAAACACCACCAAGCTTGGAGCGTATATTTAAGCTGGGTTGGAGGGGGGAAGAAGAGCGCCTTGACAAAATAATTTGCATATCAAGAGGAATTTAGCATATTTATGGGAAATGCGTAGGAGGTGGGCTGGGGGTTTCAAAGTCATATTATGCCCGTGCATTATGCAGGATTAGCAGCATCAAAGGGAGGGGATAGGGGGTAGCATTCACAAAGGGAAGAAATGTTAATAGTATGTAGCTGCAGTTACTAAACAACCACGTAAAAAACTAAAGTATAAACTACATAGTATCATCAGTATGTACTTTCCAATAAGCCGAGCCATGAATGTTGTCTATTTGTTTGTGTTTCGCCCTTGTGATGGGACTTTGTGGGATGAACGTTGAGATTTATGAAGGGGCATGGCGGTGACCAACAACACGGTGTGAGTTGCTCTCTAATAATGTCGGGCAGTGACAAGGGGTTGACAGGCATGCACCACTCGGTCCTAATGACCGGCACCGTCACCACCACCACCACCACCATCGTCACCACCACCATCGTCACCACCACCATCGTCACCGTCACCACCGCCGTCACCACCACCGCCACCACTACTGCCACCACCGCCACCGTCACCACCACCATCGTCACCGTCACCACCACCATCGTCAACATCACCATCGTCACCACTAACACCGTCAACACCACCACCACCACAGTCACCACCACCAACGCCACCACCGTCACCACCACCACCACCGTCACCACCACCACCGTCACCACCACTACCACCACCACCACCACCGCCACTACCACCACCACCATCACCACCGTCACCACCACCACCGTCACCACCACCACGGTCACCACCGTCCCACGTGCATCCCCCACACATGGAGGGGAGGGGGGGGGAGGGGAGGTTGATCCCAATGCGTCGCTTGCGTATGGGGTGGGGGGGGGGGGGTAACGACTGACAATGTGCGTACGCATAGGGAACGGTGGTGGTGGTGGTGGGGGGGTAATCAGCTAATTAATATGTCTCCACTATGTGTGAAGTCTGTGAAGGCAGCACGGCAAGAGGATCTTTGTCTCGGGTAGTGTAGCGTGTAGTGTAGCGGGTAGTGTAGCGTGTAGTGTAGCGGGTAGTGTAGCGTGTAGTGTAGCGGGTAGTGTAGCGGGTAG
Source organism: Lethenteron reissneri (assembly GCF_015708825.2). Lineage (NCBI taxonomy): Eukaryota > Metazoa > Chordata > Hyperoartia > Petromyzontiformes > Petromyzontidae > Lethenteron > Lethenteron reissneri. The sequence goes on along the minus strand of NC_083788.1, from coordinate 3,293,672 downwards.
TGTAGCGTGTAGCGTAGCGGGTAGTGTAGCGGGTAGTGTAGCGTGTAATGTAGCGGGTAGTGTATCGGGTAGTGTAGCGGGTAGTGTAGCGTGTAGCGTAGCGGGTAGCATAGCAGGTAATGTAGCGGGTAGTGTAGCGGGTAATATAGCGGGTAGTGTAGCGGGTAGTGTAGCGGGTAATGTAGCGGGTAGTGTAGCGGGTAGCGCGACACCAGCGACGATTGTCCGAACCCGCTCCTGTGGGTCGACTCAGCCTCAAAATGAGTAGTAACCTGGCGCTTAGAAGCAGCGACTTGCCCCCCATCCAGCAGCTGTCTGCTCGAGGCTATACGGGGGGGGCTTTGTCTTTGGACCGGTTCGTCGATTGATCTCTACAAGTAGCAAACTCGTGCCACGATCGGCCATCGACGCCACCCACCCACCCACCTACTTCCTACGCTGCCTCCCTACAGACACCGACACCCCAACTAGTTCGTGCAGTCGCGGGCCCGGCGTGATACACGCAACAGCAGCAGCAGCAGCGCTCCGCTCCCAAAGGCTGCGCGCTTGGGATCCTCCGCCCGGCTGGGATGTCGGGCGTGGTGATGCACGGTACGTGTGAGAGTGTGTGTGTGTGTGTCAGTGAGTGAGTGAGTGTATGTGTGAGTGTGTCAGTGAATGTGTGTGTGAGTGAGTGAGTGTGAGTGAGTGTGAGAGTGTGTGTGAGTGTGTGTGTCAGTGAGTGAGTGTGTGTGAGTGTGTGTGAGAGTGAGTGTTTGTGTGTGAGTGTGTGTGTGAGTGAGTGTGTGTGAGAGTGTGTGTCAGTGAGTGAGTGTGAGTGTGTCAGTGAGTGAGTGTGTGTGAGTGTGTGAGAGTGTCAGTGAGTGAGTGTGTGAGTGAGTGAGTGTGAGTGAGTGTGTGAGAGTGAGTGAGTGAGTGTGAGTGTGTCAGTGAGTGAGTGAGTGTGAGTGTGTGTCAGTGAGTGAGTGTGTGTGTCAGTGAATGTGTGTGTGTGTGAGTGAGAGTGTGTGAGTGTGTGTGTGTCAGTGAGTGTGTGTGAGTGAGTGTGATTGTGAGTGTGTGTGAGTGTGTGAGAGTGAGTGTGTGAGTGAGTGTGTGTATGTGAGTGTGTCAGTGAGTGAGTGAGTGAGTGTGAGTGGCAGTGAGTGTGTGTGTGAGTGTGTGTGTGTCAGTGAATGTGTGTGTGTGAGTGTGTGTGAGTGAGTGTGTGAGTGAGTGTGTGTGTGTCAGTGAGAGAATGTGTCAGTGAGTGTGTGAGTGTGTGTGTCAGTGAGTGTATGTGTGTGTGAGAGTGTGAGAGTGAGTGTTGTGTGTGAGTGTGTGTGAGTGAATGTGTGAGTGTCAGTGAGTGAGTGTGTGTCAGTGAGTGTGTGTGTGTGAGTGAGTGTGTGTGTGAGTGTGTGTGTGAGTGAGTGTGAGTGTGTGTGTGAGTGAGTGTGAGTGAGTGTGTGTCAGTGAGTGTGTGTGTGAGTGTGTATGTGTGTGTCAGTGAGTGAGTGTGAGTGTCAGTGAGTATGTGTGTGTGTCAGTGAGTGTGTGTGTGAGTGTGTGTGTGTCAGTGAATGTGTGTGTGAGTGAGTGTGTGTGTGAGTGTGTGAGTGTGTGTGTGAGTGTGTGAGTGTGTGAGTGTGTATGTGTGTGAGTGAGTGTGAGTGCGTGAGAGTGTGTGTGTCAGTGAGTGAGTGAGTGTGAGTGTCAGTGAGTGTGTGTGAGTGAGTGTGTGAGTGAGTGTGTGTGTGTCAGTGAGTGTGTGTGAGTGAGTGTGATTGTGAGTGTGTGTGAGTGTGTGAGTGTGTGTGTGTGAGTGAGTGAGTGTGTGAGTGTGTGTGATTGTGAGTGTGTGATTGTGTGAGTGTGTGAGTGAGTGTGTAATTGTGTGTATGATTGTGAGTGTGAGAGTGAGTGTGTGTGAGTGTGTGAGTGAGTGAGTGTGTGAGCGCGTGAGTGTTTGTGTGAGTACCTGGTGCGGTGTGTAAACATCACCACTAGGGAGACAAAGGCGGTCGGGCGGGGTGCTGGCCACCCACCCCCTCGTGTGCCGTGCCGGCCTTCATAGGTGCTCGCTAACAGCACTTGCCCCTACAGTCTGTTAAGGCTATACGGGGGATCTTTGTATGAGTGTGTCTACGGTGGCTAGGAGATGTTAACTACCTCGCCTGGTCTCTGTAAATCAGGGGTGGGGGACCTTTCATCTGCCAAGGGCCATTTGAATAATTATACAAAATGATCAACTTAAAAATTAGCCCGTTTATATTTGGTCAAACATTGAATTAACTCACGCCCCTAATGATGTTAGTCGCGGTTATTGATGATGTCGCTACTCGCAACTGCTTTTCCAGGTTTTGCTCCTAGATTTATTGAATTTCGAGTCCCGCCTGCGGTTTGCCTTGGCAGGGCAAGACCCAAATGATGTCACGGGCCGGACGTTCCTGACCCCAGCTAGTCTATGGGCACGTGGACGCAATTTGAAGAGCGGTGGCGCAGCGGTTAGCGCGCTAGGAATCACCCGGCAGCCCTCGAAGTTCGATTCCCGCTCACGACCAATGAAATATCAAATATAGTTCAGTGACGGCGAACATTTGAACGGGTCCTGGTGCCTCCCCCTACCTAGGTCGACTCAGCCTAGAATGAGTATACCTGGTGCGCTGTGTAAACATCACTACCGGGGAGACAAAGGCGGCCGGGCGTGGTGTTGGTGGTGTTCTCCACATCCACCTCGCGTGCCGTGCGGGTCTCCATAGGCGCTGCTCGCGAACAGCACTTGCCCCCAGAGTCCGTTCGAGGCTACACGGGGGACCTGTGTCTGTGTGTCTGTGTGTGTGTGTCTGTGTGTGTGTCTGTATGTGTCTGTGTGTGTGTCTGTGTGTGTGTGTCTGTGTGTATGTATGTGTCTGTGTGTGTCTGTATGTATCTGTGTGTGTCTGTGTGTGTGTCTGTGTGTGTCTGTGTGTGTGTCTGTATGTGTATGTGTGTCTGTGTGTGTGTATGTGTGTGTCTGTATGTATGTGTCTGTGTGTGTATATGTGACTGTATGTGTCTGTATGTATGTGTCTGTGTGTGTATGTGTCTGTATGTGTCTGTGTGTATCTGTGTGTGTCTGTGTGTGTGTGTCTGTGTGTGTCTGTGTGTGGGGAGCGGTAGTGTAGCGGTTAGCGCGCTGCGCTATGAACCTGGCGACCCGGGTTCGATTCCCGCTCACGGCTAACACCAGTGACGATTATCTGAACCGGTCCTGGGCCTCCCCTAGGTCGACTCAGCCTTAAATGAGTACCTGGTGCGGTGTGTAAACATCGCCACTAGGGAGACAAAGGCGGTCGGGCGTGGTGCTGGCCACCCACCCCCTCGTGTACCGTTCCGGCCTTCATAGGTGTTCGCTAACAGCACTTGCCCCTACAGTCTGTTCAGGCTATACGGGGGATCTTTGTCTTTGTCTTTTGTCTGTGTGTCTGTGTGTGTGTCTGTGTGTGTGTCTGTGTGTGTGTCTGTGTGTGTGTCTGTGTGTGTATCTGTGTGTGTGTCTGTGTGTGTCTGTGTGTGTGTCTGTGTGTGTGTCTGTGTGTGTGTCTGTGTGTGTATGTATGTGTCTGTGTGTGTATGTATGTGTCTGTGTGTGTATCTGTGTGTGTGTGTCTGTGTGTGTATCTGTGTGTGTGTGTGTGTGTATCTGTGTGTGTCTGTATGTGTGTGTGTCTGTATGTGTGTGTGTCTGTGTGTGTCTGTGTGTGTCTGTGTGTGTGTGTCTGTGTGTGTGTGTCTGTGTGTGTGTGTCTGTGTGTGTGTGTCTGTGTGTGTGTGTCTGTGTGTGTGTGTCTGTGTGTGTGTGTCTGTGTGTGTGTGTCTGTGTGTATGTCTGTGTGTGTCTGTGTGTTGTGTGTGTGTGTCTTTGTGTGTCTATGTGTGTGTCTGTATGTGTCTGTATGTGTGTGTATGTGTCTGTATGTGTGAGTCTGTGTGTATGTGTGTGTATCTGTGTGTGTGTGTCTGTGTGTGTATGTGTGTGTATATGTGAGTCTGTGTGTATGTGTGTGAATCTGTGTGTGTGTGCGCCCCTCTCCGGGTGTTCATATGCAACGCGGGGCGCGTCCTCGGGCTCGAGGGCGTTGCGCGTTCACACGCGGGGGGAGCCCCCGGGGCAGCGCGCGGGGCTCACCTGGCGGGCTTTTGTCGCCCGCGCATTTGAATGTCGGTAGGGGCGTGCGTGTGAACTTGTGTGTGTCTGGTGTGTGTGTGTAGTGTGTGTGTGTAGTGTGTGTGTGTGTGCAGTGTGTGTGTGTAGTGTGTGTGTAGTGTGTGCAGTGTGTGTGTAGTGTGTGTGTGTAGTGCGTGTGAACTTGTGTGTGTCTGGTGTGTGTATGTAGTGTGTGTGTAGTGTGTGTAGTGTGTGTAGTGCGTGTGAACTTATGTGTGTCTGGTGTGTGTATGTAGTGTGTGTGTAGTGTGTGTAGTGTGTGTAGTAGTGTGTGTGTGCAGTGTGCGTGTGTGTGCAGAGTGTAAGTGCAGAATGTCTGTGTGCAGAGTGTGTGTGTGTGGTTTGCATGGAGTGTGCGCACAGCGTGTACGTGTGCAGATAGTCTATGTTCATGGAGTGTGTGTGCGTGCAGAGTATGTGCGTGTGTGCAGAGAGAGAGTGAGAGTGTGGGTATGTGTGTGCAGAGCGTGGTGTGTGTGTGTGTGTGCAATTATCGCTGTCTGAGTTGAAGAGGACACGTGTTCACACGCACACCGAGGTCTCAATCATAATACGAATCGGTTACTTCATCAACGCAAACAGGTCGGCTACGTACGGCGCGAAAGAAGTTCAACGTCCATACGTACAATTGCTTAGCGCGTCACGGGGGATGTGTTGAACAATCATCTGGCGCGTGCAGCGTGTAACGATTTCATTTGTATCCCATGTTTCCGTGGTCTCTCCACCGATCCCGTGTCCCCGTGTGTCTGTCCCCTCGTCCTCTGTGACAAGCGCCGAGTGACTCGTTACATCCCTTCAACCCACGTGCTGCCAATCGATAACACTGGTCAACAATAAAAAAGAACATTTCTGTTTTTTTGTTTCACTACACATCTCACCGGGTACTTGATCTGAGGCTGAGTCGACCTAGGGGAGGCCCCGGGACCGCTTCAGATAAAATCGTCACCCTGCAGGCAGGCAGACAGCGGTGGCGATGCGCGTCTGGGTTCTAATAGGCATATTCTTAGGTTTTTTTCGGTAAAGTCACGTAGGTAAAAATTCGAATTAATAAAAGTAAAATAAAAATAAAATAAAAAAACACCTGAAGACGGAAACTTGTGTTGCCTCCGAAACGTCGTGATTTGTATTTTATTTGTATTTTACTTTTATTAATTCGAACTTTTTACCTACGTGACTTTACCGAAAAAACCCGAAGAATATGAATCCTTGCAGTCACGAAAGCTCCAAAGCTAGAATTCTAATAGGCACTCGCAAACAGCACCTGGCGCTGCAGGAGCGTCGGCAACGCTGCTCGTGGCGGCTCTTCCAACACAACAGCTGACGCTGCTGCTGCTGCTGATGCTGCTGCTGATGCTGCTGCTGCTGATGCTGCTGCTGCTGATGCTGCTGCTGATGCTGATGCTGCTGCTGCTGATGCTGCTGCTGCTGATGATGCTGCTGCTGCTGATGATGCTGCTGCTGCTGATGCTGCTGCTGCTGATGCTGCTGCTGCTGCTGCTGATGCTGATGCTGCTGCTGCTGATGCTGCTGCTGATGCTGCTGCTGCTTGGGCCACGTTCTGTTGATGAAGTATGGCTGATAAAAAAACAACAACCTCCCCCCACCCCACCATGATCGACACGGCGTGGGAGGACGCCTTCATTCAGCAGTGGATTGACCATTGCATCCCACTGGGATTTTGGTACACGGCGTTGATGTGCGGCGCTTTTCCCGCAAGACTTTAGCTGCTTTTTCCTCGATTTTTCTGTTTGCGCGAAGTCGCTTTAAGATGGTTTCTTGTTCGTGCGTTTTTTGTTTGTTGCGGTTGCAACCAAATATCACTGGTCAACAACAAAAAAAACATATTTTTTCTGGCCTGGACTTTTGCAGCTGTTTTAGACTGATTTCAGGGTGCTGATTCCACATCTGATGTCAGATTTGCTCTATCACATCTCATTTTTATGCTATCGGCATACCCCCATTTTCAGTGATTTTACCCGAAATTAACTCTGTCACTTACGATTGCAAGTTGTTGCGAGTCAGTGACTGCTTTAGTGTTAAAATATGGTGCTGTATTTTTAGGATAGTGTGTTTATAATTTCTATGTAGATATCCACATTTAATCTTTTTCTTCTGCAGTTTTTATTGAAAATGCAATATTTGATATCTCAAAAACCTGATGTGATAGACAAAAACGGATGCCAGATTTGGAATCAGCACCCCAAAGTTACATTAAACCCGTTGGAATACCTCATGCCAGAAAAAGTGTGTTGACCAGTGTAATCTTACAATTATCTCTTAATGTTGAGTGCCACGACGTTTCACCGGTGATTACAAACGGCATCATCATCAGGCGACATCCAGAGTTCATTGATGAGGCCTTTGCAACGCAACAAGGTTGAGTGATGGGTGTCTGAATGAGACACGTTCTTACAGCATATAATCTAATTACGGCCCAATTTTGATTTAAAGCTTTCGTGACTGCAGGGAGTCATTCTTGGTTCTTTCGGTCAAGTCACGTTAAAACATTTTTTTAAAAAATTAATTTTAATTTTCTTGCTGTGGGTTTCACACCTGATGATGATTGCTTGTGTTGCAATCGAAACTTCGTGAGAATTTTATTGTTTTATTTGTATTATTCCCCTTCTACGTGACTTTACCGAAAGAACCAAGAATATAATTACGGCCGTTCGGAAAGAGTTTGGTGCGGCAGACCGTCATGCTTTATGAAGCGTTAAAATGAACAACTTCATTCTGTTACGCGCCCTTCACTGACCTCAAAGTTGGCGTGATGTGTCCTTTGTTGAGCTCAAGTTAACGGATGTTGTCTTTTGTGTTACGCTTACAAATATCCTTTCAATTTTGACCGCATCTGCCTTTTTGATTTCGCTCTGTCTCGTTCGGTCGTGTCGCCCTTTGCGACTCAATGGGCTTTGAACTCTTGGGGAAATTAACTTCGGATGCCGAATTAAATTGCGCTTCCAAGAACGGGGATATTTTTTAAATCCTTTATATTGAGTTTACTTGCGTGCTTGCTTGCGTGCTTACGACCGTGCAAATCTTTCGGTCGTTGTTTAACCCACTTCCCGTGATCCAATCGAGCTGACATTTTGCACACAGACTCGTTGTGCGTGACAATTTATTTTCGTGAAATTTTTCCCCTAAAATTTTACACTTTTTAGGAAAAAATAAATTATATTTAATTACCAATTGCTTAATGGTGGCAGGCAATCATCTGACCCATAGGTGGCAGCCATCTCAAGCCAGAGGACGAGAGGACTCTAGCCGCCACGCATATAACCTACTTCCCGTGATCCAATCGAGCTGACATTTTGTACACAGACTCGTTGTGCGTGACAATGTATTTTCGTGAATTTTTTTTTCCAAAATGTTACACTTTTTAGGAATTTTTAAAAATATTTAATTACCAATTGCTTAATGGTGGCAGGCAATCATCTGACCCATAGGTGGCAGCCATCTCAAGCCAGAGGACGAGAGGACTCTAGCCGCCACGCATATAAAGGATTTATAGTGAAAAACTTGGTTTTTACGGGTTAAATTTTTGTTTAGTTATGGGTGATTCCTCCGATATCTGGAAGTTTTATGATTTGAAGTCGCGTTTGCTATTACGATCGTTTGTAATTTATACACTCTACAGTATTTATATCGCCTAATTGCTCTAAGCATTTATTCTTGTTATTGTTTTACTGTACACATTGCAAAATATAGATGCTTGCGAAACGACTGGTCATCTGTAAAAATTCAAAATCACCACCGTCATAACCACCACCACCATCATCACCACCATCACCACTGCCACCATCAGTACCACCATTACTACCACCACCATCATTACTACCACCACCATCATCACTACCACCACCATCACCACCACCACCATCATCACCACCACCACCATTATCACCACCATCACCACCACCACCACCATCATCACCACCAATACCCGCAATTCCCCACTAAGTGATGGTGACATCACCACAGCGCCGGTGCCAGGCCAGGTGCACTTTGAGGCCACGCGAGCCTCCTTAACAGAGGCCCCTGGTACCAGTCGTCGGCAAGTCCACTCTTTTGTCAAGACTCTCTTCCTCCTCCCTCAGCTTAAAAAGACACCCCAAGCCTAAGACGTGTCATTTAGACTCTGTCTTATCGACAGACATGTTCTTCACCTGAGGAGGGCTGCTTGCGTTGTGGCCGAAACGTCGTGAGAATTATTTTATTATTTTATTATTTTTATTATTTTATTACTTCCCTTCTACGTGACTTTAGCGAAAGAACCAAGAAGATGAATCCCTGCAGTCACGAAAGCTTTAAATCGAAACATAAAAATGTTTTATTTTTATTATTGTATTACTTCCCTTCTACGTGACTTTAGCGAAAGAACCAAGAAGATGAATCCCTGCAGTCACGAAAGCTTTAAATCGAAATTCAAGTCCACTCAGCTCCACATCCTCCCGTACCGCATCAGTTCATCTCTTCTCCAGCCCATGTCGTGCCCAATTAGCCCCCTTTATGCAGCCAAACAGAAGCTGCTTGGACATGCGGTGGCTGGGCATGCGGGCTACATCACCCAACCAACGCAGCCTTGCCTACCGGAGGAGCTCACTGATGGGAACGTGTCCAGATCTTTCAAGGATTTGTGAGCTCCCCACACAATCCACCACCACCACCACCAGCAACCGGCATTCGCCACTAAGTTGTGGTGACATCACAACAGTGCTTGTACATGGCTATGTGCATGTTAAGGCCACGTGAAGTGTCAAACGCCTGCTGGCAGGAGGTCACAGGATAGACCCAGGTGCCATGGGTCAACTGACTAAGATGATTGGCCAATGCACCACCTGTGCCCCCTAATGAGACAACTTGCTGTGTTTTAGTCACCCGGCGCTCCTCTCATTGTTGTGAACATCGCTCCTCTGCCCTCCGCTGTTGCTGAGGGGCGACTGCCTCCAACTGCCCAGTAGCAGCGTCCTTCAGGAGACCAGTTTTGACACCGCTGGTACCAGTCACCTGCAAGTTCACTCAGGTTCACAACCGCCTCTACCACATCACTCCATATAGCCCCCTCTATTCGGCCAAACAAAAGCTGTTTAGGCATGTGGTGGCTGGGCATGTGGGCTACATGACCCGGCCAAACGCAGCCTTGCCTGCCGGAGGAGCTCACCGATGGGACTTTGTCCAGATCTTTCAAAGATTTGTGAGCATCTAATACAATCCCGGATGGTTAATTCCAGGAGGAATTTTAGGCAGGCCAGCCTCAATCTTTCTAACCGGCGACGATGTTCAATTAGGTGGGTCCACGTTTCGCAAGCATAGAGAAGGGAGGACATGACCGTGGCCAAGAAGACCTGAAGCTTCGTGTGGAGTGACAGACTAGGTAACATCCACACAGCGTTGCACAGCTGATGAAAAGATAATGTCGCTCGCTTGATTCAGCATGAAACTTCTGCTGTAAAACCGGAGCCGGCCATGAGCACACTGCCGAGGTATGGAAAACTCTCCACTCTCTCCACAACTGCCCCATCACCAATTGGGAGTTGTGGCGTTTGATGGCACAAAAAACCCAGGCAGGTGTATAGTTTTGGTGGGACTGATGGTAAGGCCCCACCTCTTAGTGGCAAGCTCCAGGTTCAGCAGCAGCACCTCCAACTCCTCCTTTGAGAGAGCAACAATAACGTGGTTGACCAATTGGGAGCCATCCCTTGACTGCACCCGGGCATCGATCAGCCTCCCACTGTATCTGTATCAGATGAAAATTCCTCTGGTACAGCCATCAAAGGCTTCACCAACCACGTGGTCAAAACAGATGTTCAATTATGTTGGAGCCAGAGGACATCCCTGTCACACCCAAAGGTGAACAGGGAATTGCTCTGACTCCCAGCCACGTAGGTTTTAGCCACGTAGCCTGCCCACCATCATGAAGGTCCTTAATAATTGTGAGCAGAGAGTTAGTGACCCCGAAAGCATGAAGAACAACCCAGAGCCCAGGGCTACTGATGGTATCATAGGCCTTGACCATCACCACCACCACCATCATCATCATCGCCGCCCCTTCTAGCCGTGACTGTGTCCTGCCCGCTGCACATCTCGTAGCTGCACGTCAACCACGTCCTCTGTCCACCAAGCCCACTTGCCCTTTCTTGACACTTTGAATGACCTTCTTCTTGGTTCTTTCGGTAAAGTCACGTAGAAGGGAAGTAATAAAATAATAAAAATAAAACATAATAAAATAATATAATTTATTTTTATTATTTTATTACTTCCCTTTTACGTGACTTTACCGAAAGAACCAATAAGATGAATTCCTGCAGTCACGAAAGCTTTAAATCGAAACTGTGAATGACATCGTTAGAAACCTGCATGCGTGCGTTCTCTAATTCCACGTGTCGTTCATCTTCCTCCTGTCCCGTCGATTTAATTACATGCAGGCATGGAGACACCTTGAGGGTAGCTTGGGGGTGACCTTCATACAGCAGCGGATTTGACCACGACAGCTGCTGCTGCTGCTGATGATGATTATGATGATAAAGTTACTGATTTGTCCCAACTTTTTTGATGTAACCCCAGGGATCGATGTGTTGTGCCCCGCAGGATTCATTCCGAGGCCGTTCCTTGGCGCAGAGCCTCTAGACCCCAGGGGAGACACGCAGAGCAAGCAGACACCACTCGGCGAGGAGGAGGAGGAGAAGGAGGTGAAGGAAGAGGAGGTGGAGGCCGAAGAGGAGAGAGGACGTGGGTCTGCACCTCACCGTCCGTTTGCTTTTGAATCTCCACCGCCGCCGCCGTCGTCGCCACCACCCAGTCGCCCTGGTCCGCCGCTCTCTTCGCATGGCCCCCCAAAAGGGGCTCCCCGCGTTCCTAGAGCACCGCAACCAGGCGGAGAGGTCCCGGGGACCATGATGGCCTTCCCTGGGGCGTCGCCGAGGCGAAGGCTTGGAGGGCCCTCTGCGGGCCTCCACCACTTGCTGCCTGGACTGGTGGCCGAGGGGGCCACACTCAAGGGCTGCAGGCCGGCCTTCGCCTACCCGGGCCTTCACCTCGAGGTGGGGCCTTCGCCGGGACCCTACGGAGGGGCTCTCCCCGCCGCCGCCGCCACCGCCGCTGTTGTTGCTGCTCCGAACGCGGGGGCGCTGCTACTGCCACCGTCGCAACTACATCAGCACCACCACCATCATCGCGCCTACCATCACCACCATCACCTGCACCATCATGGGAATGGACATCAGCAGCAGCAGCATCTGCAACACCTGCAACAGCAGCAACAGCAGCAGCAACAGCAGCAGCAAGGGAAGTTGACCCCGGCCTTGCCCCTCGCAATGCCCCTGCCGCTGGTGCTGCCCAAGGCCCGTGAAGTTCCGTGTCGCCCAATGCCTTTCCTCCCCATAGGGGGGGAGCCCTCCATCTCTCCGTCCCGTCCCCACCAACATCACCAACATCACCAGCATCAACAACAACAACAACATCAACAACACGGTCAGAACAATCGACAAAACAATCAGCATCATCAACAGCAAACTCAGAACCAGACTCAAGCTCAGCAACAACGTCAACACCACCACCACCATCACCGGCAACAACAACAACAGCAACACCATCAACCACATCATCATCATCATCAGCCACAACATCAAGTGCAACAAAGGTTCTATTTCTCTGAAGCGGAGCTGCACGCGGTGCTGTACGGGAGGTTGGGCCCGCGGGGAGGGGTCGCAGGGCACGCCATCTCGGGCCTTCACCTGGGCCTTCCTGCAGGTGAGAAGACACCACACGCGGGGAGGACACGCAGAGACATAAGGAGGTTGTGGCGAGGCCACGGCGGAGAGAGGGGGGCGAAATCGCGAGGAGATGGAGGAGAGAATATGCGGAGATCCAGGGAGACTAGGGTGGGTCACGTGATGGACACGGGGAGATCACGTGGAGATGCTGGAGATACAGGGAGACTAGGGTGGGTCACGTGATGGACACGGGGAGATCACGTGGAGATACAGGGAGACTAGGGTGGGTCATGTGATGGACACGGGGAGATCACGTGGAGATGCTGGAGATACAGGGAAACTAGGGTGGGTCACGTGGTGGACACGGGGAGATCACGTGGAGATACTGGAGATACAGGGAGACCAGGGTGGGTCACGTGATGGACACGGGGAGATCACGTGGAGATACTGGAGATCCAGGGAGACTAGGGTGGGTCATGTGATGGACACGGGGAGATCACGTGGAGATATTGGAGATACAGGGAGACTAGGGTGGGTCACGTGATGGACACGGGAGATCACGTGGAGATACTGGAGATACAGGGAGACTAGGGTGGGTCACGTGGTGGACACGGGGAGATCACGTGGAGATACTGGAGATCCAGGGAGACTAGGGTGGGTCACGTGATGGACACGGGGAGATCACGTGGAGATACTGGAGATACAGGGAGACTAGGGTGGGTCACGTGGTGGACACGGGGAGATCACGTGGAGATACTGGAGATACAGGGAGACTAGGGTGGGTCACGTGATGGACACGGGAGATCACGTGGAGATACTGGAGATCCAGGGAGACTAGGGTGGGTCACGTGATGGACACGGGGAGATCACGTGGAGATACTGGAGATACAGGGAGACTAGGGTGGGTCACGTGGTGGACACGGGGAGATCACGTGGAGATACTGGAGATACAGGGAGACCAGGGTGGGTCACGTGATGGACACGGGGAGATCACGTGGAGATACTGGAGATACAGGGAAACTAGGGTGGGTCACGTGGTGGACACGGGGAGATCACGTGGAGATACTGGAGATACAGGGAGACCAGGGTGGGTCACGTGATGGACACGGGGAGATCACGTGGAAATACTGGAGATCCAGGGAGACTAGGGTGGGTCATGTGATGGACACGGGGAGATCACGTGGAGATATTGGAGATACAGGGAGACTAGGGTGGGTCACGTGATGGACACGGGAGATCACGTGGAGATACTGGAGATACAGGGAGTCTAGGGTGGGTCACGTGGTGGACACGGGGAGATCACGTGGAGATACTGGAGATCCAGGGAGACTAGGGTGGGTCACGTGATGGACACGGGGAGATCACGTGGAGATACTGGAGATACAGGGAGACTAGGGTGGGTCACGTGGTGGACACGGGGAGATCACGTGGAGATACTGGAGATACAGGGAGACTAGGGTGGGTCACGTGATGGACACGGGGAGATCACGTGGAGATGCTGGAGATACAGGGAGACTAGGGTGGGTCACGTGGTGGACACGGGGAGATCACGTGGAGATGCTGGAGATACAGGGAGACTAGGGTGGGTCACGTGGTGGACACGGGGAGATCACGTGGAGATGCTGGAGATCCAGGGAGACTAGGGGGGGTCACGTGATGGACACGGGAGATCACGTGGAGATACTGTAGATACAGGGAGACTATGATGGGTCACGTGGTGGACACGGGGAGATCACGTGGAGATACAGGGAGACTAGGGTGGGTCACGTGGTGGACACGGGGAGATCACGTGGAGATACTGGAGATACAGGGAAACTAGGGTGGGTCATGTGATGGACACGGGGAGATCACGTGGAGATGCTGGAGATACAGGGAAACTAGGGTGGGTCACGTGATGGACACGGGGAGATCACGTGGAGATGCTGGAGATACAGGGAGACTAGGGTGGGTCACGTGATGGACACGGGGAGATCACGTGGAGATACTGGAGATACAGGGAGACTAGGGTGGGTCACGTGATGGACACGGGGAGATCATGTGGAGATACAGGGAGACTAGGGTGGGTCACGTGGTGGACATGGGGAGATCACGTGGAGATGCTGGAGATACAGGGAGACTAGGGTGGGTCACGTGGTGGACACGGGGAGATCACGTGGAGATACTGGAGATACAGGGAGACTAGGGTGGGTCATGTGGTGGACACGGGGAGATCACGTGGAGATACTGGAGATACAGGGAGACTAGGGTGGGTCATGTGGTGGACACGGGGAGATCACGTGGAGATCTTGGAGATACAGGGAGACTAGGGTGGGTCATGTGGAGACACGGGAGACACGGAAAGATGCAGAGAGAGAGAGAGAGAGATGCTGGACATTTTGGAGACAAAGGGAGGATCTCGAACCATGACGAGACACCCAGGAGTCCGGAGACCACGGAGCGACAGAGGAGACACCTGGGACCAAGTGAGACGCAGGCCACCTCGAGATGTGAACTGTGGAGATGTAATACTCGACTCATCTTCATGTAGGCAATTGATTATATTGATGTAAAGTCGCGTAGAATTCCATTCTACGCGACTTTACCGAAAGAACCAAGAAGATGAATCCCTGCAGTCACGGAAGCTTTAAATCGAAATTTATATTGATGTAGTTTATATTTCAGTTTTATATCGGTTCATTATATGGTAGTCATCATATAGTGTAGTCTATACCCAGTTACTTAATGTTAATAGCTCAGCTTATTGGAGAGTATATTGAGTACATTGATTATATTGATGTAGTTTTTTTTCTAGTTTTTTCACATCGGTTTATTGTATGGTCGTAGGGTAGAAGCAGTTCTTTCGCGTCAATATGCTAAACTCCTCTGTTGATATGTAAACTCCTTTGTCAAGGCGCTCTGCTCCTCCCACCCAGCTTAAAATACGCTGCCAAGCTTAGCAGTGTCCATTAGGACGCTGTCTTTCCGACAGTTCTGTTCTTCACCTGAGGACGGCTGCTTGTGTTGTGGCCGAAACTTCGTGAGAATTTTATTATGTTTTATTATTTTATTATTTCCCTTCTACGTGACTTTACGGAAAGATCCAAGAATATCAATCCCTGCAGTCACGAAAGTTTTAAATCGAAACGCTGGCGGTGACTTTCATAATTATGCGGAGGTGTTTATAACTCTGGGCGTTTTCTTGGTTGTTTCGGTAAAGTCACGTCGAATGGAAATAATAAAGTAATAAAAATAAAACATAATAAAATATTTTATTATATTATATTCTTTTATTATATGATTTGATAACGTTTATTGTTATTATTTTATTATTTACATTCTACGTGACTTTACCGAAAGAACCAAGAAGATGAATCCCTGCAGTCACGAAAGCTTTAAATCGAAATTTAACTCTGGGCGTTGTTCCCATGCCGTTCGCCAGCGGCGTTTCTTCCCGATCTGGGGGTTGTGGTGAAACTCGAGGATGGAAGCAGCAGCAGCAGCAGCAAAGCGTGGTCCCAGAAGCGAGGTGATCACTGGGACCCCAGTCGGCGGCCAGGAGGAGGTGACTTAATTGAGGTCTTGGTTGAGATGATGGTTGCAGCGTAGCGGTGGTCATCGATGTCGTCGTCGTCGGCGACAACCGCGTGCCAAAAATACTCCCCGTGCGGTCCGCGCGACGTCTCTGCGGAGATTTGTCGGCAAGGGGATGTTCCCCAAGAATCGGCAGCCCAGGAGCCATCCCCGTCTTGTTCTCAGAGCGTCCGTCATGGTGCCTAATTGTTGGCGTTGCTTCGCCCTGCAATCTTGGCAGTGTCGTTGATGAGCTGCCGCTGAAATTGCAGTGACCCTGCCACCGAGCAGACCAGAGATGTGGAGGGGGGAGGGCGGTAAAGTTCAGAAGACGTCAGAATATTTATTCGTACTCGAGCAATCCTATTAGCTGCAAAGCTCTTTTTGCGCACACATATCCAGTAGTTCGCGGCGCTTAACAGCAGGTGCATGCCAGGTCGGCCCTGCAAGTTTCTGTAGCAGGGGGAGGGAACTTGACTTGGTCTTTTTGCGAATCTATTTCATGCGGGGGCTTTGGAAGGGGTCAACTTTCCGTCCACGATAACCCCGCGATATCTGGCACGGAGCGCACCAATTATGCTGCAGTTTGAACGCTGTCGGTACTATGCACACACTCCGCCGGGTCCTGGAGGGCAGAGGTGAAGTTTACAGCCCTGCGGTCTCATGCTCACTCCACGATGGGAAAAGTCACATTTACTGCCATGGTGACCCGAGTCAAGACGAACCTCCCCGGACGGTTTCGTAGCAGTAATGCTCGAATGCTGTGTTGTGTTGTTGTTTGGTGGTGGTGGTGGTGGTGTTGAGGATGACCATGAGTGGTAGAAAATCACCGAGTGTGGTGATGACTGTGACTGCCCAGCGGAGGTTGCTCTACATCTGTAGGGTCTGGTGGTGGTGGGTGGCGGTGGTGACGGTGGTGGCGGTGACAGTGGCAGTGGTGGTGGCAGTGGTGGGTGGCGGCGGTGACGGCGGTGACGGTGGTGGTTGCGCTGGTGGTGGCGGTGGTGGGTGGTGGCGGTGGTGGGTGGTGGCGGTGGTGGTGGTGGTGGTTGTTACGCTGCTGTTGCTACTCTGATCCAGCACTGTGTGGTGACAGCAACGAGGGTTGCTGGATCGCCCCACGGATGTTTCCGACATTCTCTCCCTTTCCGTGGGTGGGCGTCGCCAGCAGAAGGCGGTACAGCAAAGTGTGTGGACTAACCCCCATCTGTTCCACGCTCTCTAGCCCGTGGGTGTTAAGAAAGTGCCGTACCCCTAGCTCAGCCAGGTAAAGGCAGGACAGCCAAATGTGGATGAGTCTCTGAACTGTTCCATCTGTAGAGGTGTTGCCCCCTCACTCAAACGCATTCGTTTTCTCCAGGCATTCCGGTATCCTGCAACGTACACATGCCCCTTATGCGAGTGAGCGAATGCTGTGCGCGGTGCGTTCCAAGTTGGCATTATTATAACTTGCAATGCCATCGACAACAGTCTTGGTACGGCATATTGACCGTGATGACATCTTGATCTTACCTTTGAATTATTTTTTTCCTCGCGTCTTAACTAAAACTGTTTTTGCCCATTGAACTGGAAACAGGCAGTCCTCGACGTATAAACACCCGACTTACGAACACCCAACTTACGAACACCTGCACTTACGAACCAACTTCCATGAAACATTTCTTTTTAACATCGACTTAAAACCCGAACTCGCACTCGCAAAATGATTCACGGAACTATTTTGTTCAGCGGAGCGATCCTCCACGAGATGTAATTAGTCGGCCTCGCGCTGGGAGTGTGTGTGAAAGTGTGTGTGCTCGCGAGCATTGCCCCCGTGTGTGTGTGCGGGGAGTGGTAGTGCATGGTTTTCTCGCTGTGCTACTAACCCGGTTACCCGAGTTCGATTCCCGCTCAGGCAATCACCGGTTGACGATTATCTGAACGGGTCCTAGGCCTCCGCTAGGTTGACTCGGCCTCAAATGAGTATGTGGCACGGTGCGTAAACATCGCCACTGCGGAGTCAAAGGTGGCCGGGCGCGGTGCTGGTCACCCACCCCCTCGTGTGCTGTTGGCCGGCCTTCATAGACGCTGCTCACTAACAGCACTTGCCCCAACAGTATCAGAGACCATGCATGAATATTTGCCGTTAAGTTTGGTGCGAGTGTAAGAGTGCGTGGGGCACGTGTGTGCGAGTGTATGCAGGTGTAAACATCGCCACGAGGGAGACAAAGGCGGCCGGGCGTGGTGGTGCTAGTCACCCACTCTCTCGTGTGCCGTGCCGATCTTCATAGGTGCAGATCGCTAACAGAACTCCACCAATAGTCCGTTAAGGCTGTACGGGGGGATCGTTGTCTTTGTGTGCAGGTGTATTGTGTGCGTACGAGGGTGTGTCTGTGTGTATATGTGTGTATGAGTGTGTGGGAATCTGTGCGTGCGTATGTGTAATGACGACGACTGTTGAGATGGCACTTTATTGAAGACACGTTCACTTGACATCAGGCGGAGACCCCCACCGCAACAGCCCCGAGTCTCCCGCGCAGGTCCCCCTTTTATACCTACACGAGGCCACGCCCCCCTTCTCGATCATTCTCGCTGACTCTGAACGCTCGCTCCACCGGCAGACTCCACCGTCCTCTTCCGTCACCCGACCACGCTCCCTTCTCAATCATTCTCGTAGCCACCAGTCCCCTCGTACTCACAACTGATACCCCTGTCATTACCTACCGTGGCCACCAGTCCCTTCGCACTCACAACTGACTCCCCTGTCATTACCTCCCGTGGCCACCAGTCCCCTCGCACTCACAACTGACTCCCCTGTCATTACCTCCCGTGGCTACCAGTCCCTTCGCACTCACAACTGACTCCCCTGTCATTACCTCCCATGGCCGCCAGTCTCTTCGTACTCACAACTGACTCCCCTGTCACTACCTCCCATGGCCACCAGTCCCTTCACACTCACAGCTGACTCCCCTGTCATTACCTCCCGTAGCCACCAGTCCCTTCGCACTCACAACTGACTCCCCTGTCATTACCTTCCGTGGCCACCAGTCTCTTCGCACTCACAACTGATGCCCCAGTCATTACCTCCCGTGGCCACCAGTCCCTTCGCCCTCACAGCTGACTACCCTGTCATTACCTCCCGTGGCCACCAGTCCATTCGCACTCACAACTGATGCCCCTGTCATTACCTCCCGTGGCCACCAGTCCCTTCGCACTCACAACTGATGCCCCTGTCATTACCTCCCGTGGCCACCAGTCCCTTCGCACTCACAACTGATACCCCTGTCATTACCTCCCGTGGCCACCAGTCCCTTCGCACTCACAACTGATTCCCCTGTCATTACTTCCCGTGGCCACCAGTCCCTTCACACTCACAACTGACTCCCCTGTCATTACCTCTCATGGCCACCAGTACCTTCGCACTCACAACTGACTCCATTGTCATTGCCTCCCGTAGCCACCAGTCCCTTCACACTCACAACTGACTCCCCTGTCATTACCTCCCGTGACCACAAGTCCCTTCACACTCACAGCTGACTCCCCTGTCATTGCCTCCCGTAGCCACCAGTCCCTTCGCACTCACAACTGACTCCCCTGTTATTACCTCCCGTGGCCACCAGTCTCTTCGCACTCACAACTGATGCCCCAGTCATTACCTCCCGTGGCCACCAGTCCCTTCGCACTCACAACTGATGCCCCTGTCATTACCTCCCGTAGCCACCAGTCCCTTCGTACTCACAACTGATGCCCCTGTCATTACCTCCCGTGGCCACCAGTCCCTTCGCACTTACAACTGACTCCCCTGTCATTACCTCCCGTGCCGACTAGTCAACTCACACCGCATACAGGCTCTATTGAAGTTACACATGTACGTGTTGTGTGTGTGCATCCTTGAAGAGGCGGAAAGAAGCGATGGGGAGAGAGTGGGGAGAGATGAATGGAGAGAGATCCCAACGGGGCAGAGAGAGAGATACCCCGGCCCCCACCCCACCTCCCACCCGCACCTGCCCCCCGGCTCCTCCCTTTACCTCCTCTCACACGTCCGCGGTGTGCCTCCCTCACCTGTTCGTCTTTGCCTCTCCCAGGTGTGAGGCCTCAGACTGTGCCACTGGATCGCGAGTCTCTCAACCTCCCTGAAGGTGCGTTGGGTGTGACGGTAGTGACCCGTGTCTCTCACGTGCACCCCGTGTCTCTCACGTGCATGCAAGACGTAGTCACACGTGTCTCTCACGTGCACCCCGTGTCTCTCACGCGAGACATAGTCCCACGTGTCTCTCACGCGCACCCCGTGTCTCTCACGTCTACGCGAGACGTAGTCCCACGTGTCTCTCACGCGCACCCCGTGTCTCTCACGCGCACCCCGTGTCTCTCACGTCTACGCGAGACGTAGTCCCACGTGTCTCTCACGCACACCCCGTGTCTCTCACGTCTACGCAAGACGTAGTCACCTGTGTCTCTCACGTGCACCCTGTGTCTCTCACGCGCACCCCGTGTCTCTCACGTCTACGCGAGACATAGTCACCCGTGTCTCTAACGTCTACGTGAGACGTAGTCCCACGTGTCTCTCACGTGCATCCCGTGTCTCTCACGTCTACGCGAGACGTAGTCACACGTGTCTCTCACGTCTATGCGTGAGACATAGTCACACGTGTCTCTCACGTGCACGCGTGAGACAGGCCTCAGCATCCTGCACACGTGGCTGGGCGCCGAGGCGCACTACGGGGTGTTCTGCACGCGGGGCCTCGTGGCGCGGGGCACGCGCTTCGGGCCCTACGCGGGCCGCGTCGTCTCGCCCAGCGAGATCAAGACGCACGACGACAACTCGCACATGTGGGAGGTGAGAGTCCGTCTCGCTCGCTCGCTCGCACGAACACCGGCGCGTGTGTGTGTGTGTGTGCGTGTGTGGGAGACTCACGAGTCGCGAGCTCGAAATTCTCGACAGCAGTGACCACGGTCGCACCGCAACTACCGTCACCTTCTACGGACGACAACCCCACCCCCACCACAATCACCATCACCACCACCATCTCATCCCTTCATCATCCATGACGTCGACCTCTAGTTCCACCATCACCTCCTCCACTGCCACGTTCTCCTTACCCCTACCTCTACCACTCTGCCACCTTTCCACTTCCTCCAAAACCTCATGCCACTCATCCCCCAAACACCCCCAAACCGCCCAAATCTGAAGCTTATCTTTGTTTTCATGCCCTGGTCTCCCCCTCCACCACAACAAACCCTCCATTCAACACTCCACCCCCCACTGCCTCCCACCCCACAGATTTTCGAGGGGGGCCGCCTGAGCCACTTCATCGACGGGCGCGGCGCGGCGGGCAACTGGATGTCGCTGGTGAACTGCGCGCGGAGCTCCTCCGAGCAGAACCTCGTGGCGCTGCAGAGCGGCCGCTCCATCGTGTACGAGGCGAGCCGCGACGTCCCCTCGGGCCGCGAGCTCCTCGTGTGGTACGGCGAGTCCGCCTACCTGCAGTTCCTGGGCATCCCCGTGGGGCTCAGGCTCCCGACGGCCGCGGCCTCGAGTCCCGGAGCGGGCCCGGGACGCGGGCCGGGACCCGGGCCGGGCGGCGGAGACGCGGCGAGCCCCGCGGCGGAAGACGCGGAGGCCGCGGCGGCCGGGGTGGGCGCCGCCGGCGGCGGCGACGGCGGTCTGATGATGGTGATGGCGGCCGCGGCGGCGGCGGTGAAAACGACGGTGATGGCGATGGCGGTGGGCGATGGGAGGATGGCAGGAGGAGGAGACGTGGAAGGATATGGAGAGGCGGTCACGGCTGATGGTACGATGGTGGTTGGTGTCGATAGCAAAGTAGCTCGCAGCGCCTCACCTATTCCCCATGCTTCAGGGAAAGAAAGGTGATCCGATCTCCGACCCCCAGGAATGGGTCTGGCAGCTTTACCGAGCATTTCTGTGAGGTCTTGTGGGAGATAAAACCCCTCGGCTGAAACAACATCATGGGGAAAGGGGGGCTTTGATCCTGCTGGGGCTGCGGTGCCTCAAACATTGGAAGAAGTTGTCACCCCCTGTGAGTGGCTGGATGGTGTGCCATCTGTTGAGGAAGTGCGAAGGACGATCCAGAGCATGAGACCAGGTAAATCGCACATCCGATTAGCACGGTTGGCTACGTACGGTGCGAAGGAAGTTCAACGTACATACAAAGCAGCAGGTAGAGATGACCTCTCAAAGTAACTGCTGAGAGAGGGTGGCGTGCAAACTCCTCTATGCCACATCATTACAATGGGGCTGGTCCACACGACCAGTTCCGCATGATTCCAAGGATGCTCTGGTGGTCCTCCATGTTCTTTTTTTATCGGGACTGTTCTGATTGCAAAAACTTTTGGGCCATCTCGCTCCTCAGTGCTGGTAAAGGCCCTGGAAAGAATAATTAAACATCGCCTTGCCAGCCACGCTGAGGAGAGGCTCGCAAAGCCCCAATGTGCACGGACCCCATTTGTTCTGTTAGTATCCTCCAGCAGATGTGTAGGTAATATCAACGGGACCTACATCTCTGCGTTGTTTGGCCTGGTCAAGGCCTCTGATGCTATCAATAGATCAGGGCTTTGGGTTGTTGTGCGTGCTTTCAGAGTCCCTGACTCTGCTCACAATCATTTGAGGACCTTTATGATGGTGGGCAGGTCTGGCTGATGCTGCGTGGATGGGAGTCGGAGACATTTCCTGTTCACCTTGGGGCTCCACAAGGATTTTTTTCTGGCCCTTACACTATTTAAGATCTTCTTTGACCACGCAGTTCAAGACTTTCCCTGACTGTACCAGAGGGATCTTAATCTGGTACAGGTAAAATTGGAGGCTGGCTGTTGCCCGGGTGCGGTCGAGCGATAGCTCCCTGTTGTTCAACTATATTGCATATGTTGATGATCTGGTAAGTGGAGACATTACTGCTGAACCTGGAGCATGCCTCTAAGAGATGGGGCCTCACCATCAGCTCCACCACTACGGACCCGGCGGCCCGAGCTCGATTGCCACTCACGGCCAACACCGGTGACGATCATCTGAACCGTTGCTGGGCCTCTCCTAGGTCGACTCAGCCTCAAACGAGCACCTGGTGCGGTGTTTAAACATCGGGAGACGAAGGCGGCACGGCGTGGCGTTGGCCACCCGACCCCGTCGTGCGCCGTGCCGGCCTTCGCAGGTGCTGCTCGCCTTCACAGCACTTGCCCCGGCGGTCTGTTAAGTCTACACGGGAGGGGGGACCTTTGTCTTATCCCTTGCCGTGTGGCGTGCACGCAGAGAGCGGCGAGGGCTACCGCTGCGAGCGCTGCGGCAAGGTGTTCGCGTACCGCTACTACCGCGACAAGCACCTCAAGTACACGCGCTGCGTGGACCTCGGCGACCGCAAGTACCCGTGCAACCTGTGCACCCGCTCCTTCGAGAAGCGCGACCGCCTGCGCGTGCACATCCTGCACGTGCACGAGAAGCACCGGCCGCACAAGGTACGTGGGCGTGTACATGTGTGCGGCAGAGGTCGCAAACGGGTTTTGATTCCTTACCCGTACCCGTACCCGGCCGCACCAGGGTCGCAAACGGTTACCCGGGTTAACCGTACCCGTACCCGATACTCGGCCGGGTACGGGTAGCCGGGTATCGAGTAGGGTACGGGTATCGGGTACCCGATTGCGACATGTCACGTGCGGGCGTGTACGTACGGGCGGGCGGGCGGGCTCGAGTTCGATTCTTTTCTTTCCCACCACATTTAGAAACGTGCACCTGAGGTTATTTAAATTCTGTTTGGGGCTACAAATGTCCAAATGGTGGGGCCGCCTTGTTGAGCGTTATCATTTGTGGCCAGGTCGCTTCTGAAAAAGAGGTTAATACCTCCGTGGGCTTTGTCTGGTAGGATGCAGATGGTTTAGTTGTATTTGTTTTGGTGATTTGTTTTTGTAATATTTGTTGTTGTAATGTGTTTACAAGTTGCCCCTACTGGACATCTGTGAGAAAGAGCTTATTAGCTCATCGGACTCCTCCTGTAGTTTAAATAAATATTCTGATTCTGATATGTGTGCGAATATACGCGTGCACGTGACTATGAGCACCAAGCAGTGTACGTGTCAATCTTGATTGAGGCTTTCGTGACCGCAGGGATTCATACTCTTTGTTTCTTTCGGTAAAGTCACGTGGGTAGAAAAAATAAAACAAAATGAAA
Source organism: Lethenteron reissneri (assembly GCF_015708825.2). NCBI lineage: Eukaryota > Metazoa > Chordata > Hyperoartia > Petromyzontiformes > Petromyzontidae > Lethenteron > Lethenteron reissneri. The sequence goes on along the minus strand of NC_083788.1, from coordinate 3,270,069 downwards.
AATAAAACAGATCGCGACGTTTCGATCGCAACACAAGCGGTCGCGTCTTCAGGCGGGAAAAAATAATCCGGTGGTGGAACTGCTGAGCCGGCGAGAGAGCTGTTACAACAAGGTTATATCTTGTGTCGATAAGCTAGCTCTTGTTTGCTCCTCGCTTGCTTGCCATCGAAACGTCGTCCTATATTATTTTCATTTCTTTCGATTTAAAGCTTCTTTCGTGACTGCAGGGATTCCTCTTCTTGGTTCTTTCGGTAAAGTCACGTAGAAAGGAAGTAATAAAATAATAAAAATAAAACATTTTTATGTTTCGATTTAAAGCTTTCGTGACTGCAGGGATTCATCTTCTTGGTTCTTTCGGTAAAGTCACGTAGAAGGGAAGTAATAAAATAATACAAATAAAACATAATAAAATAATTCTCACGACGTTTCGGCCACAACGCAAGCAGCCGTCCTCAGGTGAAGAACAGGTCTGTCGAGACGACAGAGTCTGAATGTCGCCTCGACAGACCTGGACACGTGGTCTTTTGACAGTGAAGCTTCCTCCGAGTTGGGTGTGTTTGCCGTTAATGGAGGGACGGAGTTGCCTTTCACGCACCTCATCCTCGTGCTGTGAAAGCCTCTACGGGAGAATCATCAAGTCCACGCACATATATTTGTATGCGCTCCAAACCCGGCGACCCGAGATCCATTCCTGCTCACGGCCAACACCAGTGACGACTATCTGAGCCGGTCCTGGGCCTCCGCTAGGTCGGCTCAGCCTCAAATGAGTACCTGGTGCGGTGTCTAGTAAACATCGCCACTGGGGAGACAAAGGCGGCCGGGCGTTGTGCTGGCCACCCACCCCCTCGTGTGCCTTAGGTGCTCGCTGACAGAACTTGCACCAACAGTCTGTGTTCCCAGTCTATGCGGGGAACCTTTGTCTTGTTCAACACGGGTGAGCGGTGGTGTATCGGTTTGGGTAACTGCGCTACGAACCCAGCTAACTGACCTGTCCTCATCTTCTTTGTCAACACAGTGCACCGTGTGCGGCAAGAGCTTCTCGCAGTCGTCCAGCCTCAACAAGCACATGCGCGTCCACTCCGGCGAGAGGCCCTACAAGTGCGTCTACTGCAGCAAGGTCAGGGTCCATCCGCTGAAGGATGAGCGCGCATCGGCCCGTCTCTCGCTGAACTAAACGATTGTTTATTTCGATTTAAAATTCTTCGCCTGAGGACGGCTGCTTGCGTTGTGGCCGAGGCGTCGTGAGAATTGTTTTGTTGTGTTTTATTGTTTTGTTGTTTCCCTTCTACGTGACTTTACCGAAAGAACCAAGAAGATTGTTTATTTATTCTTTCTTCACTGCCACAGGTGAGGCCCACTCGGCCTAGACGTAGCTCTGCTCTTTGGTTCTTTCGGTAAAATCGCGTAGGTAGAAATAAAATTAAACAAAACACGACGTTTCGATCGCAACACAAGCCGGTCTCCATCAGCTGGGACAACCACAGCAAGAACATTTCTGAAGTCGGGCCAACGGGTGAAGACTGCTTGTGTTGCGATCGAAACGTCGTGATTTGGTTTATTGTGTTTCGACTCACGTGACTTCACCGAAAGGACCAAAGAGTGTGGATGCCTGCAGTCACGAAAGCTTCAAATCAAGATTATGACGCACCTTTATCTCAGCAGCGACCCTGGCAATCGCGAATGATGGCTCAACCAAGGTGGTTTATCATCATCGTCACGTGGGTCTGTAGAGCAGCAGCCACGATGCTCTGAAGCGCGTGGCGTTGATTTTCAATGTGCAGGGGGGAACACCTGGAGAAGCCGACACAGAGTCAAAGGGACCACGGGGAAAGAGACACAGAGATTCCAAATCTACAGCAGCAGGCGTCAGGGTCGGGATCGAACCCACGACCTCCTGCATATCAGGCGAGGGAGTTAACATCTCGATACCGTGATGATGATCAGAGAGAGAGAGAGAGAGACACGCAATCTCCAGGGTCAGGATCGAACCCACGACCTCCTGCATACCAGGCGAGGGAGTTAACATCTCCGAGCCACCGCCGATGCAGTAGCAAGAGTCCCGCTGTGGTGTTCCGTCTCTCTCTCTCTCCATGGGGATGTCGGTGGACCGTCCCCCTCGATGGAGGGTGTTTGCCCTATACTCTTAGGTTTTTTCGGTAAAGTCACGTAGGTAAAAATAGATAAATAGTAAATAATAAATTAAATAAAAATAATAGAAATAATATAATGAATCACGACGTTTCGGAGGCAACACAAGCTTCCTTCATCGGGTGTAAAAAGGCACAGCAAAATAACTGTAGTTGGAGTTATTTGTGATGGGGCATTATTATATAGGGTAAGAGGAGGAGGGGGGAGGAGCCAAGGAAGGGGGGGGGGGGTTTGGGGGGGTGTGGGGGGAGCCAGAAAGGTGATCCTAGAGTGTTTGCCCTCCTTTACGGTGAGGGTGGAGAATCACCGTACCGGTGGCATCGCATTCAGAGGATTTTGCCCGCTTGCTGTACAGTTTTTTTTGCCACGTGATGAAGCCACTTCGTGTTGAGCCGTCATTCGTGGGACAAAAAAAACCTACGTAGCTGGGTGGCCCTTACCTGGTAGGCATAAAAAAATGGTTTAGTTTCTTAGATTAGTTTACAATAAATGAACTGCATCGTTATTGATGCACAGCTTTAAATGTCTAGGAATATTTCCCTGTGTCCCCACCATCTCCTGGACCGTGGCGGTCCCCCACTCACCCAACTGCCCCCCGTCAACTGTCCCCTCCCCCCTTAACTGCTCGCTCTGACTGCCCCCCCAAACTGCCCCTCCCCAACTGCCCCTCCCCAACTGCCCCTGCCCAACTGCCCCCCCCCTAACTGCCCCCCCCCCAACTGCCCCTCCCCAACTGCCTCTCCCCAACTGCCCTTCCCCAACTGCAGCTCCCCCAACTGCCCTTCCCCAACTGCCCCTCCCCAACTGCCTCTCCCCAACTGCCCCTCCCCAACTGCCCTTCCCCAACTGCAGCTCCCCCAACTGCCCCTCCTAACTGTCCCCCCCCCCAACTGCCCCTCTCCAACTACCCCCCCCCAACTGCCCCTCCCAACTGCCCCTCCCCAACTGTCCCTCCCCAACTGCCCCTCCCCAACTGCCCCCCCAACTGCCCCTCCCCAACTGCCCCTCCCCAACTGCCCTTCCCCAACTGCACCTCCCCCAACTGCACCTCCCCCAACTGCACCTCCCCCAACTGCACCTCCCCCAACTGCCCCTCCCCAACTGCCCCTCCCCAACTGCCCCTCCCCAACTGCCCCTCCCCAACTGCCCTTCCCCAACTGACCCTCCCCAACTGCCCCTCCCCAACTGCCCCTCCCCAACTGCCCCTCCCCAACTGACCCTCCCCCAACTGCACCTCCCCCAACTGCCCCTCCCCAACTGCCCCTCCCCAACTGCCCCTCCCCAACTGCCCTTCCCCAACTGACCCTCCCCAACTGCCCCTCCCCAACTGCCCCTCCCCAACTGCCCCTCCCCAACTGACCCTCCCCCAACTGCACCTCCCCCAACTGCCCCTCCCCAACTGCCCCTCCCCAACTACCCCTCCCCCAACTGCCCCTCCCCAACTGCCCTTCCCCAACTGCCTCTCCCCAACTGCCCCTCCCCAACTGCCCCTCCCCAACTGCCCCCCCCCAACTGCCCCTCCCCAACTGCCCCTCCCAACTGCCCCTCCCCAACTGCCTCTCCCCAACTGCCCCTCCCCAACTGCCTCTCCCCAACTGCCTCTCCCCAACTGCCCCTCCCCAACTGCCCCTCCCCAACTGCCTCTCCCCAACTGCCCCTCCCCAACTGCCCCTCCCCAACTGCCTCTCCCCAACTGCCCCTCCCCAACTGCCTCTCCCCAACTGCCCCTCCCCAACTGCCCCTCCCCAACTGCCCCTCCCAACTGCCCCTCCCCAACTGCCCCTCCCCAACTGCCCCTCCACAACTGCCTCTCCCCAACTGTCCCCCCCAACTGCCCCCCCCAACTGTCCCCCCCAACTGCCCCTCCCCAACTGCCCCTCCCCAACTGCCCCTCCCCAACTGCCCCTCCCCAACTGCCTCTCCCCAACTGCCCCTCCCCAACTGCCCCTCCCCAACTGCCCCTCCCCAACTGCCTCTCCCCAACTGCCCCTCCCCAACTGCCCCTCCCCAACTGCCCCTCCCCCAACTGCCCCTCCCCAACTGCCCTTCCCCAACTGCCCCCCCCAACTGCCCCTCCCCAACTGCCCCTCCCCAACTGCCTCTCCCCCAACTGCCCCTCCCCAACTGCCCCCCCAACTGCCCCTCCCCAACTGCCCCTCCCCAACTGCCCCTCCCCAACTGTCCCCCCCCCCAACTACCCCCCCCCAACTGCCCCCACCTCCCCAACTGCCCTCACTCCCAAACTGCCCCTCCCCACTGCCCCCCCCCCCCTCCCATATTCTGGATGATATTGGTTGTGAAAGCCTACGCGTTGAACTAACTCTATGGGTCTCTGTGTAACTCTATGGGTCTCTGTGTATCTCTATGGGTCTCTGTGTAACTCTATGGGTATCTGTGTATCTCCATGGGTCTCTGTGTATCTCTATGGGTCTATGTAACTCTATGGGTATCTGTGTATCTCTATGGGTCTCTGTGTATCTCTATGGTTATCTGCGTAACTCTATGGGTCTCTGTGTAACTCCATGGGTCTCTGTGTACCTCTATGGGTCTCTGTGTAACTCTATGGGTCTCTGTGCAACTCTATGGGTCTCTGTGTAACTCTATGGGTCTCTGTGTATCTCTATGGGTCTCTATGTATCTCTATGGGTCTCTGTGTATCTCTATGGGTCTCTGTGTAACTCTATGGGTCTCTGTGTATCTCTATGGGTCTCTGTGTATCTCTATGAGTCTCTGTGTAACTCTATGGGTCTCTGTATAACTCTATGGGTCTCTGTGTAACTCTATGGGTCTCTGAGTAATTCTATGGGTCTCTGTGTAACTCTATGGGTCTCTGTGTAACTCTATGTGTCTCTGTGTAACTCTATGGGTCTCTGTGTAACTCTATGGGTCTCTGTGTATCTCTATGGGTCTCTGTGTAACTCTATGGGTCTCTGTGTAACTCTATGTGTCTCTGTGTATCTCTATGTGTCTCTGTGTAACTCTATGGGTCTCTGTGTAACTCTATGGGTCTCTGTGTAACTCTATGGGTCTCTGTGTAACTCTATGGGTCTCTGTGTATCTCTATGGGTCTCTGTGTAACTCTATGGGTCTCTGTGTATCTCTATGGGTCTCTGTGTAACTCTATGGGTCTCTGAGTAATTCTATGGGTCTCTGTGTAACTCTATGGGTCTCTGTGTAACTCTATGGGTCTCTGTGTAACTCTATGGGTCTCTGTGTAACTCTATGGGTCTCTGAGTAATTCTATAGGTCTCTGAGTAACTCCATGGGTCTCTGTGTAACTCTATGGGTCTCTGTGTACCTCTATGGGTCTCTGTGTAACTCTATGGGTCTCCAGTGTGCAGGATATAGATTTATTTATGGACTTGTTTCCTGGTTCCTTTTCATATTCTTAGGTTTTTTTCGGTAAAGTCATGTAGGTAAAAAATTAAAATTAAAATTAATAAAAGTAAAATAAAATAAAATAATCCTGGTTCCTTCCTTAAGGCCGTAGTCCGCTTTAGAGTTTCACCCCCTCCACCGCCCCTACAACAATGGAGTGTTCCGGCCCATTGCCACTTCAGTCCACCCACACAATTGATGATTGGTTCAGACCTCGCAAGGGAAATGTGTGTCGTAAACCCTCCTCCACCCCTCCAAAAAATGAAATCTGTATTCTGAATCATAATATCGGTCGTGTTAAATTTACCCATTTCTGTTTGTTGTGTCCAACACCACTACACACACCACCACACACACACATACACCACCACACACACACCACACACACACATACACCACCACTACACACACCACCACACACACACATACACCAATACACACACACCCCACACACACATACCACCACACACACACCATACACACACCCCCCACACACACACCACCACACATATACACCAACACATATATACCACCACACGTACCCCACACACACACACATACACCAATACACACACCCCACACATACGCCACATCCACACACCACCACCACACACACTGCCACCACACAAAAACGCCACACACTCACACACCACACACACGACCCCACACACCCCACACTCACACACCCACACACACACCACCACACACACACGACACCCACACACACGACACACACCACCCCACACACACCTCCACACATATACACCAACACATATATACCACCACACACACCACCCCACACTCACACACACACCACACCCATACACCACACACACTCCACCCCACACACACACCACACACATGACACACACACCACCATACACACGCACGCCACACCCATACACCACACACACACCACCCCACACACACACCACACCCATACACCACACACACTCCACCCCACACACACACCACACACATCACACACACACCACCATACACACGCACGCCACACCCATACACCACACACACACCACCCCACACACACACCACACCCATACACCCCACACACCACACACGCCCACACAACTACACTCACACACACACTCACACACAACCACACACACACCACACACACTCACACCCACATACACCACACACACCCCACACACACCACACACACTCACACACACACCACACACCACCCCACACTCACACACTCACCCACACAACCACACACCACACACACTCACACCCACATACACCACACACACCCCACACACACCACACACACACACACACCACACACACACACTCACACACACAACCACACACCACACCCCACACACCACACACACACTCACACACACCACACACCACCACACACACACACCACTCACACACCACCCACACACCACCCACACACCACACACACACCACACACACGCACACACACACGCCCACCCACACACCCACACACACACACGCACGCGCGCCAGGCGTTCACCGCGTCGTCCATCCTGCGCACCCACATCCGCCAGCACTCGGGCGAGAAGCCCTTCAAGTGCCGCCACTGCGGCAAGGCGTTCGCGTCGCACGCGGCGCACGACAGCCACGTGCGGCGGACGCACGCCAAGGAGAAGGCGAGCCTGGCGTGCGGAGCCTGCGGCAAAGCGTTTGCGCAGCCCTACGAGCTCAAGTTCCACCTCAAGATACACGCCGGAGAAGGTGACGATGCTTGTGATATGGCGCGACGAGGGAATATTGTTCGGGGAGAAAGTTTTTGGAATGAGCAGCGAGACCTTGGATCGCGAGCGTGGTCCGTGTCCGGGAAACGTGCTCGTCATCCAAAGCGCTCGTGTATCAAAGCGGATTTCCCCGTGAGAAGCAATGGAAACTCGGAAGGTTCGTTCCACAACCCAAAAAATACTGTGTTCGTATAAAAATTATTAATGCAAAATACCTTTTTTCTATTTTGATTATTCAAATTTTAGATAAAGTAATCAAATGTATTAATTAGATGTAATCGTGGCTGGTGTGAGGGAGACGAGAGAGAGGAGAGGAGGATTATTGTGTAGGACGACTTCCACTTGCAGTACAGCTACTAAAGAAGTCACTACACTTGGACACAAAATACAAAAAATGCTTTACGCACACACACACGTGGTCACAACACTATATAGTAAACAGTCGACGCTCGCACGGATGTTGACCATACGAGTGAGGCACGCCGACTGAGACCGAGCATGGGAGACGATTACCCACAATCCCGCAGCGAGAGAGAAAGAGAGAAGAACCATCGGCTCAGCTGTGATCACGTGACGCTCGGCAGACAAAGCGTATTTACTGTACGTACTGCTCGTATTGCAAGACCTCGCTCGTTTACCAAATTAATATTGAATTAACATTTCTGCTCGTCTTGCAAAAACACTCGCAGACTAAGTTACTCGCAATCCAAGGTTTCACTGCACACACACACATATATACATATATAAAAGCGCGGATATGAATTGGATGCAACGCGATCGAGCGAGCGGAGGTGTGTTGCCGCGGGCGGGTGGTAAGCGGCCGCCCAGCTGCTTCGGAGTAGACGTCGCACGAGGCATCGGGATGCTGCTGGATCGGTGGGATGCTGCTGGATCGGTGGGATGCTGCTGGATCGGTGGGACGCTGCTGGATGCTTCTTGGATGCGACTCATGCGCCTCGCTCATTGCTCGGGCCTGCGTTGCACGTCTCGCGCCTTGTCGCCGACTGCCGTGCTTTAGCCCCCCATGTTATTTCCGAGTTTGTTTAAACGGTATTTTTCGATAACGCGCTGTTCTCCAGGAACGCAAAAGTACTACCACCACTCTATAGGAGGACACACCGTGCCTGGCCTCGCAAGACAAAGGTCCCCTCCGTAGAGCATTCGCCGACTTGGGGCCGTCTGGAACGCTCTCTCTTCCGATGTTAGGAATGCCACTGGAGCTACGCACGTTTAAATGATCTAAATCAGGGGCTTGGTCAGACTGCGGCTCTTCAAGGACTGATTTAGTGATGTCGTCTTGTATTCACGTACCATTGCGGCTCTTAGAATAGTGAGTTTTGTTTACCAATTCGAGAAAAATGAAAGCATTCAAGCATTTTATGAATTGCGACTATTTAATGATAATGACGTAAAACATACAATAATTGATGTACTCACCAGTGCGTTCGGCTGGAGCGTGCAAACGATTAACCGCCGTCTGCATACGTCCCACAGGAAACTATGCGGTGATTAACCCTCGATGCATCGATACTCGAACGTGGCTGTCGGTTTCGACCACGAGCAGAATCGACGCGGCAGGCACCTTCGATTCGGGTTCCACAAGGCCATGTTTGGGCAAAGACGCGGCCCTGCTGGTGCCAGCGGCTCACCCACCTTCTCCCGTACATTGGCCGACCTGCGCTGTAACTTTCCCTCCGCAACCAAGGAGGGGCGTTGTAACGAAACGGCGTTAAAAGAGGCGTCGCTCTCAAAGGTTACTCCGTTGCCATCACCGAGCACTGGCAGAGCTTGGGCCAATTCTCGATAATCGTCTCACCGCGTGGCTTCCTCCCCGACCGGTTCCCGAGTGGCGTTTTATTATTGGCCACGACGTCACAGCGATGTGTGACGTCGCCAGACGATGTCGCTGAACCTGACGTTGTTCCGGCTCAGGCGAATCGGCCAGCGGCGCCATCCTGGAGCAGCCGAGTCCATCTCCGGACACCGAGGACTCGCTGGCTGGCGAGGGCGGTGCTGCCGTCCGCGACGGTGGCGCCCGCGTGGCCTACAGGCCCTACCCGCCCGTGCCGCCCTCCTCCCGCGGCAGCAGCGACGGCAGCGTGCAGGGCGCGGAGCCCTACTGAGGGCGGCCGCGGCGGCGGTGGCGGCGGCAGCAGCTACGGGTCCCGCGAGCCGACAACGCTGCCCGTCTCGTCCTGGAGTGTCGTTCGTCTGGAGCGAGGGGGGGGGGGAACTTGGGCGAAGTTGTGCAGCTGTACTCGGGAGATGCGAGGCCTCGCTTTCCAGAGAACTAGGCGACATTGCACAAAGGGGGGACCTGGCAAGGTTTTGATTGTGGGCCACCTGCTATTTTGCCGAGAGAGAGCTGGGAGTTTACACGGAGATCAGGATGGTTTGTGTCATCCAGGTGGATCTGCCGTATCGACTGAGGGTCTTCAAACCCAATCTGTGGGTGTCTGGCGGGCTTGTGGCCAGAGGATGTGTCACGTCGCCAGCGAGACTTTGGACCACCGATTGTGGAGAATTTACGAGGAGGTCATGGGACCTTGTAGTGAGCACCTTGAGATGCACATAAAGCCGCCCCTGGGCAATGTCCTACTCGCCAAGAAGTTCGGGGCATTACCTTGGGGATCGGTGAAGTTCTCAAACCTGCGTCTTTTCTCGAAGAGATTCGAGAGAATTGTTGACCGGAGCCGGTACTTTCTCCGATGGGAGTTTGGCCCTCACGCAACGGACTGGCCTTGGGAGGTGACACTGCCTTGGCCAAGGGGCCGTGGGAATGTTTTCAGAGGCACGGGCGCTTCGCTCTTGAGAACAGAGAAACTCGTGGAGTCCCAAGATCGTCGGCACTGACACCTGCAGCCACATTCAATTCCAAATCCCCCGAGCAAGAAGATCGAGAAGGTCACACCATCTGTGAGGCCTCACCTCAACATGACTTACAATTCGATGCACAGCTAATGGTCCAGGTGCGCGACAGATAGATGGATCGTCATCATCATCATCACCAGTCATCGTGTAAAATGTATCCCGTGCACACCTCCCACGCTGTACCTTTCGAGGTATTAGAGACACCCTCAATAGCCTCCCGGGATCAAAAAAGTTGGTTCGTGGTGGTCCAATTTGTCGGGAAACGCAAGAACGCGAATTAAACAAATCTTCGCTCACCGGGACTCCGCTACGTGGATCGACTGAGGACAAGTTGGTTCCTGGGTTGCAAAGGTTTCGGTCAAGCGAGACCAAGACGCGCCCAGCAGACTCCGCACCGCAGCACAAAGAGACAATTGTTTTGACGTCACAATCAGCGGACTGACATCGCTAGTTTTGTTCATTTTCTGTTGTCGCGTCTAAGAGTATTTCGTTTGCAATTTTTTTTACAAATATGTAAAGTCGTGAACAATGATGTTTTTATTTTCGCGTGTAAAATGCAGGGGGGGGAGGTGGCAGAAGGAGGGGGGGGGTGGTGGTTCTGGGGTAGGAGAGCGATTTTGGAATGGAACGTCTGGAACGATTCGACGCCGACTCCACCACCTCAGCGATCGTTGGTTTGCGTCAAGCCGAATTCTCCGTGGTCGAAATCGCGCATCGTTTTCTTGGTTCTTTCGGTAAAGTCACGTAGAAGGAAAATAATAAAATAATGAAAATTAAACAAGAGAAACGCTGCGTGAATTTCGATTTAAAGCTTTCGTGACTGCATGGATTCATCTTCTTGGTTCTTTCGGTAAAGTCACGATAATAAAATAATGAAAATAAAACATAATAAAATAATTATTTTATTATGTTTTACTTTCATAATTGTATTATTTTTCTTCTACGTCACTTTACCGAAAGAACTAAGAAGATGAATCCCTGCAGTCACGAAAGAAGCTTTAAATCGAAATTCACGCAGCGTTTCTCTTGGCCCGGGGGGGCTGCGTTTAGTCCACACCTGAGCGAGCGAGCAGCTGTGCACAGCGACAGCAAATGAACTCCACGTCTTCTTGGTTCTTTCGGTAAAGTCACGTAGAAGGGAAATGATAAAATAATAAATATAGTTACTGCAGCTACATACTATTAACATTCCTTCCCTTTGTTAATGCTACCCCTATCCCCTCCCTTTGATGCTGCTAATCCTGCATATTGCACGGGCATAATATGACTTTGAAACCCCCCGCCCACCTCCTACGCATTTCACAAGTAGTACTAATCCCATATCTGCATTTCCCATAAATATGCTAAATTCCTCTTGATATGCAAATTATTTTGTCAAGGCGCTCTTCCCCCTCCAACCCAGCTTAAATATAAGCTGCCAAGCCTGGTGGTGTTTCATTCAGACGCTGTCTTTCCGACAGACCTGTTCTTCACCTGAGGACGGCTGCTTGCGTTGTGGCCGAAACGTCGTGAGAATTATTTCATGCTGTTTTATTTTCATTATTTTATTATTTCCCTTCTACGTGATGACTTTACCGAAAGAACCAAGAAGATGAATCCCTGCTGCAGTCACGAAAGAAGCTTTAAATCGAAATTGAGCGCCACGTGTTTGGGGGGATCTTGACGACCATTCGTAGTTGCGCAAATGTCGTCGCATATACAAGTAATGATTATAAATATATATATATAGCTGGGTGATGCTGCTGCTGCCGTTGTTGCAGATTGGTACAAGCACCAGAAAAAATTCAACCCAACACATTCGTCGAGTAAAATGTGCCCTGAAGAAGGGCCATTACCTGAAACGTCACCTGCTATATACCATTCTTTTTAAGGCCATCGTATGACTCACGAACATGTGGAGTTTTCAGCTGTTGCCACTGCTTGCAACTGATTGCAGCGACGGCGATGAGTTGCGCAACCCGAATCTAACTCAATCCCTCGGCTTCATTGCCCGCTTATAATGCGTGGACGTATATCTGCGACGGGATGCGTCTGCGCATCATAAGCAGGCAATTACGTGGCGCGCAGTCAAGTTAACGCAGCTTGTCGCTCTGGTGTGGACCCAGCTTCATAATCTCGAGGATGGAGGGGAGTGTGGGTGGGTAGGTGAGTGGGTGGGTAGGTGAGTGGGCGGGTAGGTGGGTCGGTAGATGGGTAGGTGAGTGGGTGGGTGGGTGGGTGGGTAGGTGAGTGGGTGGGTGGGTTGATGGGTAGGTGGGTAGGTGAGTGGGTGGGTGGGTTGATGGGTAGGTGGGTAGGTGAGTGGGTGGGTGGGTTGATGGGTAGGTGGGTAGGTGAGTGGGCGGGTAGGTGGGTAGGTGAGTGGGTGGGTGGGTTGATGGGTAGGTGGGTAGGTGAGTGGGTGGGTTGATGGGTAGGTGGATAGGTGGGTGGGTAGGTGGGTGGGTAGGTGGGTAGGTGAGTGGGCGGGTAGGTGGGTAGGTGAGTGGGTGGGTTGTTCGGTAGGTGGGTAGGTGAGTGGGTGGGTTGATGGGTAGGTGGGTAGGTGGGTGGGTAGGTGGGTGGGTGGGTAGGTGGGTAGGTGAGTGGGCGGGTAGGTGGGTAGGTGAGTGGGTGGGTGGGTTGATGGGTAGGTGGGTAGGTGAGTGGGTGGGTTGATGGGTAGGTGGATAGGTGGGTGGGTAGGTGGGTGGGTAGGTGGGTAGGTGAGTGGGCGGGTAGGTGGGTAGGTGAGTGGGTGGGTTGTTCGGTAGGTGGGTAGGTGAGTGGGTGGGTTGATGGGTAGGTGGGTAGGTGGGTGGGTAGGTGGGTGGGTGGGTAGGTGGGTAGGTGAGTAGGCGGGTAGGTGGGTAGGTGAGTGGGTGGGTGGGTTGTTTGGTTTGTTGTTGGGTAGGAGGGTAGGTTCGTGGGTAGGTGTGTGGGTGGGTTGATGGGTAGGTGGGTAGGTAGGTGGGTAGGTAGGTGGGTGGGTAGGTGGGTAGGTGAGTGGGTGGGTGGGTTGATGGGTAGGTGGGTAGGTGAGTGGGTGGGTAGGTGGGTAGGTGAGTGGGCGGGTAGGTGGGTAGGTGAGTGTATGGGTGGGTTGATGGGTAGGTGGGTAGGTGAGTGGGTGGGTAGGTGGGTAGGTGAGTGGGCGGGTAGGTGGGTAGGTGAGTGTATGGGTGGGTTGATGGGTAGGTGGGTAGGTGAGTGGGTGGGTAGGTGGGTAGGTGGGTAGGTAGGTGGGTAGGTGTGTGGGTGGGTTGATGGGTAGGTGGGTGGGTGGGTAGGTGAGTGGGCGGGTAGGCGGGTAAGTGAGTGGGTTGTTGGGGATGTTGTTGAGTAGGTGGGTAGGTGAGTGTGGGTGGGTAGATCAGTAAATGTGGTTTTTGTACGACAAGCGAAGGGTCAAGGGTCAACCCAGAGTGAGGTGCACGTTGTTTTATGGCGACACGCCGCGGTGTGGAACTCCGTTACTGTGAAAAGTGCACTTTTGCGAAAAATCCCAACGTGTGAGCGGCGCGGGCATCTCGAACTTGAGTGGGTGGGTGGGTTGATGGGTAGGTGGGTAGGTGAGTGGGTGGGTAGGTGGGTAGGTGAGTGGGGGCATCTCGAACTTGTGTGACGTCGTTGAGGTGCAACCAGGTCGGACAGCGCCTCGGCATGAGCGAACCTCATCAAAGGCTTAGGGGCTCCAAGCAGCGCAGGCAACAACAACAACAAAAATGAGAATGCATCAAATGTCACTCGTAATAAGAGGTATTTTTTTGGGGGGTTAGATCGCGTAAGTATAAATGTGTCATAATTGGTTTTTTACCCTTTTATCTGGCAACAAAACTGACACCTTTTTTTACGAGGAGTCATGTTTGCATAGACCACAATACCTGCAGTCATAATGCGAACAAAAAACATAACTCTGATAATGTATGCACTGTCCTAGAAGTTGATTGGTTTTTTTACCCTTTTATCTGGCAACAAAACTGACACCTTTTTTACGAGGAGTCATGTTTGCATAGACCACAATACTTTGATTGACAATCAACTTCAAGGACAGTGCACACATTATCAGAGTTTATGTTTTTTGTTTGCATTATGACTGCAGGTATTGTGGTCTATGCAAACATGACTCCTCGTAAAAAAGGTGTCAGTTTTGTTGCCAGATAAAAGGGTAAAAAAACAATTATCATATTTTTTACTGGCAAATGTGGTACCAATGGTGTAAATGTGTCGTTAAGCCGACACCGCTCGACACAGCCAACCGGTAAGGTTTGTCACGTGAGACAAAACGTGCCAATTCGTTACTGCTTCAGCGCACTGGTGCGTTGGAGAGTTTAAATCCACAACATTTACAACTTGAGTGCCGTGATGTTTCGCCGGAAATGACATCAAGCATCGTCAGGCGATCTTGTCAGAATTGTAGCAACTGATCGGCACGTTTCGTTCACGTGACAAACCTCGCCGGTTGCCTGTATCGAGCGGTGTCAAGTTAACGGCACATTTACATTCACGCGATCGAAGCAAACAAAAACACCGTTATTATGAATTATATTGGTCGCCAAAGCCTACGTGTCAATTCAAATGTCACGTGGGAATTCAAATGCCTCCTGAGCGTAGAAAGGTGAATTTACATAATCGAATGTCTCTCTCGTCCCCTTTATTGTCTGCCGATTCACAGGCAATTATAGTCTCCAGTGGTGGATATTATAGAGCTACCTCTGGGATCCTTTCAAGTGACCCCTGCTCCACCCCGAATCAATCTACGACGTGAAACTGAAAGCGTTCTAACCAAAAAATAGAAAGAGTGAATTTTAAGTAATGTGTTCTCACACGCCCAGTTCGAATTGATGTCCCAAGTAATGTTTCCTGTCTTATAGATACAAAAAAAATCGATTGCGTCTGCCTTATTAGCATGAAAGGGTAGAGTTGTAGCAACTTTGTAAAGAAAACAAAAAAATACTGGGGGGGGGGGTTTGGGGGGGGGGAGTTCCCCCCCCCCCTTAAGCACGCGGTGATGATTGCGGTGAGTTCCACAGAGAGCACGTGGTGAGGAAGGCGGGTCCTGACGTCACAGCGGCACCCAACCACGTGACGCGCCGCGTGACTGTGACGCAATGGGAACACGCGCGCGCGCGCGCGCACACGCAACAAGGACAAAGATCCCCCGTGTAGCCTCAACAGAATGTTGAGGGCAAGTGCTGCACCTATAAAGGCCAGCACCAGCTACTCGTTTGAGGCTCAGTCGCACACACACACACACGTAGGTGCACACACACAATCACACACCACACACACAGTCACACACCACACACACAGGCACACGCACATAGGTTGCAACACGCGCCAAGACTGCTCGCCCTATGCAACGTCTGGATGCGCCGGAAAAGATTCCTCGCTGTGAAGGCTAAGAAAGGCTACGCGCCAAAGACGGTCGATTGAAGCCAAAGACTGCTCACTCCGAAATGCAGGCTCGATGCACACCAAGAACTCTGATCACGATACTTGCGAAAACTAGATGCGCAACCAAGTACACGTACTTGAGAAGCGTAGATGCACACCAAAGACTCTTTCTTCACTTCTGAAACGGAGGTGCACACCAAAGACTTCCGGTAAAAAACTATACGCGCACCAAAGACTGTTCAAGTGTAAGCTCGCGCGGTGCATGATCTCCCTGTGTGAATGGTTGTCGCTGCGTGTCGTGTGTGTGTGTGATGGCATCACAACGATGCCACGTGTAGTGGTGCCATCGCAGTTACGGTGCGTGTGATGTCTGTGATGGGTGAAACGAGATTGTCATGATCGTTGCTGTGATCAGTAGGGTAGAAGAACCGTCAGCAGCAGTAGCAGCAGCTGGATAATCAGCGCCATGAATCGGTGGCATCAGCCGCAGAATTTGTATCATCAGTGGCTGAAGTCTTATCATGAGCACCATCAGTGTCATCCTCGATGCCAGGAGAAATCATCATCATCATCATCAGTCGTGGGTTCATCTTCGTTCGTCTTCACTCTTAGTAGCGGCGGCGGCGGCGTCATCGTGTTCATCAGCAGCAGAAACACCATCAGAGGCTTCACACACCCACCATCGCCAGTAGCAGTGATCATCTTCACCAACATCATCAGCAGCACCACGATCAATGTCAATCTCATATCACGAGCATCGTTACTCTCATCACTAAATCAGCAGCAGCAGCAGCATCACCACCCTCATCGTTATTTAGTCTCTCACGCCCCATCATCACCATTCCCACTTCATCTTCATCACAGCAGCAGCATCATCATCTGTCAAGACGTCATCGTCAATTGTATCGCCACAATCCTTACTGCCGCCGCTGCTGCTGCTGCTGCTATTGTGATTGTCGCTGTGATTTGGTGGTGGTGGTTGTTGTTGTTGTTGGATCTGCTACCGCCACCGCCACCACCACCGCGCTGCGTGCGTGCTAGACGATGCTCACGGTGTCATCACCGCCGTCGTCTTGTCACCACCGCCGTCGTCATCATCGTCGTCATTCTCCTCGTAGTCATCAACCACGTCATCGTCCTCGTGGTTGTCATCATTGTCGTCATCCTCGTCATCATCGTCGTCGTCATCATCCACGTCATTGTCATCATCCACGTCATCGTCGTCGTCATCGTCATCATCGTCATCATCCACGTCGTCATCATCGTCATCATCCACGTCATCGTCGTCATCATCGTCATCATCCACGTCGTCGTCGTCGTCATCATCGACGTGCAAGGACCGAGTCGTCGACTCGAGTGTGCGCGGACAAAGGGAGAGAGTCGATTCGCATCCTTTGTGACCTCACAGCCGCGACGTCGCATCATCATCATCGTCATCATCATCGTCATCATCATCGTCATCATCATCATCGTCATCATCGTCGTCATCATCATCGTCATCATCATCGTCATCATCATCGTCATCATCGTCGTCATCATCATCGTCATCATTGTCGTCATCATCGTCGTCGTCGTCATCGTCATCATCATCATCGTCATCATCATCGTCATCATCGTCGTCATCGTCATCATCATCGTCATCATCATCATCATCGTCATCATTGTCGTCATCATCATCGTCATCATCATCGTCATCATTGTCGTCATCATCATCATCGTCGTCGTCGTCATCGTCGTTTGTTGATAATGTCGATGTCGATGTTGTTATTCTCAGGAAGACAATTTCTATACCGCACACGTAAGACGATTTACACTCTCCCTCCCACAACAACGAAAACGCAGGTTCATTAAAAAGTTATAAAAATGATGGGAAAAAAATGTTATAAATGCTATGAGAAAGTTGCCCGAGTTCTGTTGTCCTCTCTGTCTGTCTGTCTCTCGACGCACGTGCAACCGAGGGAATGGAACCCACAGCGCGCTCTGTGAGACTCGCCCCCACGCGCGCGCGTGACGTTTAAAAACTTCAACTTTTGTCTTCTTGGTTCTTTCGGTAAAGTCACGTAGAAGGGAAGTAATAAAATAATAAAAATAAAACATAATAAAATAATAAAAATAAAACATAATAAAATAATAAAAATAAAACATAATAAAATTGTATTGTGTTTTATATTTATTATTTAATTATTTTTATTTTTATTATTTTATTATTTCCCTTCTACGTGACTTTACCGAAAGAACCAAGAAGATGAATCCCTGCAGTCACGAAAGAAGCTTTAAATCGAAACATAAAAATGTTTTTATTTTTTTTATTTTATTATTTCCCTTCTACGTGACTTTACCAAAAGAACCAAGAAGATGAATCCCTGCAGTCACGAAAGAAGCTTTAAATCGAAGCATAAAAATGTTTTATTTTGATTATTTTATTATTTCCCTTCTACGTGACTTTACCGAAAGAACCAAGAAGATGAATCCCTGCAGTCACGAAAGAAGCTTTAAATCGAAACATAAAAATGTTTTATTTTTATTATTTTATTATTTCCCTTCTACGTGACTTTACCGAAAGAACCAAGAAGATGAATCCCTGCAGTCACGAAAGAAGCTTTAAATCGAAGCATAAAAATGTTTTATTTTGATTATTTTATTATTTCCCTTCTACGTGACTTTACCGAAAGAACCAAGAAGATGAATCCCTGCAGTCACGAAAGAAGCTTTAAATTGAAAAATAAAATGTTTTATTTTTATTATTTTATTATTTCCCTTCTACGTGACTTTACCGAAAGAACCAAGAAGATGAATCCCTGCAGTCACGAAAGAAGCTTTAAATTGAAAAATAAAATGTTTTATTTTTATTATTTTATTATTTCCCTTCTACGTGACTTTACCGAAAGAACCAAGAAGATGAATCCCTGCAGTCACGAAAGCTTTAAATCGAAATTCAACTTTAGTTTTCATTCAACGGTTGTACTGAACTTGATTCCTGTGTTTGTCGTGGTCAAATGTTGCAATCAAAATTTCGTCCACTTCCCGTTGCCCGATCAGTTCCAAATGTTGCACACGTACTCAGATCCGGTGACAATGCATGCCTGTATCAAAACGGGCATCAATTCATCGATTAATCCGCTACTTTAAAGCAATTTACATTTTGTAAAAACAAAAAACGCCCGTGTCCCTAAACTCTCGACTCGCCTGCTCCGTGTGAACGAGTTACGAAAGTAATCAATGAATTCAAGTCAGCGTTCACGTACTTCTCGACCGTGAGTAAAACGAAGTTGTTAATAAACCGTTGTTTGAAAAAAAGAAACTTTTTAAAAATAGTTTATTTTAACAGCTAAGGCCTCGCTGAGCTGCTCCACAGCTCTTTTTCCAGAAGCGACCTGTCCGTTAACGAACGACAGCTCAACGAAGTGGGCTTATCATCATCAGCATCATCATTCACAGCAGCCGAATGCCTCTGAACGCGTGACGTTGATTTTAATGAATGGGGAGGGGGAAAAAACCGGAGGACCCGGAGAAATAATCCACGCGACCACGGAGAAAACGAAGATTCAAACTCCAAATATACAGCAGCAGGCGTCAGGGGTTGAGATCGAACCCACGACCTCCTGTAGACCAGGCGAGGTAGTTAACATCTCCTAGCCACCGTGATGATGATGAGAGAGAGAGAGACGCAAACTCGAAATATACAGCAGTAGGCGTCAGGGTCGGGTTTAAACCCATAACCTCCTGTAGACCAGGCGAGGTAGTTAACATCTCCTCGCCACCGTGATGATGATGAGAGAGTGACACGGGTAGTGTTGAGTCTATGGGTAGTGTTGAGTCTATGGGTCGTGTTGAGTCTACGGGCAGTGTTGAGTCTATGGGCAGTGTTGAGTCTATGGGCAGTGTTAGTCTATGGGTCGTGTTAGTCAATGGGCAGTTGAGTCTATGGGCAGTGTTAGTCTACGGGCAGTGTTGAGTCTATGGGTCGTGTTGAGTCTATGGGCAGTGTTGAGTCTATGGGCAGTGTTGAGTCTATGGGTCGTGTTGAGTCTATGGGTAGTGTTAGTCTATGGGTAGTGTTAGTCTATGGGCAGTGTTGAGTCTATGGGCAGTGTTGAGTCTATGGGCAGTGTTGAGTCTATGGGCAGTGTTGAGTCTATGGGCAGTGTTGAGTCTATGGGCAGTGTTAAGTCTATGGGTCGTGTTGAGTCTACGGGCAGTGTTGAGTCTATGGGTCGTATTGAGTCTATGGGTAGTGTTAGTCTATGGGCAGTGTTAGTCAGTGGGTAGTGTTGAGTCTATGGGCAGTGTTGAGTCTATGGGCAGTGTTGAGTCTATGGGCAGTGTTGAGTCTATGGGTAGTGTTGAGTCTATGGGTCGTGTTGAGTCTATGGGCAGTGTTGAGTCTATGGGCAGTGTTGAGTCTATGGGTAGTGTTGAGTCTATGGGCAGTGTTGAGTCTATGGGCAGTGTTAGTCAGTGGGTAGTGTTGAGTCTATGGGTCGTGTTAGTCAATAGGCAGTGTTAGTCTATGGGCAGTGTTGAGTCTATGGGCAGTGTTAGTCTATGGGCAGTGTTAGTCTATGGGCAGTGTTGAGTCTATGGGCAGTGTTAGTCTATGGGCAGTGTTGAGTCTATGGGCAGTGTTAGTCTATGGGCAGTGTTGAGTCTATGGGCAGTGTTGAGTCTATGGGCAGTGTTGAGTCTATGGGCAATGTTAGTCTATGGGTAGTGTTGAGTCTATGGGTAGTGTTGAGGCTATGGGTCGTGTTAGTCTATGGGCAGTGTTAGTCTATGGGCAGTGTTGAGTCTATGGGCAGTGTTAGTCTATGGGCAGTGTTGAGTCTATGGGCAGTGTTAGTCTATGGGCAGTGTTGAGTCTATGGGCAGTGTTGAGTCTATGGGCATTGTTAGTCTATGGGTAGTGTTGAGTCTATGGGTAGTGTTGAGTCTATGGGTCGTGTTAGTCTATGGGCAGTGTTGAGTCTACGGGCAGTGTTGAGTCAATGGGCAGTGGAGTCTATGGGCAGTGTTGAGTCTACGGGCAGTGTTGAGTCTATGGGCAGTGTTGAGTCTATGGGGAGTGTTGAGTCTATGAGCAGTGTTGAGTCTATGGGCAGTGTTAGTCTATGATCAGTGTTAGTCTATGGGTAGTGTTGAGTCAATGGGCAGTTGAGTCTATGGGCAGTGTTGAGTCTATGAGCAGTGTTGAGTCTATGGGCAGTGTTAGTCTATGAGCAGTGTTAGTCTATGGGCAGTGTTGAGTCTATGGGCAGTGTTAGTCTATGGGTAGTGTTAGTCTATGGGTCGTGTTGAGTCTATGGGTCGTGTTGAGTCTATGGGCAGTGTTAGTCTATGGGCAGTGTTAGTCTATGGGCAGTGTTAGTCTATGAGCAGTGTTGAGTCTATGGGCAGTGTTAGAATATGGGCAGTGTTAGTCTATGGGCAGTGTTAGTCTATGGGTCGTGTTGAGTCTACGGGCAGTGTTGAGTCTACGGGCAGTGTTGAGTCTATGGGCAGTGTTAGTCTATGGGCAGTGTTAGTCTATGAGCAGTGTTGAGTCTATGGCCAGTGTTAGTCTATGGGTAGTGTTAGTCTATGGGTCGTGTTGAGTCTATGGGCAGTGTTAGTCTACGGGCAGTGTTGAGTCTATGGGCAGTGTTAGTCTACGGGTAGTGATGAGTCTATGGGCAGTGTTGAGTCTATGGGCAGTGTTGAGTCTATGGGCAGTGTTGAGTCTATGGGCAGTGTTGAGTCTATGGGCAGTGTTGAGTCTATGGGCAGTGTTAGTCTATGGGCAGTGTTGAGTCTATGGGCAGTGTTAGTCTATGGGCAGTGTTGAGTCTATGGGCAGTGTTAGTCTGTGGGTAGTGTTGAGTCTATGGGCAGTGTTGAGTCTATGGGCAGTGTTAGTCTATGGGCAGTGTTAGTCTATGGGCAGTGTTAGTCTATGGGCAGTGTTGAGTCTATGGGCAGTGTTAGTCTATGGGCAGTGTTGCGTCTATGGGCAGTGTTAGTCTGTGGGTAGTGTTGAGTCTATGGGCAGTGTTGAGTCTATGGGCAGTGTTAGTCTATGGGCAGTGTTAGTCTATGGGCAGTGTTGAGTCTATGGGCAGTGTTAGTCTATGGGTAGTGTTGAGTCTATGGGTAGTGTTGAGTCTATGGGTAGTGTTGAGTCTATGGGTAGTGTTGAGTCTATGGGCAGTGTTAGTCTATGGGTAGTGTTGAGTCTATGGGTAGTGTTGTGTCTATGGGTAGTGTTGAGTCTATGGGCAGTGTTGAGTCTATGGGCAGTGTTGAGTCTATGGGCAGTGTTGAGTCTATGGGCAGTGTTGAGTCTATGGGCAGTGTTGAGTCTATGGGCAGTGTTAGTCTATGGGCAGTGTTAGTCTATGGGCAGTGTTGAGTCTATGGGCAGTGTTAGTCTATGGGTAGTGTTGAGTCTATGGGTAGTGTTGAGTCTATGGGTAGTGTTGAGTCTATGGGTAGTGTTGAGTCTATGGGCAGTGTTAGTCTATGGGTAGTGTTGAGTCTATGGGTAGTGTTGAGTCTATGGGCAGTGTTAGTCTATGGGCAGTGTTAGTCTATGGGCAGTGTTAGTCTATGGGCAGTGTTAGTCTATGGGCAGTGTTGAGTCTATGGGTAGTGTGTATG
Source organism: Lethenteron reissneri (assembly GCF_015708825.2). Classification (NCBI taxonomy): domain Eukaryota; kingdom Metazoa; phylum Chordata; class Hyperoartia; order Petromyzontiformes; family Petromyzontidae; genus Lethenteron; species Lethenteron reissneri. The sequence continues at coordinate 3,247,915 of NC_083788.1, read as the reverse complement.
TTGAACTTCTTTCACACCGTACGGAGCCAAGCATGATCATCGGAGGTGTTACGTGTACTATTTATTATTTATTTTTACCTACAGGACTTTACCGAAAAAAACGAGTATGTGTAGTGTAGTTTGTATTGTAGTGAGTAGTGTAGTTTGTAGTGTATAGTGTAGTTTGTAGTCTAGTGTATAATGTAGTTTGTATTGTAGTGTATAGTGTAGTATGTAGTGTAGTGTATAGTGTAGTATGTAGTGTAGTGTATAGTGTAGTTTGTATTGTAGTGTGTAGTGTAGTATGTAGTGCATAGTGTAGTTTGTAGTGTAGTGTATAGTGTAGTTTATATTGTAGTGTATAGTGTAGTATGTAGTGTGTATAGTGTAGATGTAGTGTAGTGTATAGTGTAGTATGTATTGTAGTGTATAGTGTAGTATGTATTGTATAGTGTCGTATGTAGTGTAGTGTATAGTGTAGTTTGTAGTGTAGTGTATAGTGTAGTTTGTAGTGTAGTGTATAGTGTAGTATGTAGTGTATAGTGTCGTATGTAGTGTAGTGTATAGTGTAGTTTGTATTGTAATGTATAGTGTAGTTTGTAGTGTAGTGTATAGTGTAGTTTGTATTGTAGTGTATAGTGTAGTATGTATTGTAGTGTATAGTGTAGTATGTAGTGTAGTGTATAGTGTAGTTTGTATTGTAGTGTGTAGTGTAGTATGTAGTGCATAGTGTAGTTTGTAGTGTAGTGTATAGTGTAGTTTATATTGTAGTGTATAGTGTAGTATGTAGTGTGTATAGTGTAGATGTAGTGTAGTGTATAGTGTAGTATGTATTGTAGTGTATAGTGTAGTATGTATTGTATAGTGTCGTATGTAGTGTAGTGTATAGTGTAGTTTGTAGTGTAGTGTATAGTGTAGTTTGTAGTGTAGTGTATAGTGTAGTATGTAGTGTATAGTGTCGTATGTAGTGTAGTGTATAGTGTAGTTTGTATTGTAATGTATAGTGTAGTTTGTAGTGTAGTGTATAGTGTAGTTTGTATTGTAGTGTATAGTGTAGTATGTATTGTAGTGTATAGTGTAGTATGTATTGTAGTGTATAGTGTAGTATGTAGTGTATAGTGTCGTATGTAGTGTCGTGTATAGTGTAGTTTGTAGTGTATAGTGTAGTTTGTAGTGTAGTGTATAGTGTAGTTTGTAGTGTATAGTGTAGTTTGTAGTGTAGTGTATAGTGTAGTTTGTATTGTAGTGAGTAGTGTAGTATGTAGTGTGTAGTGTAGTTTGTATTGTAGTGTATTGTGGTCTATGCAAACATGTATTGTGGTCTATGCAAACATGACTCCTTTGTTGCCAGATAGAAGGGTTAAAAAAAAAATTATCAGATTTTTTTTTCTACAAACAAAATCTACGCACGGGAATAAAATCGCACTCGGCGTATCCGCTGACGAAAGTCAGAAAAAGGTCACCGATTTCGATTTAAAGCTTCTTTCGTGACTGCAGGGATTCATCTTCTTGGTTCTTTCGGTAAAGTCACGTAGAAGGGAAGTAATAAAATAATAAAAATAAAATAAAACATAATAAAATAATTCTCACGACAAAGAAGATGAGGTCACCGATTCACAACAACCGCGTGCTGGCGAGCGACTCGCAAAGCACGGACGCACACAACGTGTTGACGTGGCCTCAAAGCACCACGCGCCCGACCGCCTTTGTCTCCCTCGAATTCGCCCGGCGATGTTTCGCGTGGGTTCTCCGTTTTAGGGCCGAGTCAACCTAGGTGCCGCCCAAGCACGCACCACAACCACCCACCCGCCCACTCCCAACCCATCCACCCACCCTCCTCTTCCACGTTAAACAAAAAAAACACCCAACCCAAACCCCCCCCTCCCCACGTGCAGAGATTGACGCGTCGTGACTCTGAGTGCTTAATTAATTAAGGAAGCACGTGACCGGGTGAGGTTAAATTGGGGGGGGGGGTCAAGTTGGGGGGTCGGGTGGGGCTGGTTGATGGAAGCGAAGAGTGCGTTTGTGGTGTAAAGTGCGTGCGCGCGCGTGTGTGTGTGGAGAGCTGACGGGCGTTCTCGTGCCCCACTTCCTCTGCCGCGTGCGAAACGTGGAGCCCTCTAATGGAACATCTGCGCCGGTTTGAATCATTCAGGCTGGCCCTGCCTACGATCCATCCTGGGTTTAACGAGACTCGATTTCACTACACTGAGCTCAGAGATCCGTGAAAGATCTGGGGCACAGTCCCATCGGTGAGCTGCGTCGGCTGGGCCATGTAAGCCCGCATGCCCAGCCACCGCGTGCCCAGCCACCGCGTGTCCAGCCACCGCGTGCCCAGCCACCGCGTGCCCAGCCACCGCGTGCCCAGCCACCGCGTGCCCAGCCACCGCGTGCCCAGCCACCGCGTGCCCAGCCACCGCGTGCCCAGCCACCGCGTGCCCAGCCACCGCGTGCCCAGCCACCGCGTGCCCAGCCACCGCGTGCCCGCCCAGCCACCGCGTGCCCAGCCACCGCGTGCCCAGCCACCGCGTGCCCAGCCACCGCGTGCCCAGCCACCGCGTGCCCAGCCACCGCGTGCCCAGCCACCGCATGCCCCAGCCACCGCATACCCAGCCACCGCATACCCAGCCACCGCATACCCAGCCACCGCGTACCCAGCCACCGCGTGCCCAGTCACCGCGTGCCCAGCAACCGCATGCCCAGTCACCACATGCCCAGCCACCGCATGCGCGGCCACCGCATGCCCGGCCACCGCATGCCCAGCCACCGAATGCCCGGCCACCTCATGCCCGGCCACCGCATGCCCGGCCACCGCATGCCCGGCCACCGCATGCCCGGCCACCTCATGCCCGGCCACCTCATGCCCGGCCACCGCATGCTCGGCCACCGCATGCCCAGCCACCGCATGCCCAGCCACCGCATACCCAGCCACAGCATGCCCAGCCACCGCATGCCCAGCCACCGCATGCCGAGACACCGCATGCCCAGTCACCGCATGCCCAGCCACCGCATGCCCAGCCACCGCTTGCCCAGTCACCGCATGCCCAGCCACCGCATGCCCAGCCACCGCATGCCCAGCCACCGCATGCCCAGTCACCGCATGCCCAGCCACCGCATGCCCAGCCACCGCGTGCCCAGCCACCGCGTGCCCGGCCACGCATGCCCGGCCACCGCATGCCCGGCCACCGCATGCCCAGCCACCGCATGCTCGGCCACCGCATGCCCGGCCACCGCATGCCCGGCCACCGCATGCCCGGCCACCGCATGCCCGGTCACCGCATGCCCGGCCACCGCATGCCCGGCCACCGCATGCCCGGCCACCGCATGCCCAGCCACCGCATGCCCAGCCACCGCATGCCCGGCCACCGCATGCCCAGCCACCGCATGTCCAGCCACCGCATGCCCAGCCACCGCGTGCCCAGCCACCGCGTGCCCAGCCACCGCGTGCCCAGCCACCGCGTGCCCAGCCACCGCATGCCCAGCCACCGTATGCCCAGCCACCGCATGCCCAGCCACCGCATGCCCAGCCACCGCATGCCCAAGCAGCTTCTGTGTGGCCGGATCGAGGGGGCTAAACTGGCGCGGAACGAGCTGGACAAGAGATGGAGCTGATGTGGTACAGGAGGACGTGGAGCTGAGTGGACTTGCCGATGACTGGTACCAGCGGTGTCAAGATCGGCCTCTGTGGAGGAGGCTCGTGAAAGACGCTGCTGCTGCTACTGGGAAGTTGGAGGCAGTCGCCCTCCAGCAACAGCGGAGGGCAGAGGAGCGACGCTCACAACAACGAGCGGAGTGCCAGTCGGATAAAACGAAGCAAGTTGGCACAGCACATATGGTGCATCTGCCAGTGATCTCAGTCAGTCAACACGTGGCACCTGGGTCTGTCTCGTGACCTCCTGCCAGCGGACGTTCGACACTTCAAGTGGCCTCAGCGTGCACCTAGCCTGGCACAAGCGCCGTGGTGACGTCACCGCCACTTAGTAGCGAATGGCGGTTGTTGGTGTGTGGTGTAAACATCGGCACAGGGAAGACCTGGTGTGCCGTGCCGGCCTTCAATGGTGCCGTGCGCTAACAGCACTTGCCCCAACATTCTGTAAAAGGCTATACGGGGGATATTTGTCTTTGTAGCTGTCAGAGTAAGATATGTAAATCTGTCGGTGTGAGTGTAAGTTTGGGGAGCGGTGGCGCAGTGGTTAGCGCACCGCGCTACGAACCTGGCGGCCTGACTTCGATTCCCGCTCACCACCAAGCGCAGTGGGCGAATATTTGAACCGGTCCTGGACCTCCCCTAGGTCGACTCAGCCTCAAATGAGTACCCGGTGCGGTGTGTAGTAAACATCGCCACTGGGGAGACAAAGGCGGTCGGGCGTGGTGTTGGCTACCCACCCCCCTCGTGTTGCCGTGCCGGCCTTCATAGGTGCTGCTCGCTAACAGCACTTGCCCCTGCACTCTGTAAAGGCTACACGGGGGCTCTTTTTATTTGTCTTTGTATATATTACGGTTGCTAAACGATAACCAACAACCGGTCTTCACAATCGGTGAACCCACGAGGGCATCTGTAAAAAAAAAATAAAAATAAAGAACTTTATAGCGCATCGAATTCATCCGCTACATATGCAAAGAATATTCCCGATCCTGAAATCGCTCATCGCTTCCTGTGGAATGTTTCATCGTAAGAGCCGCGCGCCAGGTGATTGGTGTCGAACCCCTGCGAGCCAGAGCCCCCCCCCCCCCGCTCGGCCCCCCCAAACCAGCCTCGCCGCTGCGAGACCGGGCGACGTGGGCGACTTAGCGAAGCGTCCACCCCGTGGTGGTTACCGGTTCGAAGCGACGTCGTGAACTCGGCGCCCGCGCGAGGGGTCTGTAGGTGCCGCGCCGCTCATGAATCATTCATTCGCCTGTTGCCATTAACGCGTCAATGGCGGCCCTTATGGTGAGCATCCTTTGGGGGGTCCCAGCACAACTCCAGAGTAGGGCCCCCCCCCCCCATTGTTTTATCTCAGGTACCCACCCCACCCACCCCACCCAATGATCCCCCCACCGCACCCCAACCCCCCCCCCCCAACTTCCCCCACCACCACCACACAGGGGCACAGGGTACAGGGGTACAGGGGTACAGGGTACAGGGGTACAGGGCACAGGGTACAGGGGTACAGGGGCACAGGGTACAGGGGTACAGGGTACAGGGCTACAGGGTACAGGGGTACAGGGTACAGGGGTACAGGGTACAGGGGTACAGGGGTACAGGGGCACAGGGTACAGGGGTACAGGGTACAGGGGCACAGGGTACAGGGGCACAGGGTACAGAGTACAGGGGCACAGGGTACAGGGGCACAGGGGCACAGGGTACAGGGGTACAGGGTACAGGGTACAGGGGTACAGGGGTACAGGGCACAGGGTACAGGGCACAGGGTACAGGGGTACAGGGTACAGGGATACAGGGTACAGGGGTACAGGGGCACAGGGTACAGGGGTACAGGGGCACAGGGTGCAGGGGTACAGGGTACAGGGGTACAGGGGCACAGGGGTACAGGGGCACAGGGTACAGGGGTACAGGGTACAGGGGTACAGGGTACAGGGGTACAGGGTACAGGGGCACAGGGGTACAGGAGTACAGGGTACAGGGGTACAGGGTACAGGGGTACAGGGTACGGGGGTACAGGGCCACAGGGCACAGGGGTACAGGGGTACAGGGGTACAGGGCACAGGGGTACAGGGCACAGGGGTACAGGGCACAGGGGTACAGGGGTACAGGGGCACAGGGGTACAGGGGCACAGGGCACAGGGGTACAGGGTACAGGGGTACAGGGGTACAGGGGCACAAGGTACAGGGGTACAGGGGCACAGGGTACAGGGGTACAGGGTACAGGGGTACAGGGGCACAGGGCACATGGGTACAGGGTACAGGGGTACAGGGGTACAGGGGCACAAGGTACAGGGTACAGGGGTACAGGGTACAGGGGTACAGGGTACAGGGTACAGGGGTACAGGGCACAGGGGCACAGGGCACAGGGGCACAGGGGTACAGGGTACAGGGACACAGGGCACAGGGTACAGGGGTACAGGGTACAGGGACACAGGGCACAGGGTACAGGGGTACAGGGGTACAGGGTACAGGGGTACAGGAGCACAGGGGTACATGGGTACAGGGGTAGCCCAGGTAGATGTACATATGAAGGCGCAGGCCCTGCAATGTCTCGCTGACTCCACCGCTGGTGGAAGGGGGTGCCGAACCACGAGAGGGGGGCTCTTTGTAGAGAGCAAGGGGGGGTTAGGGGGGCTCTGTGTAGAGACCAAGTGTTGGGTTAGGGGGGGCTCTGTGTAGAGAACAAGGGGGGGTTAGGGGGGGGGGTGCGGTGAGCGGTGAGTGCGCTGCGCTACGAACCCGGCTATGATCCGAGTTCGATTCCCACTCACGGCCACCACCACGATGATCCGAACCCGTCCGAAGCCTCTCCCCTAGGTCGACTCAGCCTCAAATGAGTACCGAGTGCGGTGTGCAGTCAACATCGCCGCGAGGGAGACAAAGGCGGCCGGGCGTGGTGTCGGCCACCCCACCCCCTCGTGTGCCACAGGTGCTGCTCGCTAACAGCACTTGCCCCGGCAGTCTGTGAAGGCTACACGGGTGGAAATCGTTGTCTTTGCCATTGTGTCAGTGAGACGAAGAGCGGTGGTAGAGTGGTTAGCGTGCTGGGCTGGCGATCCGAGTTCGATTCCCGCTCACGGCCAACACGACAATAATTATCCGTGACGATCGTTATCTGAACGGTTCCTGGGCCTCTCCCCTAGGTCGACTCAGCCTCAAATCAAATACCCGGTGCGAGGGAGACAAAGGCGGCCGGGCGTGGTGCTGGCCACCCACCCCCCTCGTGTGCCACAGTGCCGGCAGCCTTCATAGGTGCTGCTCGCTAACAGCACTTGCCCCAACAGTCTGTTAATACTACACGGGGGGTCTTTGTCTTTGTGTGAAGTCTGTAAATGATCTCCGCACAAATTCCGCAATGGGTTGTCCGCCGGGTCCTCGCGTTTCCCCTCCCAAAGCTAAACCCCCACACACTGTGGAACTGCTATAGGGTCAGACAACATCGTCACTGCTGACAAATGCGCTGCAAGTCGCAAGGTTGGCAGGACCCTCCTGAACACCGAGTCTTGAGACTCAGCGAGGCTTTCCTCTGTTAAGCAAGCGCGACCTCCTGTGTATCGGGCGAGATGTTAACTACCTCGCCTGGCCTACAGGAGGTCGTGAGCTCGATCCCGACCCTGCTGCTGTATATTTGTAGTTTGCGTGTCTCTCTCTCTCTCAAGCGGAATAAATACATCAATTTTGTCGGAGTTTTATTCTTTCAAGGTATTCAATCAATACGGGGTACAATAGTATTAGTATTGTTGCTGGTAACCGTATAACTTGTTACTCTAGTGGTAGTGCCTTACGCCGATAGTGCCTCGTGCACGCACAGCCCCTGAGATATATCGAAGTGGGGAATGACGACGTCGAGTCCACGTTGGGGTTTGACGCTTTGACGGGGGGGGGCGGGGGGGGCACAACGACACAAAGAAGACGACACAGACGCGGTCGCACTAATCCCGGAACAAAGGCAGCAGTTGCAGCCCTGACTTCGCGCGCGCGTGTCTGTGTGTGTCTGTGTGTGTCTGTGTGTGTGTCTGTGTGTCTGTGTGTGTGTCTGTGTGTGTGTGTCTGTGTGCGTGTGTGTGTCTGTGTGTCTGTGTGTCTGTGTGTGTGTCTGTGTGTCTGTGTCTGTGTGTGTGTGACTCAGCCTTAAATGAGTACCTGGTGCGGTGTGTAAACATCGCCACTAGGGAGACAAAGGCGGTCGGGCGTGGTGCTGGCCACCCACCCCCTCGTGTACCGTTCCGGCCTTCATAGGTGCTCGCTAACAGCACTTGCCCCTACAGTCTGTTTAGGCTATACGGGGGATCTTTGTCTTGTCTGTGTGTGTGTGTGTCTGTGTGTGTGCGTGACTGTGTGTGTGTGTCTGTGTGTGTGTCTGTGTGTGTGTGTCTGTCTGTGTGTGTGTGTCTGTGTGTGTGTGTGTGACTGTGTGTGTGTGTCTGTGTGTGTGTGTGTGTCTGTGTGTGTGTCTGTGTCTCTGTGTGTGTGTGTCTGTGTGCGTGTGTGTCTGTGTGTGTGACTGTGTGGGGAGCGGTGGTGTAGCGGTTAGCGCGCTGCGCTATGAACCCGGCGACACGTGTTCGATTCCTGCTCACGGCCAACACCAGTAACGATTATCTGAACCGGTCCCGGCCTCCCCTAGGTCGACTCAGCCTCAAATGAGTACCTGGTACGGTGTGTAAACATTGCTACTTGGGAGACAAAGGCGGTCGGGCGTGGTGCTGGCCACCCACTCCCTCGTGTACCGTTCCGGCCTTAATAGGTGATCGCTAACAGCACTTGCCCCTACAGTCTGTTAAGGCTACATGGGGGGTCTTTGGTCTTTGTGTCGGTGCATGTGTCGGTGCGTGTGTCTGTGCGTGTATGTCTGTGTGTGTGCGTGTGTCGGTCTGTGTGTGTGTCGGTGTGTGTACGTTTGTCTGTGTGTGGAAGAGGAGGCTCGTGAAGGACGCTACTGGGCAGTTGGAGGCAGTCGCCCTCCGGTAACAACGGAGGGCGGAGGAGCGACGCTCACAACAACGAGCGGAGCGCCGGGCGAAATAAAATGCAGCAAGTTGGCACAGCAGGGGCCACATCTGGTGGTGGTGCATCTACCGGTCATCTCAGTTGGCCAACCCATGGCACCTGCTGGGTCTGTCCCGGTGTGTAAACATCAGTACTCAGGAGACAAAGGCGGCCGGGCGTGGTGCCAGCCACCCCCCCCCCCCCTCCGTGTGCCGTTCCAACCTTTACAGGTGCTGCTGCTCGCTAACAGCGCTTGCCCCAACAGTCTGCTGAGGCTATCGGGGGGATCTTTGTCTTTTTGTGCAAATATGTTGAGCGGCAGCGCAGAGGTGTGAGCGCGCCGTGCTTCGAACCCGACGACCCGAGTTCGATTCCAGCTCACGCCCACCAACACCACCGACCATCATATAAACCGGTCCCTGTCCTAGACCTCCCCTAGGTCGACTCAGCCTCAAATGAGTAGCTGGGCTTAATGGGTGATCGCTAACAGCACTCGCCCCACAACTCTGCTAAGTCGATCTTCGTCTTCATTGTAAGCAATGCGCACGAGGGGGGGGGGGGTGGTGGTGTGACCCGCAACACCACGCCCGGCCGCCTTTGTCTCCCCCAAGGCCGACAAAGAAGAGGCGGCCGGGCTTGGCGTGCCGTCATTCTTAATCGGTGCCCGCCAAGAGCACTTGCCCCAAGAGCCCGTGTAGGCTATCGGGGGGACCTTTGTCTGTGTGTGTGTGTGTGCGCGCGCGTGCTTGTGAGTGAGGCGTAATCCCCACGATTAGGATCTGGAAGTGAGAGTTAAGGAGGAGCGATAAGGAGAGGGAAGTGAGAGTTAAGGAGGAGGAGCGATAAGGAGAGGGGGGTGACGCGCACGGACAGAAGGACAGACACCTGCTCGCTCGCGCGGGCCGGGAGAGGAGGCCCCGCTCATTGACAGGGCAGGGTTCGAGTCAGGGGTTAGGGGGAGGGTCAGGGGGTAGGGTCAGGGGGAGGGGTCAGGGGGTAGAGTGAGGGGTTAGGGTCAGGGGTCAGGGGGTAGAGTGAGGGGTCAGGGGGTAGAGTCAGGGGGAGGGGTCAGGGGGAGGGGTCAGGGGTTAGGGTCAGGGGGAGGGGGTAGAGTCACGCGCAACAAATAGTCGCGAAGAAAAAAAATTGTCGCGAAGAAAAAAAATTTGTCGCGAATAAAAAAAATTGCCGCGAAGAAAAAAAATTGTCGCGAAGAAAAAAAATTGCCGCGAAGAAAAAAAATTGTCGCGAAGAAAAAAAATTGTCACGAAAAAAAAAAATTGTCGCGAAGAAAAAAAATTGTCGCGAAGAAAAAAAATTGTCGCGAAGAAAAAAAATTGTCGCGAAGAAAAAAAATTGTCGCGAAGAAAAAAAATTGTCGCGAAGAAAAAAAATTGTCGCGAAGAAAAAAAATTGTCGCGAAGGAAAAAAATTGCCGCGAAGAAAAAAAATTGCCGCGAAGAAAAAAAATTGTGGCGAAGAAAAAAAATTGCCGCGAAGGAAAAAAATTGCCGCGAAGAAAAAAAATTGCCGCGAAGAAAAAAAAATTGCCGCGAAGAAAACAAATTGCCGCGAAGAAAAAAAATTGCCGCGAAGAAAAAAAATTGCGGCGAAGAAAAAAAATTGTCGCGAAGAAAAAAAATTGCCGCGAAGAAAAAAAATTGCGGCGAAGAAAAAAAATTGCCGCGAAGAAAAAAAATTGTCGCAAAGAAAAAAAATTGTCGTGAATAAAAAAAATTGCCGCGCGCAACTAACAAACTGCCATGCGCGACGAGTCGAACTGGCGAACTGTAAATGCTTGTTCCGAACAATACCGAGTGAGAATTGAAGCCCCGTGTTTGATCGACAAAAACCAAAACCACTCTACGCGTTCGCCTATAAACACCGTGGCCTTAAAAAAATTTTTTGTAAATATAAGACGGCAAAACAACGACACCAACAACAACAAAAACAGCAAGACAACACGCAGTCCCTCACTTACATTGCACGTAATAAACGCAACTATACACAGGTAAAACCGACGATAAACTATTTTTTATTTTACCAGGTAAGGCCCACCGAGCAACTGAGCTTTTTTTTATTTTCAGAAGCGACCTGGACACCACAAATGACAGCTCAACGTCACGTGGACATTCATTCATGGCTGCCACATACTCTAAGCGTGTGACGTTGATACTAAATGTGTAGGGGAAAACCTGGAGGGCCGGGGAGAGAAACACACGCGGCCACAAGGAGAGAGACACACATGCACACTCGGAATCTAACACATTCCTGCTGCGGAGGGAGCTGGTAGGAACGTCGGGTTGCTCGGTCAATGGCCTGCAGGGTCAACGGCGGCGTGGTGTATCCCGAAAATATGGCCGACTGTGAGGGCGGGCACAAGCCGGCGTGAGTAGGTTAAACGTTGAGTTTTATAAGGGCACCACGGGGTGACCAGCCCCTCCCCACCCAGCCCCACCCCTCCCACTTAGCCCCACCCCTCCCCACCCTCCCCTCCCCATCCAGCCCCTCCCCACCCAGCCCCTCCCCACCCAGCTCCACCCTCCCCTCCCCACCCAGCCCCTCTCCACCCTCCCCTCTCCACCCAGCCCCACCCCTCCCATTTTTGGATGCACGACGGACGGACGGACACAT
>NC_083788.1:3229167-3231667 GCF_015708825.2 Lethenteron reissneri | reverse complement strand
CAACAGCAGCAGCATCAGCAGCAGCAGCGGCAACAGCAGCAGCACCATCAGCAGCAGCAGCATCAGCAGCAGCGACAACAGCAGCAACAGCGGCAGCAGCAGCAGCAGCAGCGGCAGCAGCAGCAGTAGCAGCGACAACAGCAGCAACAGCGGCAGCAGCAGCACCATCAGCAGCAGCAGCATCAGCAGCAGCAACAACAGCAGCAACAGCGGCAGCAGCAGCAGCAGCGGCAGCAGCAGCAGCAGCGGCAGCAGCAGCAGCAGCAGCAGCAGCAACAACAGCAGCAACAGCGGCAGCAGCAGCAGCAGCGGCAGCAGCAGCAGCAGCAGCGGCAGCAGCAGCAGCAGCGGCAGCAGCAGCAGTAGCAGCAGCAGTAGTAGCAGCATAATCAGCGGCAGCAGCAGCAGCGGCAGCAGCAGCATCAGCAGCAGCAGCATCAGCAGCAGCAGCATCAGCAGCAGCGACAACAGCAGCAGCAGCGACAACAGCAGCATAATCAGCGGCAGCAGCAGCAGCAGCAGCATCAACAGCAGCAGCAGCATCAGCAGCAGCAGTATCAGCAGCAGCGACAACAGCAGCAACAGCGGCAGCAGCAGCATCAGCAGCAGCAGTAGCAGCAGCAGCAGTCGCAGCAGCAGCAGTAGCAGCAGCAGTAGCAGCATCATCAGCGGCAGCAGCAGCAGCATCAGCAGCAGTAGTAGCAGCAGCAGCAGAAGCGGCAACAGCAGCAGCAGCAGCGGCAACAGCAGCATCAGCGGCAACAGCAGCAGCAGCGGCAACAGCAGCAGCATCAGCAGCAGCGGCAACAGCAGCATCAGCGGCAGCAGCAGCAGTAGCAGCAGCAGCAGTAGCAGCAACAGCGGCAACAGCAGCAGCATCATCATCAGCAGCAGCAGCAGCATCAACAGCAGCGACAACAGCAGCAGCATCATCAGCAGCAGCAGCATCAACAGCAGCGTCAACAGCAGCAGCATCATCAGCAGCAGCATCAACAGCAGCGACAGCAACAACAGCAGCAACAGCGGCAGCAGCAGCAGTAGCGGCAACAGCAACAGCGGTGACGAACCGGCGGCACCAACAATTGCCCTCCAAGCTCTGCGGCCCTCGAGACATGCAGATGTTACTGGCCAACGAATGACGCGTACACGGGGCGGTGGAGGAGACCAGAGCCCCCCGGAGAAAACGCCTCTCCCTGCGCTAAGGGGGGGGGGGCGCTCGATCCCCCGTACAAATGGAGACAGATGGCGATCAGACCACACACAGCCAGGGGTACGGGCTCCCACTCGGGGACTCTCGCAGTCGGAGCGTTGCGTTGATCCACCAACCCTCGCCGCTCCGCAGCGCTGGGTTACGGGACACACCGAATTGTCATCAGCCATCAGTGGAGTTCATTCATTACACTGGTCAACACATCTTCTTGGTTCTTTCGGTAAAGTCACGTAGAAGGGAAGTAATAAAATAATAAAAATAAAACATAATAAATTAAAATAGTAAAATAATATTATATAATAAAATAAGATTGTATAATTATATAATATAATCATTCCCACACACTTTTCATTATTACACTGGTCAACACACTTTTTCTGGCATGAGGTATTCCAACGGTTTTAAGGTAATTTTGGGGGGTGCTGATTCCAAATCTGGCATCAGTTTTTGTCTATCACATCAGGTTTTTGAGATATCACATATTGCATTTTCAATAAAAACTGCAGAAGAAAAAGATTAAATAAATGTGGATATCTACATAAAATGATATTATAAACACACTATCCTAAAAATACAGCAACATATTTTAACACTAAAGCAGTCACCGACTCGCAACAACTTGCAATCGTAAGTGACAGAGTTAATTTCGGGTAAAATCAATGAAAATGGGGTATGCCGACAGCATAAAAATGAAATGTGATAGAGCAAATCTGAGATCAGATGTGGAATCAGCACCCTGAAATTAGTCTAGAACAGCTGCAGAAGTCCAGGCCAGAAAAAAAAATGTTTTTTTTGTTGTTGACCAGTGTTATTTGGTGCAACCGCAACAAACAAAAAACGCACGAACAAGAAACCATCTGAAAGCGGCTTCGCGCAAACAGAAAAATCGAGGAATAAGTATAACCCGCAAAAACAAAGTTTTTCACTCTAAATCTTATGGGTCAGATGATTGTCTGCCACCATTAAGCAATTGGTAATTAAATATAAAAAATGTTTTCCCTAAACAGTGTAAAATTTGAGAAAAAAATTTTCACGAACATTAATTGTCTCGCACAACGAGTCTGTGTGCAAAATGTCAGCTCGATTGGATCACGGGAAGTGGGTTAAAAAACGACCGAAAGGTTTGCACGGTCGTAAGCAAGCAAGCAAGCGAACTTAATATAAAGGATTTAAAAAGCAGCCAAAGTCTTGCGGGAAAAGCGCCGCACATCAACGCCGTGTCCCAAAATCCCAGTGGGATGCAATGGTCAATCCACTGCTGAATGAAGGCGTCCTCCCACGCCGTGTCGT
>NC_083788.1:3149949-3228667 GCF_015708825.2 Lethenteron reissneri | reverse complement strand
GACTGATTCGGAGTGAGACCTCTGCTGATAGACTGGAGCCAGTCATATGCACACTGCCCAGGTATGGGAAACTCTCCACTCTCTCCACAACTGCCCCATCACCAATTGGGAGTTGTGGGGGTGGAGTGTCCGATGGTACAAAATACCCAGGCAGGTGCTTAGTTTTGGTGGGGCTGATGGTAAGGCCCCACCTCTTGGTGGCACGCTCCAGTCTCAGCAGCAGCGTCTCCAACTCCTCTTCTGAATGAGCAGCTATTACCAAATCATCGGCATACATAACGTGGTTGACCAATAGGGAGCCATCCCTTGATCGCACCCGGGCGTCGATCAGCCTCCCATTATATCTGTACCAAATGGAAATTCCTCCGGTACAGCTATTGAAGGCTTCACGAACTACGCGGTCAAAATAGATGTTAAATAATGTGGGAGCCAGAGGACATCCCTGTCGCACCCCAAGGTGTACAGGGAAAGGCTCCGACTCCCGGCCACGTAGTTTTATCCTGGCCCGCTCACCATCATGAAGGTCCTTAATGATCGTGAGCAGAGGGTCAGGGACTCCGAAAGCACGAAGAACAACCCAGAGCCCAGTCCTACTGATGGTATCATAGGCCTTGACCAGGTCAATAAAGCAGAGATGTAGGTCTTTTTGGAATTCCCTACACCTCTGCTGTAGCAGACGGACAGAAAATATGGCATCTGTGCAGGACCGCCCTTTCCTGAAACCGCATTGGGGCTCCGCAAGCCTCTCCTCAGCGTGCCTAGCAAGGCGATGTTGAATAATCCTTGCCAGGACCTTACCCGGCACACTGAGGAGTGAGATGCCCCTGTAGTTGTTACAGTCGGTACGGTCCCCCTTCTTAAAGAGAGGAACCACCAGGGCATCCTTCCAGTCCTGCGGAACCCGTCCAGTGGTCCAGACTGTTGTTATGATGTCATATAGGGCAGTCTGTGCACAAACGCCACCCTCCCTCAGCATTTCGCTTGGGAGATCATCTCTGCCCGATGCCTTCCCTGGTCTCAGACTCCGGATCGCCCTCAGTACTTCCTCAACAGCTGGCACCTCAGCCAGCCACTCACAGGGGGTGACCTCTTCCAATATTTGAGGCACCTACACACACACACTTTAACACTCCTACACACACACACTTTAACACACCTACACACACACACTTTAACACTCCTACACACACACACTTTAACACACCTACACACACACACTTTAACACACCTACACACACACTTTAACACTCCTACACACACACACTTTAACACACCTACACAAACACTTTAACACTCCTACACACACACCTACACACACACACTTTAACACTCCTACACACACACACTTTAACACACCTACACACACACTTTAACACTCCTACACACACACCTACACACACACTTTAACACACCTACACACACACACTTTAACACACCTACACACACACTTTAACACTCCTACACACACACCTACACACACACACTTTAACACTCCTACACACACACACTTTAACACACCTACACACACACACTTTAACACTCCTACACACACACGCTTTAACACACCTACACACACTTTAACACACCTACACACACACTTTAACACACCTACACACACACACTTTAACACTCCTACACACACACACTTTAACACTCCTACACACACACACTTTAACACACCTACACACACACTTTAACACACCTACACACACACACACTTTAACACACCTACACACACACACTTTAACACACCTACACACACACACTTTAACACACCTACACACACACACTTTAACACACCTACACACACACACTTTAACACTCCTACACACACACTTTAACACACCTACACACACACTTTAACACACCTACACACACACACTTTAACACACCTACACACACACTTTAACACTCCTACACACACACTTTAACACTCCTACACACACACTTTAACACACCTACACACACACTTTAACACTCCTACACACACACACTTTAACACACCTACACACACACTTTAACACACCTACACACACACTTTAACACTCCTACACACACACTTTAACACTCCTACACACACACTTTAACACTCCTACACACACACTTTAACACTCCTACACACACTTTAACACACCTACACACACACTTTAACACACCTACACACACACACTTTAACACTCCTACACACACACTTTAACACACCTACACACACACTTTAACACTCCTACACACACACACTTTAACACACCTACACACACACACTTTAACACTCCTACACACACACTTTAACACACCTACACACACACACTTTAACACACCTACACACACACTTTAACACTCCTACACACACACTTTAACACACCTACACACACACACTTTAACACACCTACACACACACACTTTAACACTCCTACACACACACACTTTAACACTCCTACACACACACCTACACACACACCTACACACACACTTTAACACACCTACACACACACACTTTAACACACCTACACACACACACTTTAACACACCTACACACACACTTTAACACTCCTACACACATACTTTAACACACCTACACACACACACTTTAACACACCTACACACACACTTTAACACACCTACACACACACTTTAACACACCTACACACACACACTTTAACACTCCTACACACACACACTTTAACACTCCTACACACACACACTTTAACACTCCTACACACACACCTACACACACACCTACACACACACTTTAACACTCCTACACACACACCTACACACACCTACACACACACACTTTAACACTCCTACACACACACACTTTAACACTCCTACACACACACCTACACACACACACTTACACACACACTTTAACACACCTACACACACACTTTAACACACCTACACACACCTACACACACACCTACACACACACACTTTAACACACCTACACACACACACTTTAACACACCTACACACACACCTACACACACACCCACACACCCCTACACACACGTGAGTGGGGAGCGGTGGCACAGTGGTTAGCGCACTGCGCTACAAACCCGACGACCCCAGTTCGATGCCAGCTCACGACCAATAACAGTGACGGATATCTGAAACCGATACCGGGTCTCCCCTAGGTCGACTCCGTTATAAATGAGTACCTGCTGCGGTGTGTCTTTGCATCGCCATCACGGATGGCGAAGGCGGTCGGGCGTGGTGCTGACCCCCCCCCCCCCACCACCACCTCGTGTGCCGCTCTGTTCCTTCTGTGAGTGTGAAAGTGAGCGATGCGAGACAGAGCACGTGTCCCTTGAACAAAGTGAGAGAGGGAGTGAGTGAACGAGGGAGAGAGTGAGTGAACGAGTGAACGAGTGAGTGAGTGAGTGAACGAGTGAGTGAGTGAGCCAGGGAGTGAGTGAGTGAGTGAAGGAGTGAGTGAGTGAGTGAGTGAACGAGGGAGTGAGTGAGTGAGTGAAGGAGTGAGTGAGTGAGTGAACGAGGGAATGAGTGAACGAGGAAGTGAGTGAACGAGTGAGTGAGTGAGTGAACGAGTGAGTGAGTGAGCATGACTGTGAGTGAACGAGTGAGTGAGTGAGTGACGCTTCACGAATTTGCGTGTCATCCTTGCGCAGGGGCCATGCTAATCTTCTCTGTGTCGTTCCAACTTTAGTATACGTACTGCCGGAGCAAGTGAGAGTGGAAGGGAGTGAGTAGGAGAGTGAAAGAGTGAGTGAGTGGCTGGGATAATGAGTGAGAGAGTGAGTGAGAGAGTGAGTGATGAGTGAGTGATGAGTGAGTGAACCAGGGAGGGAGTGAGTGAGATAATGGAAGAATGGAGCGAGCGGGTGCGTGGGTTCCGTTCCACGAGTCTCTGATGCCCTCTGCCGTTCACATGGTCACCGTCAGCCACGTGATTAATCCGCTGCTCGACGCGTTGGCGATAGCAATCCACCCGCTCGCTCCCCCAAGTGCTGTTCGCGAGTAGCACCTATGAAGGCCGGAACGGCTCCCTAGCGGCGATGTTTACACATTGCACCAGGTACTCATTTGAGGCTGAGTCGACCTAGGGGAGGCCCAGGACCGGTTCAGATAATCGTCACCGGTGTTGGCCGTGAGCGGAAATCGAACTCGGGTCGCCGGGTTCATAGCGCAGCGTAGCGCTAACCGCTACACCAACGCTCCCCACAAACACCCAAACACACAGGCACACACATACAGACACACACAGACACACACACAGACACACACATACAGACACACACACAGACACGCACACACAGACACACACAGACACACACCCACATACAGACACACACTCGATTATAAGACGTAACCAGCGGGTGAGAGGGGTGGGTGGGAGGGTGGTGAAGTGCGGTCATCGATATGAATCGATGCATCATTGATCTAGACCGCCCCCACCCCCTCCCCACCTTCCGATCAGTGAGCAGCAGACACGTGTTGAGTTAAAATGACACTTTCTTTGATACTTTACCAGGCTAAGGCCCCACTAACTGAGGCACGTAGCTCTAGTTTTTAAATCCTTTATATTAAGTTCGCTTGCTTGCTTACGACCGTGCAAATCTTTCGCTCGTTTTTTAACCCACTTCCCGTGATCCAATCGAGCTGACATTTTCCACACAGACTCGTTGTGCGTGACAATTAATTTTCGTGAAAAATTTTTCCCAAAATTTTACACTTTTGAGGAACAAAAAATAATATGTAATTACCAATTGCTTAATGGGGCCAAGCAATCATCTGACCCATAGTTGGCATCCATCTCAAGCCAGAGGACGAGAGGACTCTAGCCGCCACGCATATAAAGGATTTATAGTGAAAAACTTTGTTTTTACGGGTTATACTTTTTTTATTTCTTATTTTTATGTTCCTTACCTACGTGACTTTACCGAAAGAACCAAGAGTATGGATCCTTGCAGTCACGAAAACTTGAAATATAAAATTAACAGCCACATAATCTCTGTGGGCTTTAACCTGGTACACGCGACACGGATGTGGACCGTCTGCTGAACTTCGTTGGCACCGTACGTAGCCAACCCTGGCTCATCGGAGGTCCAGGGTGGGGGGGGTCAACAAACTGAAGTCTTGATAATTGGTTTTTTACCCTTTTATCTGGCAACAAAACTGACACCTTTTTTTACAAGGAGTCATGTTTGCATTGACCACAATACCTGCGGTCGGAATGCAAACAAAAACACAACTCTGATAATGATGTGTACTGTCCTTGAAGTTGATTAGTCCACACCCGAGACAGGTTTTCTTAGAGCCTAGTCTCACATGGTGTTGCACCAGATGACGCCAGAAGGCACACAACTCAAAGACAATGCACCATCAGAGTATGAGAGCTCGGGGTAATCATTTACACCATTGGAACCTCCTTTGCCAGTAGCAAAATATGATAATTGTTTTTTACCCTTTTATCTGGCAACAAAACTGACACCTTTTTTTACAAGGAGTCATGTTTGCATTGACCACAATATCTGCGGTCGGAATGCAAACAAAAACACAACTCTGATAATGTGTGCACTGTCCTTGAAGTTGATTGGTCCACACCCGAGACAGCTTTCCTTAGAGCCTAGTCTCACATGGTGTTGGACCAGATGACGCCAAAAAGCGCACAACTCAAAGACAATGCACCATCAGAGTATGAGAGCTCGGGGTAAGCATTTACACCATTGGAACCTCCTTTGCCAGTAGCAAAATATGATAATTGTTTTTACCCTTTTATCTGGCAACAAAATTGACACCTTTTTTACAAGGAGTCATGTTTGCATTGACCACAATACCTGCAGTCGGAATGCAAACAAAAAAACAACTCTGATAATGTATGCACTGTCCTTGAAATGTATTTGTCCACACCCGAGACAGCTTTTCTTAGAGCCTAGTCTCACATAGTGTTAGACCAAATGACGCCAAAAGGCGCACAACTCAAAGACAATGTACCATCAGAGTATGAGAGCTCGGGGTAAACATTTACACCATTGGAACCTCCTTTGCCAGTAGCAAAATATGACAAAACTGACCCCGTAAAAAAAGGTGTCAATTTTGTTGCCAGATAAAAGGGTAAAAAACCAATGATCATATGTTGCTACTGGCAAAAGGAGGTACCAATGGTGAAGTCTTGATTTGAAGCTTTCGTGACTGCAGGAATCCATACTCTTTGGTAGAAAATAAAATCGATCACGACGTTCCGATCGCAACACAAGCCGTCGTCCTTAGACGAAAAAAAAATAAAATCCAGAAATGCTGTATTATGTTATTTTATACTTACGTGCCTTTACCGAAGGAGTACACAAACAGCAGTTCTAAATAATCGAGTTGGCAACGCAAATTGACAAGTGAATGGCCGAGCAGCGCAAGTGCGCAACCACTGCGCCACCGCTCCCCCCGGTGGAGCCACACTCGGAACTTCACCCGTTCCCTGCCCCCAACCGAAAATCGTTGATTACTAAAATCCTTAATTAATATCGATCCGGGTTATACCCTCAGAGGGAATCCATTACAACCCCCCCCCACCGCCACCACCACCACCCATCCCACCCACCCCTCTCCTCTCCAAGCTCGTTCACTAATTAGCGTCGGCTGATGGAGAGAGAGAGAGGGGGGTGGTGGTGGTGGTGGTGGGGGCTGCCGTGATTAATGACTCGGCTAATTAGCTCGTTACTGTGGCACGCGCCATCGTGTCAATGAGCGGGGCGTTAATTAGTGACACCTCAAGCGAGGGGCGCGAGCAAGTCACTCACACTCTCTCTCTCTTCGATTGCGACAACCTCGATTGGTGCTGTTTGTGTCTGGCCGTTTGGCGCCTCGGGGTCTTCGGGCTGGGCAACTGCCGTGGCTAGGAGATGTTAACTACCTCGCCTGGTCTACAGGAGGTCGTGGGTTCGATCCAGATCCTGACGCCTGCTGCTGTATATTTTGAGTTTGCGTGTCTCTCTCTCTCTCATCATCACGGTGGCTAGGAGATGTTAACTACCTCGCCTGGTCTACAGGAGGTCGTGGGTTCGATCCAGATCCTGACGCCTGCTGCTGTATATTTGGAGTTTGCGTGTCTCTCTCATCATCATCCTCACGGTGGCTAGGAGCTGTTAACTCCCTCGCCCGGTCTACAGGAGGTCGTGGGTTCGATCCAGATCCTGACGCCTGCTGCTGTATATTTTGAGTTTGCGTGTCTCTCTCTCTCTCATCATCACGGTGGCTAGGAGATGTTAACTCCCTCGCCTGGAATACAGGAGGACGTGGGTTCGATCCAGATCCTGACGCCTGCTGCTGTATATTTGGAGTTTGCGTGTCTCTCTCATCATCATCCTCACGGTGGCTAGGAGCTGTTAACTCCCTCGCCCGGTCTACAGGAGGTGGTGGGTTCGATCCAGATCCTGACGCCTGCTGCTGTATATTTGGAGTTTGCGTGTCTCTCTCATCATCATCCTCACGGTGGCTAGGAGCTGTTAACTCCCTCGCCTGGTATACAGGAGGTCGTGGGTTCGATCCAGATCCTAACGCCTGCTGCTGTATATTTGGAGTTTGCGTGTCTCTCTCATCATCATCACGGTGGCTAGGAGCTGTTAACTCCCTCGCCTGGTCTACAGGAGGTCGTGGGTTCGATCCCGACCCTGACGCCTGCTGCTGCTGCTGTATATTTGGAGTTTGCGTGTCTCTCTCTCTCTCACCCCGTGGTCGCGTGGATTTTTCTTGAGGTTCTCTGGTTTTCCCCCCTCCACATTTAGAATCAACATCGTTTAGAGAGCATTTGGGCTGCAATGAATTTCCACGTGATGATGATGATCGGCCCACTTTGGTGAACTATCGTTTATTAGCAGCCGGGTCGCGTCTGAAAACAACAGCTACACAGTTCAGTGGGCCTTACCTGGCAAAATCAAAACAAAAATCTTCTTGGTTCTTTCGGTAAAGTCACGTAGAATGGAAATAATAAAATAATGAAAATAAAACATCATAAAACAATTCTCACGACGTTTCGGCCACAACGCAAGCAGCCGTCCTCAGGTGGAGAACAGGTCTTGTCGAGAAGACAGAGTCTGAATGACACACCCCAGGCTTGGAGCGACTATTTAAGCTGGGATGGAGGGGGGAAGAGCGCCTTGACAATAGTGTGTAACATTCCATCCCTTTATTAATGTTACCCTTATCCCCTCCCTTTGATGCTGCTAATCCTGCATAATGCACGGGCATAATGACTTTAAACCCCCCGCCAAACCTCCTACGCATTTCACAAGTAGTACTAATCGCATATCTGCATTTCCCATAAATATGCTAAATCCCTCTTGATATGCAAATTACTTTGTCAAGGCGCTCTTCCCCCTCCATCCCAGCTTAAATAGTCGCTCCAAGCCTGGTGGTGTTTCATTCAGACGCTGTCTTCCCGACAGACCTGTTCTTCACCTGAGGACGGCTGCTTGCGTTGTGGCCGAAACGTCGTGAGAATTATTTTATTATGTTTTTTTTTATTATTTTATTATTTCCCTTCTACGTGATGACTTTACCGAAAGAACCAAGAAGAAAAATAGTTAATCGTCTATCATCCAATTGACCACCACGGGGAGATGGCACGATGACAAATACCTCCCCGCCCCGTACCGCCTTTGTCTCCCCACTACTCAGGTTTACACACCGGAGCACATGTTCGGGTTTTTTTGTTTTGTTTCAAGCTGAGTCGACCTAGGGGAGGCCCGGTCCTGTTGCCGATGTCACTCACCGCTGTTGTTGCCCGTGAGCGGGAATCGAACCCACGTGGGTCGTAAGCCGAGCGCCTCCACTCCCCCACACAGATAAAGTTCCCCCTTATAGCCTCACCATTCTGTTGGGGCAAGGGCTGTTAGCGAGTAGCAGCGCCTATGAAGGCCGGGGTGGAGTGGCGAGCACCACGCCCGGCCGCCTTTGTCTCCCCAGTAACCATTTGAGACTGAGGCGACCTCGGGGGAAGCCCAGGACCTGTCCACTGGTGTCTGTGGCCGTGAGCGGGAATCGATCTCGGCTCGCCGGGGTCGCTAACCGCTGCGCCACCGCTCCCCCATCCTCGCTCGCAGTTTGCAGAACGCACAGAGAACATGTCAACTCCAAACACAAACAACGGGGACCATCACAGGGTCCGGGATCGAACCCACGACCTCCTGAGTGGCAGGCGATGGCATTGAACGTCTCCTCGTCGTCACCGAGGCGAGAGGATTGCCTGTTCAACGGTTAACACGATAGGGTCGATCTTAATTTTGGAGCTTTCGTGACTGCGGGAATTACTCTTTGGTTCTTTCGGTAAAGTCACGTATAAAGATAAAATAATAAATTAAATAATAGCATACGCCGTTTCGATTGCAACACAAGCAATCATCATCAGGTATAGTGAAATAGCGACATAGAATCTAACCAGAAAACTATAGACAGACATATAAGCAGACAGATATCGCCAAGATACACAGAGAGAGAGTAACACAGGTACAGAGAGGGGTGATCGTCTCTGTGGGGTGGCCTTAAATAGACAGAGGGGGGGCGGAGGCAGAGAGAGGGAGGGGTTAGAGAAAACATTTACATGTCAATGAGTACGAAGAGACGTGACTTTACCGAAAGAACCAAAGAATAACGATAGGGTCGGGTCCGCTCACGGCTCACATCAGTGGCAGGCGAAGTCTGAAATAGCTCCCGGGCAACCACAGCCTTAGGGGCCGTCCATAAATGACGTCACGCGATTTTGGACGATTTTTGATCTCCCCCCCCCCCCCTTCGTCACACGGCGTCACAAAAAGTCAGACCCCCCCCCCCTCAAATATGACGTCACAAAGCTTTGCCCCCCCCCCCGAAAAAAAATATAAAACATGCTTCAAATCGCTTTAAACTATTGTTATTGTAGTGCGTATTTAATGTGGCGCTCTACTCTGATGTTGTAGGAGAAAATATTATTTAGAAGTCTATTTAATTAGGGAGAACGTGTTGTCTTTATTTATTTAAAGTTGCGCAATTTTGATGTGACGTCACATTTCTCACCCCCGCCCCCCTCCTCGTCACACATGTCTGACCCCCCCCCCACCCAGGTGCGTGACGTCATTTATGGACGGCCCCTTACGCACTGCCCAGCGTGGGTGAAGTATGATCAAACAGCCTCCTTCATCCAGCAGTGAATCGACAGATGACGTACACGCGTGTGTGTGTGTACTGTGTGTGTACTGTGTGTGTGCTATGTGTACTGTGAGTGTGTGCTATGTGTACTGTGTGTGTACTGTGTGTGTGTACTGTGTGTGTACTGTGTGTGTGTACTGTGTGTGTGTGCTATGTGTACTGTGTGTGTACTGTGTGTGTGTACTGTGTGTGTGTGTACTGTGTGTGTGTGCTATGTGTACTGTGTGTGTACTGTGTGTACTGTGTGTGTACTGTGTGTGTGCTATGTGTACTGTGAGTGTGTGCTATGTGTACTGTGTGTGTACTGTGTGTGTGTACTGTGTGTGTACTGTGTGTGTGTACTGTGTGTGTGTGCTATGTGTACTGTGTGTGTACTGTGTGTGTGTACTGTGTGTGTGTACTGTGTGTGTGTGCTATGTGTACTGTGTGTGTACTGTGTGTACTGTGTGTGTGCTATGTGTACTGTGTGTGTACTGTGTGTACTGTGTGTGAACTGTGTGTGTACTGTGTGTATACTGTGTGTACTGTGTGTGTGTACTGTGTGTATACTGTGTGTGTACTGTGCGTGTACTGTGTGTGTACTGTGTGTGTGTACTGTGTGTGTACTGTGTGTGTGTGCTATGTGTACTGTGTGTGTACTGTGTGTGAACTGTGTGTACTGTGTGTGTACTGTGTGTGTACCGTGTGTATACTGTGTGTACTGTGTGTGTACTGTGTGTGTACTGTGTGTGTGTACTGTGTGTATACTGTGTGTGTACTGTGCGTGTACTGTGTGTGTACTGTGTGTGTACTGTGTGCACTGTGTGTGTGTACTGTGTGTGTGCTATGTGTACTGTGTGTGTACTGTGTGTGTGTACTGTGTGTATACTGTGTACTGTGTGTACTGTATGTGTGTACTGTGTGTGTACTGTGTGTGTGTACTGTGTTTGTGTAGTGTGTACTGTGTGCTATGTATACTGTGTGTGTACTGTGTGTATACTGTGTGTATACTGTGTGTGTACTGTGTGTATACTGTGTGTGTACTGTGTACTGTGTGCTATGTGTACTGTGTGTGTACTGTGTGTATACTGTGTGTACTGTGTGTACTGTGTGTGTGTACTGTGTGTACTGTGTGTGTGTACTGTGTGTACTGTGTGTACTGTGTGTGTGTACTGTGTGTATACTGTGTGTACTGTGTGTGTGTACTGTGTGTGCTGTGTACTGTGTGTGTGTACTGTGTATACTGTGTGTGTACTGTGTATACTGTGTGTGTGTACCGTGTGTGTACTGCGTGTGTACTGTGTGTACTGTGTGTGTAGTGTGTGTGTACTGTGTGTACCGTGTGTGTGTACTGTGTGTACTGTGTGTGTACTATGTGTATACTGTGTGTATACTGTGTGTATACTGTGTGTGTTTATATGTCCTGGGCCTCCCCCGAGGTCGACTCAGCCTCACATGAGTACCCGGTGCGCAGTAACCATCGCCAGTGGGGAGACAAAGGCGGCCGGGCGAGGTGCTGGCCACCCACCCCCTCGTGTGCCACAGTGCCGGCCTTCATAGCTGCTGCTCGCGAACAGCACTTGCCCCAACAGTCTGTTGAGTCTTCATATGCATGTTTTTGTCTTTGAACCAATTGTGGGCCTCCTCAAGGTCGACTCAGCCGTAAGCGAGTAAAGCATCGGCAATGGGGAGATAAAGGCGGTCGGGCACGGTTCTGCCCGCACGTGCACAAACACATTCATCCTGCGGAGGGAGCTGGTAGGAACGGTGGGTTGCTCGGTCAATGGCCTGCAGGGTCAACGGCAGCGTGGCGTATTCCGCAAATATGCCCGACTGTGAGGGCGGGCACAAGCCGGCGTGAGTAGGTGAAACGTTGAGTTTTATAAGGGCACCACGGGGTGACCAGCCCCTCCCCACCCCCCACCCAGCCCCACCCCTCCCCACCCAGCCCCTCCCCACCCTTTCCACCCAGCCCCTCCCCACCCTGCCCCTCCCCATCCTCTCCACCCAGACCCTCCCCACCCTCTCCACCCAGCCCCTCCCCACCCAGCCCCTCCCCTCCCACCCCCCACCCAGCCCCACCCTCCCCTCCCAGCCCCTCCCCACCCCTCCCCACCCTTTCCACCCAGCCCCTCCCCACCCTCCCCTCTCCACCCAGCCCCACCCCTCCCATTATTGGATACACGACGGACGGACGGACACAATAATCCCCTGTGGACTGGTGCAACCAGGAGGTTCCTACCAGTATAAAACGCTGCTAAGCTCACGAGTTATCGGGCCGTTATTGATTGTGCTCAATCAATACTCAAGAGAACCGCACACGGAGGTCAGTCACGGGTACGAAGCCGCCGAGATGCTGCGTTCCAATCCGGCGTTTACCCGTTGCCTGCGACGAACCCCGACTCCCAAGCGGAGTGAGTCGATGGTCTAAGCCAAGTCACCAATGGCTCGCTGTGATATCCACTTCCGTGGGCTCTGTTGTGTGGATCAGTGTCACTTAAAGAATGGATCTCAGTGGTAGCGCTATGATGTCCACTTCCGTGGGCTCTGTGGTGTGGATCAGTGTCACTTAAAGAATAGATCTCAGTGGTAGTGCTATGATGTCCACTTCCGTGGGCTCTGTGGTGTGGATCAGTGTCACTTAAAGAATGTATCTCAGTGGTAGCGCTATCATATCCACTTCTGTGGGCTCTGTTGTGTAGATCAGTGTCACTTAAAGAATGGATCTCAGTGGTAGCGCTATGATGTCCACGTCCGTGGGCTCTGTTGTGTGGATCAGTGTCACCTAAAGAATGGACCTCAGAAGTAGCTCTGTGACATCCACTTAAGCGGGTTGCGTTCTCGAATAAACGCGTCGGGGCTCGCACCGCGGCGCGAGATTTCCGAATGGATTCCTCGGCGTGGGCGAGGTGGGGTGTGGTGGGGACGGGTCTTTCGTTAAGAATATAAAGAAAATCAATATACTGGTAGAAACCTCCTGCTTACACCAGCCGACATAGGGAATATTGTCCGTCCGTCGTACATTCAAAAATGAGAGGGGTGGGGCTGGGTGGAGAAGGGAGGGTGGGGAGGGGCTGGGTGGGGAGGGGAGGGTGGGGCTGGGTGGGGAGGGTGGGGCTGGGTGGGGGGTGGGAGGGGTGGGGCTGGGTGGGGAGGCGCTGGTCACCCCGTGGTGCCCTTATAAAACTCAACGTTTAACCTACTCACGCCGGCTTGTGCCCGCCCTCACAGTCGGGCATATTTGCGGAATACACCACGCCGCCGTTGACCCTGGCCATTGACCGAGCAACCCGACGTTCCTACCAGCTCCCTCCGCAGGAATGTGTTATATATAACACAAGCAGGTGTACCCGTTCTTCGCACGGAAATTAATAGTTTAGTCCGAGTGTGTACATATAGATTACCCCCCCCCCCCCAGCCGCGCATTTGTGCGGGGTACACGGCCTACGCGGAGGGTGGGGGGGATGCGTGACGTCAGTATGCACACTGCGTGACGTCAGCAGGCACACTGCGTGACGCTGCCGCATGCGGGTGACATCAGATCTGACGTCACCACTCACTTGCCGTGCAAAATATATCCATTATTGCACCCCCCCCCCCCCAAAAATACAAAAGTATATTTTTTTACTTTTTCCTTTATCTGAAGTCTGGAAGTTACCCACATGCCAAATTTCAAGTTTGTTGCATGTTGGGAAGTACGCTAAACATTTCGAACGGACACACATTTACAAATTTCCCTTTTTGTATATATATAGTAGATAGATATAGATGACTGAACAGCAAGGACACAAGAGTCACTCCCGTTTGGGAAAGGTGGCAGGCCACAGTTGTATTGTCTCATCGACGCCACACACACCACACACACACACAAACAACATCATCAGACGCACACTGGTGATGGTTGGCTGCAGGTCAAACACCAGAATCTTGCCCATAACCAACCAGCATCACCGCCACCCCCCCCCAACACACTCCCCGTATCCCAACCCCGCCCGCCCGTCTCTCCCCCGTCCTCTAACCTCAACCCGGGCAAGGAAACGCAGCCCACGGAGCAGAGGTCGCAAACGGTTTTGATTCCGTACCCGTACCCGGCCGCACTAGGGTCGCAATCAGGTACCCGATACCCGTACCCTACCTGATACCCGGCTACCCGTACCCGGCCGGGTATCGGGTAGGGTACGGATACCTGATTGCGACCTCTGGGATGAAGCCACGTTGCAGGCGCGGGTGGGTTGATTCTAGGAACTTGAATTGTGAGAGAGACAAGACGTTGGGAAATGAGTGACAAACGGTTACTCACCAGTGACTCACGGTCTACCCGTACCCGGCCGCACCAGGGTCGCAAACGGGTACCCGGCTACCCGTACCCGGCCGGGTATCGGGTAGGGTACGGGTACCTGATTGCGACCTCTGGGATGAAGCCATGTTGCAGGCGCGGGTGGGTTGATTCTAGGAACTTGAATTGTGAGAAGAGACAAGACGTTGGGAAATGAGTGACAAACGGTTACTCACCAGTGACTCACGGCCTACCCGTACCCGGCCGCACCAGAGTCGCAAACGGCTACCCGTACCCGGCCGGGTACGGGTAGCCGGGTATCGGGTAGGGTACGGGTATCGGGTACCCGGTTGCGACCTCTGCCACGGAGAGACCCCGCGCGTTGTTGCCAGCAGCCCAGGTAGACACTCGCCCAGGTAGACACTCGCCCTGTTGTCCCCCCACCCCACCCCCGCACCTCCGATTAGCACGGCCGGCTACGTACGATGGCAAAGAAGTTCAACATTCGCACAAACCGTCTCCCTTTCCTCCCGAGCCCTCGTATTAAAATCGTACTCTCATCAATTAAAAAGTCAACGGCACGGTACCGTCGCTGGTCACGTGGCGTGTCGGACCCGTGGCTCCACCCCCCCCCCCCCCTCCCTTGTGCTCGGCAAGCCGCGATTTGAAAAGAAATCATTCATCGAAAAAGGAAACCAAAATTACGGGCGCGCATCTCACGATCCGGCTGGTTGGCTACGTTGGCCCGCGTGGTGTTCGATGTTGTGGGGGGGGGAGCGGTGGCATTGCGGTTAGCGCACCCCAATCCCCCGCTTCACCGCCACCAGCAGCGTTTGACGAGTATCTAAACAGCGGTCACCGGCACTCCCCCGATGGTGTGTCCATCGCCGCGAGGGAGACAAAGGCGGCCGGGCGTGGCGGCGCGAGCCGCACCATCCCGCCGTGTGCCACGCCAGACCTCGCAGGAGGCGCTATTCGCTAACAGCACTTTGCTCCGAGTCTATCGAAGGCTCTACGGGGTGGGGGGAAGAGGAGGCTCGTGATCTCTGTAAAGTACATGTGCGCGCACGCGATCCTGCCCGGACACAAACACCGGGCGTCTTGCGATCCATCTGGTGGAGGCATCTTACGACCCAGATGGCAGCCGTCTTTACAACCCGGTGGAGACGCAGGAGTGGGTCTCACGACCACGAGGATATCGTACGAGGGGGGGGTTTGGGGGGGGGGGTTCGGTGGTGGCCACTGTAAACCTCCCACCGCCAGCTATAAAGGCGCAGCCCTGCAATCGCTTGCACAGGCCACTGCTGGCGGAACGGATCTCCACTGAGGGAGGGACCAATTATTCGTTTGTTATTGACCAAATAACATCGAATTATTTTTGCATTATTAATGAAGGGGGGGGGGCACAAGATGTGCTCCCCGGGGTCGTTGGTCGTCATTATTAACCACCTCGTGACCTCATCCTCCCTGAGTGGAGGTGAGTGGAGGTGAGTGGAGGTGAGTGGAGTACGAATTCATCACGATCCTGGAGAGAGCGGTGGGTGGGCGGGCGGGTGGTGGGGGGGGGGGGTCGTGAGTTTTGAATTTCACGACCACAAGGGAGGGTCATCACACTGCAAGCGCCCGCAACATACGGGGGGGGGGCATCGAAACATAATCGAGTCGGACAGACGCACCACTGCACTCGAAACGTCATCGGCGATCCATCGATAACCGATTGCAAGTCGTCGATTACCCATTTGTTGTCACAGGCCTGGAGGCGACTTCAAGGGAATAGGCGCGTTGAGGCGAGGGCGAGGCGAGTGGCGAGTGCCTTGTGGGGCTGGCGAGCAGAGCAACTCGCGAGTTGTCACGACGATGAGTCCGTGCCCGACTCATCGGCACGCCCGGCCACGAGAACAATCGCACGGGGGACTTGCAGTCGAACGTACACGCGCCACACACACACACACGCACGCACATGGCCTCAAGCGGTCACGCACACACGCAGGCACTCGCACACGCACAGCTAACACACACACAACCAACCCCTTTTCCTTGTGGCTCACACACACACACGCACACTAACCCGCACGCGCACACACTAACGCACACGCGCGCACACTAACACACACGCGCACACAATGACAAACTCAGAATAGCATCTACACAGGACAAAGCAAACGCAGGCACGGGCCGACTGGACGGCTAGGTGAGTGCGTGTTTCCGTGTGCATGTAAGTGAACGTGTGTGTGTGTGTAAGCGAATGTGCGGGTGCAAGCGAGTGAGCGCGTGTGGCGTGCGCGCATTTATGCCGAGGTACGCACGCACACACGCACGCACGGACGAACAAACTGACAGACACGTGGGTAGAGAGGCAGCCGGGCGGACGGCGTTGATGTCGCGGACGGTGGGCAGCGAGTGGGCAGCGAGCGTGCGGTGGCGGTGGCAACGGTGGGGGGGGCAATGCCCCCCCCCCACCCCTCGCAACCCGTGGCACCACGACGGCGGTCGTCACGGCGACGGACCCATCAGCCCCCTTCACTGAGACTTCTGCTTCTTGGCGAGGGCGCGCGGGGAGGCGTCGCTCTCACTCTTGGCCGCTCCGTTCACGTGCGACGCTGCGACACGCGGACACGCGGACACGCGGACACGCGGACACGCGGACACGCGGACACGCGGACACACGGACACACGGACACGCAGACACACGGACACGCAGACACACGGACACGCAGATACACGGACACGCAGACACACGGACACACGGACACGCAAACACGCGGACACGCAGACACACGGACACACGGACACACGGACGGGCACTTTCAATCACCGATTGTGTCAACCACGGCACCTATCCGCGGAGGAGTCCACCCACTCAGCGGATGATGGCCGAGCCGTGCCAATCGGCATCAATCGAACTCCGCCCACGGCTCCAGAGATATTGCAACTACTGCACTGCAGAGGCAACGAGGTGGATTTCGGGAACATGTCCGCCCGGTTTAAGCCACGGTGCGCAACTGGCAATGAACATTTCCACGAAAAACGAATGCACAACGGATTTTAGATCCTTCAATTCGGGGCTCAAGGGGGGCCAAATCCGCGAGCGATTAGTTCACGTCGAAATCCCGGGCCGCAAGTCGAAGAACAAACCGCACGCGGACAATGCGGGCAGCCGACTGCACGCCGCCTCTCAGGGCGCACGCCTTGCAAGCCTCGTCAGTAGAGGGCGACCACCGCCACGTACCGCCCCACCGCGTGCCCACCGAGGGCCCCGTCTCACCGGCGTCTTTGCGGCTCTTGCCCGAGCGCAGCGGGGGGCCCCCGCCGGCCTTGCGGGCGCCGGCGGCGGCGGCCTGGGCAGCGTGGCGGCTCTCGCGCCACCGCCGCAGCTGGAAGTTGAGGAACCGCCACATCATCCACACCTGGGTGAGGCACACGGCGGCCAGCGTGCTCATCCTGCACGCGCAGAGACACGCGCACACACAGAGAGACACACACACGGTCACACACTCATACATAGAGACACACTCACGGTCACACACACACGGTCACACATAGAGACACACACTCATACATAGAGACACACACACGGTCACACACATACACTCATACATAGAGACACACTCACGGTCACACACATACACTCATACATAGAGACACACACACGGTCACACACATACACTCATACATAGAGACACACTCACGGTCACACACACACGGTCACACATAGACACACACGGTCACACAGACACACAGACACACACTCATACATAGAGACACACACTCATACTTAGAGACACACTCATACATAGAGACACACACACGGTCACACACACACACTCATACATAGAGAGACACACACGGTCACACACACACACTCATACATAGAGACACACTCACGGTCACACACACACGGTCACACATAGACACACACTCATACATAGAGACACACTCACGGTCACACATAGACACACACGGTCACACAGACACACAGACACACACTCATACATAGAGACACACACTCATACATAGAGACACACACTCATACATAGAGACAACAACAGTCACACGCACGCACTCATACATAGAGACACACACGGTCAAACAAACACTCATGCACAAACACAGTCACACACAGATAATTTGTCATCATCGTTATCATCTGTGCGCATGTGCGTGCTCCATATGATGTGTGTGTTCCACGTGCGTGTGTGCCATGTGTGTGTTGCATGTTTATTGCATGAGACGCGTGTATTGCATGTGAGGTGTGTGTGCGTGTCCCACGTGTGTGCGCCACGCGTGCCACATGTCATGCGCGTGCATGCGTGTTCCGCGCGTGTGCTGCATGTGTGTGCGTGTCCCACGTGTGTGTGTGTGCGTGTCCCACGTGTGTGCGTGCGTGCTGCGTGTGTGTCCCACGTGTGTGCGTGCGTGCTGCGTGCGTGCTGCGTGTGTGTCCCACGTGTGTGCGTGCGCACTGCGTGTGTGTGCGTGTGTGCTGCATGTGCGTGCGTTTCACACGTGTGTGTGCGTGTCCCACGTGCGTGCGTGCTGCGTGCGTGCTGCGTGTGTGTCCCACGTGTGTGCGTGCTGCGTGCGTGCTACGTGTGTGTCCCACGTGCGTGCGTGCTGCGTGCGTGCTGCGTGCGTGCTGCGTGCGTGCTGCGTGCGTGCTGCGTGCGTGCTGCGTGTGCCTGCGTGTCCCACGTGTGTGTGTGTGTCCCACGTGTGTGTGTGTGCGTGTCCCACGTGTGTGTGCGTGTGTGCGTGCGTGCTCACGCCGCGTACCGCACGGTGACCGTGTTGAAGTTTCCGGTCGCCAGGTCGAGCCCCTGGGGGAGCGAGCGCGCGAGTCCAAACCACACTGTGAGCACAGTGAGGGTGAGCGTGGCGAGGCGCGCCACCACGAACAGCACGGCCCACACCGTGAACCTGCCCCACGGGGGGGGGGGGGGGGGTGACACAGAGGGCAATACAGCCATGAGGACGCATGGAAACACGGGGAGGCATGGGGGGACATGGGGCGTGTGTGTATTGCATGTTTTGTGCACGTGTGTGTGAGTGAGCGAGTGTGTGAGTGTGCTGTGTGTGTGAGTGTGCTGTGTGAGTGTGCTGTGTGTGTAAGTGTGCTGTGTATGTGAGTGTATGAGTGTGTGAGTGTGCTGTGTGTGTGAGTGTGCTGTGTGTGAGTGTGCTGTGTGTGTGAGTGTATGAGTGTGTGAGTGTGCTGTGTGTGTGAGCGAGCGTGTGTGAGTGAGCGTGTGTGTGAGTGAGCGAATGTGTGAGTGTGCTGTGTGTGTGAGTATATGAGTGTGTGAGTGTGCTGTGTGTGTGAGTGAGCGTGTGTGTGAGTGTGCTGTGTGTGTGAGTGAGCGTGTGTGTGAGTGAGCGTGTGTGTGAGTGAGCGTGTGTGTGAGTGTGTGAGTGAGCGAGTGTGCATGTCTGTGAGTGAGCGTGTGTATGAGTGTGCTGTGTGTGTGAGTGTGCCGAGTGTGCGAGTGAGCGAGTGTGCGAGTGAGCGTGTGTGCGAGTGAGCGTGTGTGAGCGTGTGTGTGAGTGAGCGAGTGTGTGAGTGAGTGTGTGTGCGAATGAGCGAGTGTGTGTGTGAGTGAGCGAGTGTGTGAGTGAGCGAGTGTGTGAGTGAGCGAGTGTGTGTATGTGTGAGCGAGTGAGCGAGTGTGTGAGTGTGTGTGCGAGTGAGCGTGTGTGAGTGAGCGTGTGTGCGAGTGACCATGTGTGCGATTGAGCGAGTGTGTGAGTTTTGTCTTGATTCAAAGCTTTCGTGACTGCAGGAATCCATACTCTTTAGTTCTTTCGGTGAAGTCACGGAGGTAGAAAATAAAATTTTATATAGCGACGTTTCCATCGCAACACAAGGGGTCGAAAGAAAATAAAAAAAACTGCTGGTTCAGCAGTTCCACTGCTGGATTATTTATTTATTCATTTCACCTGAGGACGACCGCTTGCGTTGCGATCGAAAAGTCGTGAGATCTTCATTATTTGTTCTACCTACGTGACTTTACCGAAAGAACCAAAGAATATGAGTGTGTGTGCGAGTGTTGTGCGTGTGTGTGACGTGTGTGTGTGTGACGCGTGTGTGTGTGTGACGTGTGTGTGTGTGACGCGTGTGTGTGACGCGTGTGACGCGTGTGACGTGTGTGTGACGTGTGTGTGTGACGTGTGTGTGTGTGTGACGTGTGTGACGTGTGCGACGTGTGTGTATGACGTGTGTGTGTGACGCGTGTGTGACGCGTGTGTGACGCGTGTGTGACGCGTGTGACGTGTGTGTGACGTGTGTGTGTGTGACGTGTGTGACGTGTGCGACGTGTGTGTGTGACGTGTGTGTGTGACGTGTGTGTGTGTGACGTGTGTGACGTGTGCGACGTGTGTGTGACGTGTGTGTGTGACGCGTGTGTGACGCGTGTGACGTGTGTGTGACGTGTGTGTGTGACGTGTGTGTGTGTGACGTGTGTATGTGTGTGTGACGTGTGTGTGTGTGACGTGTGCGACGTGTGTGTGTGACGTGTGTGTGTGTGTGACGTGTGTGTGATGTGTGTGTTGTGTGTGTGTGACGTGTCTGTGTGTGACTGTGTGTGTGTGTGACGCGTGTGTGTGACGCGTGTGTGACGTGTGTGTGTGTGACGTGTGTATGTGTGTGTGACGTGTGTGTGTGTGACGTGTGTGTGTGTGACGTGTGTGTGTGTGACGTGTGTGTGTGTG
Source organism: Lethenteron reissneri (assembly GCF_015708825.2). Lineage (NCBI taxonomy): Eukaryota > Metazoa > Chordata > Hyperoartia > Petromyzontiformes > Petromyzontidae > Lethenteron > Lethenteron reissneri. The sequence goes on along the minus strand of NC_083788.1, from coordinate 3,207,567 downwards.
TGACGTGTGTGTGATGTGTGTGTTGTGTGTGTGTGACGTGTGTAGGTCTGTGTGTGACTGTGTGTGTGTGTGACATGTGTGTGTGTGACGTGTGTGTGTGACGTTGTGTGACGTGTGTGACGTGTGTGACGTGTGTGTGTGTGTGAGACGTGTGTGTGACGTGTGTGTGTGACGTGTGTGTGTGACGTGTGTGTGTGTGACGTGTGTGTGTGTGACGTGTGTGTGTGTTGTGCGTGTGTGAGTGACGTGTGTGTGTGTGACGTGTGTGTGACGTGTGTGTGTGTGACGTGTGTGTGTGGCGTGTGTGACGTGTGTGACGTGTGTGTGTGTGACGTGTGTGTGTGTGACGTGTGTGTGTGTGACGTGTGTGTGTGTGACGTGTGTGTGACGTGTGTGTGTGTGACGTGTGTGTGTGACGTGTGAGTGTGTGCGAGCGCGCGAGTGTGTAAGTGAGCGAGTGTGTTGTGTGTGTGAGCGAGTGTGTTGTGCGTGCGTGAGCGAGTGTGTTGTGCGTGCGTGAGCGAGTGTGTTGTGCGTGCGTGAGCGAGTGTGTTGTGCGTGCGTGAGCGACTGTGTTGTGCGTGCGTGTGTGTGCGACTGTGTGCGCGTGCTCACAGTCTGCGCACGCGCTCCGTGTAGAAGGAGAGGATGCGCGCCGTGTGAAACACGAGCTCCACCGCGTAGTGCAGCAGCAGCAGCACCAGCCCCAGCCGCCATAGCCTGCGAGCCACGCGGCCACCACACAACGTGACACAGCACACACACACAGCACACCACTCAGCGTGACACAGCACACACACAGCGCACCACTCAGCGTGACACAGCACACACACAGCACACCACTCAGCGTGACACAGCACACACACAGCGCACCACTCAGCGTGACACAGCACACACACAGCGCACCACTCACACAGCGCACCACTCAGCGTGACACAGCACACACACAGCACACCACTCAGCGTGACACAGCACACACACAGCGCACCACTTCAACATGACACAGCACACACACAGCACACCACTCAACGTGACACAGCACACACACAGCGCACCACTCAGTGTGACACAGCACACACACAGCACACCACACACACAGCGCACCACACAACGTGACACAGCGCACCACTCAGCGTGACACAGCACACACACAGCACACCACTCAACGTGACACAGCACACACAGCACACCACTCAACGTGACACACCACACACACAACGCACCACACAACGTGACACAGCACACACACAGCGCACCACTCAGCGTGACACAGACCACACACAGCGCACCACTCAGCGTGACACAGACCACACACAGCGCACCACTCAGCGTGACACAGCACACACACAGCACACCACTCAGCGTGACACAGCACACACACAGCACACCACTCAGCGTGACACAGCACACACACAGCACACCACTCAGCGTGACACAGCACACACACAGCACACCACTCAGCGTGACACAGCACACACACAGCGCACCACTCAGCGTGACACAGCACACACACAGCGCACCACTTCAACATGACACAGCACACACACAGAGCACCACTCAACGTGACACACCACACACACAACACACCACTCAACGTGACACAGCACACACACAGCACACCACTCAGCGTGACACAGCACACACACAGTGCACCACTCAGCGTGACACAGCACACACACAGCACACCACTCAGCATGACACAGCACACACACAGCGCACCACACACACAGCACACCACTTCAACGCGACACAGAACACCGCACACACCCCACACAGCGCGCCCACAGCATAACACAACACGAAACGCACACGCAGCGCCCACTCAACATAACAGAGGCAGAGTCTGAATGATCTTTGTCTTTGTTCATTCAGACTCTGCCTTCTTGACAGACCTGTTCTCCACCTGAAGATGGCTGCTTGCGTTGTGGCCGAAACGTCGTGAGAATAATTGTATTATGTTTTATTTTTATTATTTTATTATTTTCCTTCTACGTGACTTTACCGAAAGAACCAAGAAGCTGAATCCCTGCAGTCACGAAAGCTTTAAATCGAAATTTGGGTGTAAGAGTGTCAATGTGAGTGCCGGCGTGCACACGGAGGGGGGAGCAGCGGCCCCGTGCTACGAACCTGCTGGATCTGGATTTCATTCCCGGCCACGACCAACATCAGTGGCGAATATCTGAACTGATCCTGGGCCTCCCCGAGGTCGACTCTGCCTTAATTACCTGGTGCGGTGCATAATCATCTGTATTGGGGAGACAAAGGCAGCCGGGAGTGCTTGGTGCTGTTCACAACGCCGCCACCCCTTCACCCCCCCAGTAGTTGCGCCGTGCCGGCCTTCATAGGTGCCGGCCTTCATAGGCGCTCGCAAACAGCAACTTGCCCCAAACAGCCCACGTAGGCTATGCGGGGGAGCTTTGTCTGAGAGCTTGTGTACGTACGAGAGCACATAGGCAGCTGCGATGTGGATCAGGTAGAGTGAGATGTACTGGATTTGCCGCGCCATATCCTCCTGCAGTAACACACAAAGAGAAAGATCACCCACGTAGCCTTTTCACAGACTGCTGGGGCAAGTGCAGTTGGCGAACATCTCCACCGACACGATCACGGTACACTCTTCATTATAATAACAGGATCACGGCATAATCTTCATGACAATGATACTATCACAGTATAATCTTTATTGTAAGTATACAATCACGGTATCATCTTCGTCATAACGACACAATCATGGTATAACCTTCTTGGTTCTTTCGGTAAAGTCACGTAGAAGGGAAATAATAAAATAATAAAAAGAAAACATTTTTTTAATTTTATTACTTCCCTTCTACGTGACTTTACCGAAAGAACCAAGAAGATGAATCCCTGCAGTCACGAAAGCTTTAAATCGAAATTTAACCATGGTATAACCGTCATGGAAAAAATCTTAATTCACGAGACTCGATCGCGATATAACCTGCATCATGACAACACGATCGCTGCATAACGCAAGAAGACGCAGCGTGAAAGAGTAGGCCAAGGACCTTCGAACTTCCATCACAAGATAGTGCTGGTAGGGCCTCGACTAGGGTCTAACGACCCCCCCTACCCCACCCCCCCTACCCCACCCCCCACCTCACCTCCCCCGCTACCCCACCCCCCCTACCCCACCCCCCCCTACCCCACCCCCCACCTCACCTCCCCCCCTACCCCACCCCCCCTACCCCACCCCCCACCTCACCTCCCCCCCTACCCCACCCCCCCTACCCCACCCCCCACCTCACCTCCCCCCTACCCCACCCCCCCTACCCCACCCCCCCTACCCACCCCCCACCTCACCTCCCCCGTACCCCACCCCCCTACCCCACCCCCCCTACCCCACCCCCCCTACCCCACCCCCCACCTCACCTCCCCCCTACCCCACCCCCCCTACCCCACCCCCCACCTCACCTCCCCCGTACCCCACCCCCCCTACCCCACCCCCCACCTCACCTCCCCCCCTACCCCACCCCCCCTACCCCACCCCCCACCTCACCTCCCCCCTACCCCACCCCCCCTACCCCACCCCCCCTACCCCACCCCCCCTACCCCACCCCCCACCTCACCTCCCCCGTACCCCACCCCCCCTACCCCACCCCCCCTACCCCACCCCCCCTACCCCACCCCCCCTACCCCCACCCCCCACCTCACCTCCCCCCTACCCCACCCCCCCTACCCCACCCCCCACCTCACCTCCCCCGTACCCCACCCCCCCATGTGGAGGGGTGTAGCGGACGAACCCTTCGTCCACTCATCGTCAATCTTCAGTTGGGAAGGCGGAAAGGGGGGGGGGGGTTTGGAGTGATTTGGAAAACACGGGTGAAAGACCCGGCGCAGTGCGGAGGGCCGCTAGGGCTGGAGCGTGACAAGAAACCCCTGGTTACGCGATCGAGGCTCCCACAAGGCCGTGCGGGAGGGGGGGGGTGGGGGGTGGCGACAGTTTGGCACCAGCTATCGTCGCCTGCGCTCGTGTTTGCTCCGGTTCTCTGCGGCGAGCACAAGTGGGGCTCTCGCTGCCGCCCCCGGCGCCACTTCCGGCGGAAAGAGGCCGCCCCCCGAGATGCCGCACTGGAGGTGGTACTGGCCCCCCCGGCACTACCATGCTGCCCAGACGTCTTGGAGGAGGAACGCCATCGAGTCAACGGAACTGCGCCGCGCGAGTAGGAATCAGCGGTCGTACGGCTGCCTCGGCGTAGCGTCGCACAAGGCACTGGGAGATGCTGCCGGGAGCTGCTCGAACGCTACCCGCGCACCTCAGGTCTTTGTTCGGCCTGCATAAGCATCTCAGATGCATTGCCATTTGCAAGAGCACTCCCAGTCAAAACTACGGGGCCTACCTGCCCTCGCTCCAACACTTGAGACATGGGGATGCTTGGGGCGCGCGTTGAGCCGATAGGCCCCTTCTAGAGATGCCTGGAGTCGCGCTGAGGTAGCTAGATTTTATCCACCTCGCCTGGTATGCAGGAGGTCGTGGGTTCGATCCCGACCCTGACGCCTGCTGCTGTAGATTTGGAGTCTGCGTGTCTCTCTCTCATCATCATCACGGTGGCTAGGAGATGTTAACTACCTCGGCTAGTCTACAGGAGGTCGTGGGTTCGATCCCGACCCTGACGCCTGCTGCTGTAGATTTGGAGTCTGCGTGTCTCTCTCTCATCATCATCACGGTGGCTAGGAGATGTAAACTAACTCGCCTGGTATACAGGAGGTCGTGGGTTCGATCCCGACCCTGACGCCTGCTGCTGTAGATTTGATCTCCCCGTGGTCACATGGATTTTTTCCTCCGGGCCCTCCGGTTTTTCCCTCCACGTTTAGAATCAACGTCTCGCGTTTCAACTATTTAGGTTGCCATGAATGTCCACGTGATGATCGACAAGCCACTCTGTTGCGCTATCACTCGTGATGGCCAGGACGCTTCTGACAAAGAGCTGCATAGCTCAGTGGGGCCTTCCCCGGTGAAATAAAAGGTTTAGTTTAGTTGCGAATGGGGGTGGAATCGGGAGGGTGGTGGTGGCGGTGGGGTTGGTGCACGCGCTCACCTTCTTGATCTTCTGGAAGTAGAGCTCAGGGATGGCGTGCAGCCAGTAGGCCAGCTGCCCGATGAAGAAAAACTTCACAAGGAACCTGAGCAGCAGAAACGCACGCACGCAAACACACGCACACACAGCAAGAAGGGTCTACGCACCAGTCCACGGGTCTCCACGCAAGTCCACGGGTCTCTTGAGAAACCAAAGAAACCTCGACCGGAACCCAGCACCCCGGCGGCTGCCGCCTCCGTGAACTCCGCGTGGACACTCACGGCATCTCCGTATGCGGGTAGCCCTCCCACAGGCTGGCGGGGCGAGTCACGTCATTCTCCTGGAACTGGCACGCAGACACGCATGCACAACGACAACGATCGCCTGTATATAGCCCGAACGGACCGCCGGGGCAAGCGCTCTTATAGCGAGTGGTGGCCACGAAGGCCGGCGCGGCACACGAGGTGGGGTGGGTGGATAGCACCACGCCTCGACCGCCTTTGTCTCCCCAGTGGCGATGTTTACTACACGCCGCACCAGGAACTCACAGGAGGCTGAGTCGACCTAGGGGAGGCACCAGGACCGGTTCAGATAATCGTCACCGGTGTTTGCCGAGAGTGGGAATTGAACTCGGGTCGCTGGGTTCGTAGTGCTGTGTGGTAACCGCTACACTACACGCGTGCGCGCACACACACACACATGGTTTGTCACCAACCACAGCACCCCATCAGCAAGGCAAATGCGTAGCCGTGCAATCGCTTGCTCATACCACCGCTGGCTAGAGGGCATTTTATTTGGCACACTCTTGAATGTGTGCTGTGTGAGTGACTGCAAGTGTGAGTAGGTGACAGAGGAGGGTGAGTGTGCGAGTGAGTGAGTGAGTGAGTGACCGAGAGACTCGCCAAGGGAGTGAGTGACCAAGCGAGCGAGCGAGAATGAGTGAGTGAATGACAGTGAGTGAGCGAATGACCTAAAGAGTGACCGACGCTGAGACTGCCCTTTGACCTTCTGTCACTACGACCGGCAACCACTCCTGTGAACTTTGGCTCAGCCGTCACTCCGCCAGCATCCAACACGCAAACTCCTACAACAACAACCGCCATTCGCAACTAGGTGGCGGTGACGTCACCACGATGCCTGTGCCAGGCAATGTGTACGTTGAGGCCACGTGAAGTGTCGAACACCCGCTGGCACGAGGTCACGGGGCAGACCCAAGTGCTACGGGTCGAATGACTGAGACGACCGAGATGACTGGCTGATGCACAACCTGTGCGCCCCCACTGTGCCAACTTGCTGTGCTTTAGCCGCCCGGCGCTCCGCTCGTTGTTGAGAGCGTCGCTCCTCTCCCCTCCGTTGTTGTTGGAGGGCGACTGCCTCCAACTGCCCAGTAGCGTCCTTCACGAGCCTCCTCCACAGAGGCGATCTCGACACCGCTGGTACCAGTCATCGGCAAGTCCATTCACGTCCACATCCTCTTGTACCACACCACTCCATCTCCTCTCTAGCCCCTGCCGTGCGCATATAGCTCCTTCTATCCGGCCGAACAAAAGCTGTTTAGGCATGCAGTAACTGGGCATGTGGGCTACATGGCCCAGCCAACACAGCCTTGCCTGCCGGAGGAGCTCACAGATGGGACTTTGTCCAGATCTTTCAAGGATTTGTGAGCTCCTCACACAATCCAGCCTGGTTAAACCAAGGATGGATCGTAGGCAGGCCAGCCTAAATGTTTATAACCGGCGAAGATGTTCCATTAGGGGGGTCCACGTTTCGCAAGCGTAGAGGAGGGAATAACTGTGGCCGAGAAGACCTGAAGCTTCGTGTGGAGCGACAGACCAGGTAGCTTCCACACAGCGTTACGCAACCAATGAAAAGATAATGTCGCTCGACTGATTCGGAGTGAGACCACTGCTGTCAAATCGGAGCCGGTCATGAGCATACTGCCCAGGTAAGCTCCAGGTTCAGCAGCAGCGCCTCCAACTCCTCCTCTGAGTGAGCAGCAATTACCAGATCATCGGCATTAATTAACTACCACTAAACTACGAGACGCAAACTCCACGCACACACACACACACACGCAGCGTGAGAGAGAGAGAGAGAGTAGGAGCCCGTGTCTGGAATCGAACCCAGGCAAGGGCGAGGCTGTGACGTACGGGCAGAAGGATGTAGGCCGCCCACCCGACGGAGACGAGGTAGAAGGCGGCGAGCTGCCCGGACTCGTTGAACTTGCTGTGCTTCGTCTTGGAGAGGTGCAACCGCCGGTTGAGCCTCTACACCACCAGCACAACCACCATCACCACCACCAACATCACGACCATCACCACCACCATCGTCATGATGATCATCACGACCAATACCACCACCAACATAACGACCAACACGACCATCACCACCGTCATGATGACCATCACGACCAATACCACCAGCACAACCACCATCACCACCACCAACATCACGACCATCACCACCACCATCGTCATGATGACCATCACGACCATCACCACCACCAACATCACGACCAACACGACCATCACCACCGTCATGATGACCATCACGACCAATACCACCAGCACAACCACCATCACCACCACCAACATCACGACCAACACGACCATCACCACCACGATCATCATGATGACCATCACGACCAATACCACCACCACCATCACGACCACCACTACCATTATCATCATGACCATTACGGCCATCACCACCACCGCCATCACCACCACCATCACCACCATCAAAGACAAAGACCCCCCATGTAGCCTTAACAGACTGTTGAGGCAAGTGCTGTTAGCGAGCACCTATTAAGGCCGGCACGGCACGAAGGGATGGGTGGCCAGCACCACACTGGGCTGCATTTGTCTCCCTTGAGGCGATGTTTACCGACACACTGCACCAGGTACTAATTTTAGGCTAAGTCAACCTCGGGGAGTCCCAGGACCGGTCCAGATAATCCTCACTGGTGTTGATGGCCTTTAGCAGGAATCAAACTCTGGTCGCCGGGTTCATAACGCGGCGCGCTAACCGCTGCGCCACCACTCCCCCAACATACAAACTCCATCACCGCCACTGCCACCGCTACCACAGCGCGCCACCAACAACCGTCACGGGCATGAGAGAGCAAATGAGTTAAGCGAGCGTGTGTGCGAGCGTGAGAATCAAGTGAACAAGCGAGCGACTCGGTGAGTGACGACAGAGTGAAACGACTGATTGGGTGAGCGAGTGAGTGAATGAGTGATTGAGCAAACGAGTGAACGAGTCGGTGACTGAAAGAATGAGTGACTGAGTGATTAACCGAGTGAGCAAGTTGGTAAGCAAACAAGTGCGCGGGTGACTAAACAATTGAGCAAGTGAATGAATGAGTTGAGCAAGACAGCAAGAGTGCCTGGGTCTGTGAGTGAATGACCAACAGATTGAGTGAAGGAGCGAGCGATTGAGCAAGCGACTGAGTGAGTGCGCAAGCGACTGATTGACCGAACGAGCGACTGATTGAGTGATTTCTTGAGCAAGTGACCGAGTGAGTGTACAGGCGACTGATCAAGCGAACGAGCGAGCGACTGAGTGAGTGACTTATTGGCCAAGCGACCGACTGAGTGAGCGAGTGATTTCTTGAGCAAGCGGCCGAGTGAGTGCGCAGGCGACTGATCAAGCGAACGAGCGAGCGACTGAGTGAGTGACTTATTGACCAAGCGACCGACTGAGTGAGCGAGTGATTTCTTGAGCAAGTGGCCGAGTGAGTGCGCAGGTGACTGATCAAGCGAACGAGCGAGCGACTGAGTGAGTGACTTATTGACCAAGCCACCGACTGAGTGAGCGAGTGATTTCTTGAGCAAGTGACCAAGTGAGTGCGCAGGTGACTGATCAAGCGAACGAGCGAGCGACTGAGTGAGTGACTTATTGACCAAGCCACCAACCGACTGAGCGAGTGATTTCTTGAGCAAGTGACCGAGTGAGTGCGCAGGCGACTGATCAAGCGAACGAGCGACCGACTGAGTGAGCGAGTGATTTTCTTGAGCAAGTGACCGAGCAACACCGCAGGCGAACGAGCGAGCGAGCGATCGAGCGAGGAGCGACCGAGCGAGCACATACGTCGAGGCCGTACTCCTGCAGCACGGCGTGGCACACGATGACGAGCAGCGCGTAGAAGAGCGCCGCTGCCGCGTCCTTGGGCCCGTACTGGTAGAGGACGCGCTCCTCCTGCCCCTCTGGGCACGCACGCACGACAACAACCACCACAATCATCGTCGTCATCATCATGACAACACCGCCAAATCAAGTACGCATTTCCGTTCCTCCTGCCCCTCTGGGCGCGTGCACACACACCGACGCACAATCACCACAACCACCACCACAATCATCATCATCATTATCATTCATCGTTACCGTTACACCACCATCACAATAGCTCCACCATCATCACCATTGGCATAATTAGAACACCAACTCACGTAGAAATTCCCGTTCGTCCTGCCCCCTCTGGGCGTGCGCACACACACCGATGCACAATCACCGATGCACAACCACCATAACCATCATCGTAACAACACAGACTCTCACTTCCCCATTCCGGCTTATCCACTGTGAGATTAAAGCCTCCCCCACCCATGCAGCGTTGGTCGCGAAGTTTGATCGATCATGTTTGCGGTTGGGTCAGTAGTTTGGCGAGCGGATGAATGAGCGGAAGGGTGAGCTGTTGAGTCATTTGTTGGGTGAACAGTTCAGAGCGGAAGAGTTGGTGAGCAACTGGGTAAGTGGATGAATAAGCAGATGGTGAGCGGATGAGTGAGCAAATTATAGAGCGGATGGATGGATGGAGGTTGGGTGAGCGGATAGGTTGGTGAGCGATTGAGTGAACAGATGAGTCAGCGGATGAGTAGGTGAGCGAATTGGTAAGTGGATGAGCTAGTAGATGGGTGAGAGGAGCGGATAGGCAAGAGGATGAGCGAGCAGATGAGCAGGGCACCACGGTGGCGACATGTTAACTACCTCGCCTGGTACACAGGAATGTGTGGGTTTGATCCAAACCCTGATGTGCCTGCTGTATATTTGGAGTTTGCATGTTCTTTCTCTCTCATCACCATTACGGTGGCTAGGAGATGTTAACTACCTCGCCTGGTACACAGGAGGGCGTGGGTTTGATCCCAACCCTGATGTGCCTGATGTATATTTGGAGTTTGCATGTTCTCTCTCTCTCATCACCATTACGGTGGCTAGGAGATGTTAACTACCTCGCCTGGTACACAGGAGGGCATGGGTTTGATCCCAACCCTGACGTGCCCTGCTGTATATTTGGAGTTGTCATGTTCTCTCTCTCTCATCACCATTACGGTGGCTAGGAGATGTTAACTACCTCGCCTGGTACACAGGAGGGCGTGGGTTTGATCCCAACCCTGACGTGCCTGCTGTATATTTGGAGTTTGCATGTTCTCTCACTGTCTCCCCGTGGTCACGTGGATTTTCTCCAGCTCCTCCGGTTTGTCCCTTCACATTGAGAATTAACGTGCGCTAAGAGTATTTCGCTGCTATAAATGTCCACGTGATAAGCCACTTCCGTGAGCGATGAGTTGTGAGAGCCAGGTCGCTTCCCAAGAGCTGTACAGCTCAGTGGGCCTTACCTAGTAAAAATTAAAATAACTAAATATAACTCAACCATTGCTTAAGTGGATGAGTGAGTGGATGTGTGAACAGATAGGCGAGAGGATAGGCGAGAGGATAGGCGAGCGGTTGGGCGAGCGGTTGGGCGAGCGGTTTGGCGAGCGGTTGGGCGAGCGATTGGACGAGCGGTTGGGCGAGCGGTCGACTGAGTGTGGTCGAGCAATGTCCTGCCGCTACACCCCCCCCCCCCCCCCCTGCGTGCCCCCCCAGGCCTACATACCGCTGGCGGGCACAGTCACGTTGTACTGCAGCGTGATGAACACCACCGCCACTTTTGCCGTCACCTGCAGACAAGACACACGCGCAACACACACACATCCAGGCACAGAACACGCGCACAACACACACGCGCACAACACACACACACACACACAGAACACGCACGCAGACAAAACACGCACACGTGTGACCGTGAGCTCAAACCGCCTCCAACCGGCGTGGTGGGAACCAGACAGGTGAGTCAACACATGCATGTGTACACACACACACACACACGCATGTGTACACACACACACGCGCGCGCGCGCGCTTGCGTGCACTCACACAAATTACACACGCAATGGTGGCGCCCATACCTCGCAGCAAGAAAGCCCTGGGTTCAATTCCCGACGTTTGTGTGTGGAGTCTGCGTGTTCTCTACCGGATCTGTCAAGAGCGAGAGTGAGTGAGCCGAGTTTGTGAGTTCTCTCTTCCTGTTCTGGCATGGGTTTTCTCCGGTTTTTCCAGCCTCCTCCCACAGCTAAACAAATATAAACCCCACCGCAATGTCACTGCCAGTGGCCCAACATGCTGCAAGATTACGTGCAAATTACTCAATAGGGGTTCACATTCAACAGCAGAAGCAGCAGCAGCTACATCGCCCCCCCCCCCCCCCCGACCGCTACTGCGAAAACCTGGCAGGACCCTCCTGAAAAAACAGAAAAAAAAGAGTCCTGAGAATTGGCGAGATCTTCCCCGGGTAAGCAAACGTGATGGTAAGACACATCACCACCCTGTCACTTCATTGCTGGATGAAGGCCTAGAGAGCACGCAGAGTGTCGCTCGCAGTGGTCGCCTGGGCATACTTCGCCACGCTGGTCAACGCAGGTTGGTGGAGTCGTCGGCGGGGACGTGGACATGTATGCAAGTTGAAGTCGAGCCACAAACCTACACCAATACCCGCCATTCGCCGCTAAGCGATGGTGACGTCACCACGGTGCCTGTGCCAGGCCAGGTGCACTTTTGAGGCCACGTGAAGTGTCTCGCCGCTGACAGGAGGTCACGGGACAAACCCAGGTGCCACCGATTGGCTAATTGATGACTGGTAGATGCACCGGCTCTACCCCCCCACCCCACACACACGCACACACACGGACGACGGGTACGTACGTTGAACTTAATTCGCACCGTACGTAGCCAACCGCGCTAATCGGAGTAGCGGGCTTGGGATAGGGAGAGGCACAGAGTTGATTGGGTCGTCGCTTGCCACCGATGTTAACCGTGAATGCACGGCAGCGGTACCGAGATGGAAACAGCTCGTCGTTTTGCAAAGGGTGTCCAAGAGCTTGGACTGACACGTACATCGCAAACACGTGATGACACGTGTAAGCACAGATAAAGACAAGTCCCGCACCCCCCCACCCCGTATAGCATTAACAGACTGTTTGTTGCAAGTGTTGCCTGGAGCATTCTCTGCGGGTAGGAGACATTGATAGCTTTACAAAGTCCCAACAATTTAGTTATTTTAAGTTGTTCATTTTTGAGTTCGTGCAAATTTTGATTTGGCGAGCAGGTGGCATGGGGCTGGTCGTGCGGTGTGCTAATCGCTGCGCCACCGCTCCCTCTAACATGCGCACACTCATACAAAAAAACGCTAAGATGTTGGTCGTAGTTGTATCATCACTGCCAGTGGAGGAAGTGGATTTGCGTAAATTCACGAGCACAAAAACACACAGGATGCAATACACCCACACACACGCACACATCCTATATATCTACCACACATACACCCTGTACATCACACACACACACGCATGCCACTAAGTGGTGGTGACGTCACCACGCCGCTTGTGCCAGGCTATGTGCACGTTGAGGCCATGTGAAGTGTCGAACGCCTGCCGGCAGGAGGTCACGGAGAAAACCCAGGTGCCATGGGTCGACTGAGATGACTGGCCGATGCACCATCTGTGCCCCCTACTGTGCCAACTTGCTCTGTTTTAGCTGCCTAGCGCTCCGCTCGTTGTTGTGAGCGTAGCTCCTCCGCCCTCCGTTGTTGTTGGAGGGCGATTACTTCCAACTGCCCAGTAGCGTCCTTCACGAGCCTCCTCCACAGAGGCGATCTCGACACCGCTGGTACCAGTCATCGGCAAGTCCATTCACGTCCACATCCTCTTGTACCACATCACTCCATCTCCTCTCTAGCCCCTGCCGTGCGCATATAGCTCCTTCTATCCGGCCGAACAAAAGCTGTTTAGGCATGCGGTGGCTGGGCATGCGGGCTACACGACCCAGCCAACGCAGCCTTGCCTGCCGGACAAGCTCACCGATGGGACTTTGTCCAGATCTTTCAAAGATTTGTGAGCTCCTCAAACAATCCAGCCTGGTTAAACCCAGGATGGATCGTAGGCAGACCAGCCTAAATGTTTCTAACCAGCGAAGATGTTCCATTTCTAACCGGCGAAGATGTTCCGTTGTACATCAGACACACACCCTGTACATGACACATACACACTCACCCTGTACATGACACACACACACACTCTGTACATAGGGCAAGTGCTGTTAGCGAGCACTTATGAAGGCCGGCACGGCACAAGTGGCGGTGATGTGGCGAATACGACGCCTGGCCGTCTTTGTCACCCCAGTGCTCATGTTTGTACACGGCACCAGGTACTCACTTTAAGGCCAAGTCGAACTAGGGAAGGCCCAAGACAGGTTCAGATATTCGCCAACTTACTGGTATTAAGCCGGAATCAAACTTAGGTTGCCAGGTTCGTGCATGTACGCATCCATGAACTTCTTTCACACCGTACGTAGTCAACCATGTATACCATACACTGATACACACACACCTTGTATAACACACACACACGTATACCCTGCATGCCACACGTACACGCACACCCTGCATTACACACGTACACCCTGCATTCCACACACACCACGTACACCACACACACCACGTACACCACACACACACCGTACACCACACACACACACCGTACACCACACACACACACATACCCTGTACACCACACACACACATACCCTGTACACCACACACACACACACCTACCCTGTACACCACACACACACACCCCGTACACCACACACACACACCCCGTACACCACACACACACACCCCGTACACCACACACACACATACCCTGCACACCACACACACACATACCCTGCACACCACACACACACATACCCTGTACACCACACACACATATACCCTGCACACCACACACACACCCTGCACACCACACACACACACCCCGTACACCACACACACACACCCCGTACACCACACACATACCCTGCACACCACACACACACCCTGCACACACACACACACACACCCTGTACACCACACACACACACACCCTGTACACCACAAACACACACACCCTGTACACCACAAACACACACACACACTGTAAACCACAAACACACACACACTGTACACCACACACACACCCCCACACCCTGCACGCCACACACACATGTACACACACATGTACACAATGCATGCCACACACACGCCTCCACCCCTTATGCTACGCACACCCCCCGAACGCATCAACACCCACACATGAACTACTTACAAACAATGCAACGTGCGATTAGCCCGAGACTGCTTTGGATACGTGTGCTAATGAGAGACACGTACACTCGTACATCCTGTCGCAGTACTCGCCACTGAATTTGGAACCACGTGGGGCGAGGTAATGGCAACACTGGGCGGCCAGGCTCGTAGGCCACGTGCGCTTACAACCACTCACGTGACCCCCACAGCGACACACACAACAACAACAACCACTCGCGTCACCGCTCCCCCACCACACACAACAACAACCACTCGTCGCCACGAGGAGGAAGTGTTTGAGGAAGCGCCGCTCATCAACGCAACGCGACACCACAGAGAGCCACAACCAGGGACCCCTCCAAAGACCCCCCTCCCTACGAACCCCAGAATCAAGGACCACGGACCCCCCCCCACCCTGTCCCGACATACCCCACCCACGTACCCACAGAATCGGGGATTCCCCAGAATGAAGAGACTCCCCGATAGACCACAGAACCAGAGGCTCCACACACACCAGCGGTCGCAACCGGGTACCCGATACCCGTACCCTACCCGATACCCGACTACCCGTACCCGGCCAGGTACGGGTACCCGTTTGCGACCCTGGTGCGGCCGGGTACGGGTACGGGTAGGCCGTGAGACACTGGCGAGTCACCGTTTGTCACTCATTTCCCAACGTCTTGTCTCTTCTCACAATTCAAGTTCCTAGAATCAACCCACCCGCGCCTGCAACATGGCTTCATCCCAGAGGTCGCAATCGGGTACCCGATACCCGTACCCTACCCGGCCGGGTACGGGTAGCCGGGTATCTGGTAGGGTACGGGTACCCGTTTGCGACCCTGGTGCGGCCGGGTAAGGAATCAAAACCCGTTTGCGACCTCTGACACACACGCCACACTCTTGATCATCCTAGGATCTCCCACAGATCCCAGGATGATCAAGAGACTCCGCCCGATAGACCTCCAGAATCAGAGACCACCCTCTCCCATACTCCCAGAACGAAAGACCCCCACAGACGCAATCTACGACTGAAGAACCTTCTTGGTTGATAATTGGTTCTTTACCCTTCTATCTGGCAACAAAACTGACACCTTTTTGCAAGGAGTCATGTTTGCATAGACCGCAATACCTGCAGTCATAATACAAACAAAAGAACATAACTCTGATAATGTGCACTGTCCTTGAAGTTGATTGGTCCACACCCGAGACAGCTTTCCTTCGAGCCTAGTCTCATATGGGTTGGACCAGATGACGCCAAAAGGCGCACAACCTTCTTGGTTCTTTCGGTAAAGTCACGTAGAATGGAAATAATAAAATAATAAAAATAAAACGTTTAATAATTCTCACGACGTTTCGGCCACAATGCAAGCAGCCGTCCTCAGGGGGAGAGCAGGTCTATCTACTCGACAGACCTGCTCTCCACCTGAGGACGGCTGCTTGCGTTGTGGCCGAAACGACGTGAGAATTATTTTATTATGTTTTATTTTTATTATTTTATTATTTCCATTCTACGTGACTTTACCGAAAGAACCAAGAAGATAAATCCCTGCAGTCACGAAAGCTTTAAATCGAGACTGAAAAACCTACCCCCATCACCAAAAACTCCAATATTCGAACCCCATTCGCCAATACAATATAACACGAACCCTAAACCCATTAATCTCAACGCTCACCGAAAATACAAAACCTAACCTTGACCCATAAACCCGAACCCGCGACACTAAAACATTACCAGAGGCCGAACCTCTAACCCCATACTTTAAACCCTAAACTCGAACCCTTAACATAAACTGTAACCCTCCCGAAAGTTAAAACCTAACCCGTATCCTTAAAACCTTACCCCTTACTCCGAACACTAAATCCTAAAGATTTACACTAAACCTAATCTTCACCCTAACGGCCTGACCTCTAACCCTAAACCCTACAACTAACCTAAACCAATATCTCTAAGCCCTCGACTCAAACCTCATCACACCCCTAAAATAACACCGTAACCTCTATGCCAAACCACAAACTCTAACCCCTAACATTAAACCCTATCCTCTAACCACAAACTAACCCCTAACATTAAACCCTATCCTCTAACCACAAACTAACCCCTAACATTAAACCCTATCCTCTAACCACAAACTAACCCCTAACATAGTAGTAGGTTTTTACCCTTTTAAACTGGTACAAAACTGACACCTTTATTCAAGGCATCATGTTTGCAATAACCACAACACAAGACGTCAAAAAGGCAAACAAAAAGAAGCAACTCTGATAATGATAATAATATGTACCAGTTTAAAAGGGTAAAACCCTACTACTATATTTGTACCACTGGTAAAAGAGATCTCATAGTGTAAGCCCTAACATTGAACCCTAACCTCTAACCACAAACTAACCCCTAACATTAAACCCTAACCTCTAACCACAAACTCGAACCCCTAACGTTTAACCCCAACATATGTCCACCACTATTACACTCAGACTCCCCAAAAACACCTAAACATGAACCCGATCCCAGAGTAACCCTACATCATTCACTTATTCATCCAGTAAAGTCGCACTGGAGTTTCGTTAGGGAGGTTCCCTTGGCTACATCGGTGTTTTTACTACTTTAGGATGTTTCCAGCCATGTCATTACGACCGATCATCATTATTATTACTACCGTACCGTAATGAACACGAGGGTAGAGAGGAGACCACGTGGTCCACGTGCAGCCCAGGGACGGTGCGCTGCCATTGGACGGATCGCCTGGCTCTGATTGGCTACAAATTCTACATTAAACATTATTATTTGGTTCTTTCGGTTAAGTCACGTCTAAAGATAAAATAATAAATGAAATTAAATAATAGCATACGACGTTTCGATTGCTTGTGTTGCAATCGAAACGTCGTATGCTATTATTTAATTTAATTTATTATTTTATCTTTAGACGTGACTTAAGCCGAAAGAACCAAATAATAATTCCTGCAGTCACGAAAGTTCTAAAATTAAGATTAAACATTATTTTTCGATTTAAAGCTTTCGTGACTGCAGGGATTCATCTTTCTTGGTTCTTTCGGTAAAGTCACGTAGAAGAAAAGCAATAAATCAATACAAATAAAGCATTATAAAATAATATAATAATATATTGTGTTTTCTTTTTATTATTTTATTGTTTTCCTTCTACGTGACTTTACCGAAAGAACCAAGAAGATAAACATTTTTTGTGAGTTTAACACGTAGGCTTCCACAACCAATATCATCCATAATAGAGTGGTTTTTTTGGGGGGGGGTTAGATCGCGTGAATAAATATTTTTTTGTTACTTTACCAGGTAAGAGACGACCTGGCGATCGTAAATGAATATAGTAGCTCGCTCATCACCCATGTGGAAATGTTAAGTAGTTACCCAAACGCTCTCTTAAACGCGTGACGTTGATTCTAAATGTTTAGGGGGGTTGAGGGGGGGCAACCTGGAGGACCCGGAGAAAAATCCACGCGTCCACAGGGAGAGAGACACACAGACTCTTAATATATAGCAGGCGTCAGGGTCTGGATCGAACCCACGACCTCCTGTGTACCAGGCGAGGTAGTTAACATCTCCTAGCCACCGTGATGATGATGATGATGATGAGAGAGACACACAAACTCCAAATATACAGCAGCAGGCGTCAGGGTCTGGATCGAACCCACGACCTCCTGTAGACCAGGCGAGGTAGTTAACATCTCCTAACCACCCTGATGATGATGAGAGAGAGAAACACGCAAACTCCAAATATACAGCAGCAGGCATTGTCAGGGTTGGGATTGAACCCACGACCTCCTGTGTACCAGGCGAGGTAGTTAACATCTCACCAGATGTTGCTGTACGATCACCACTCCACTGCTGGATGGGGTCATCCCTCCCCCCCCCACACAAGCGATTGACCACTAAGCCACGTCACTCACCTCCCTGTCTCTCCACGCTTCTTCCTCTCACACACACACACGCGCACCATACCTCCTCTCTCCTCACTCGTCACCCCCCTCACCTCCTCCACCCTCGTCACCCACCTCGAACACCAGACCCAGCGCGATGAGCATGGCCCCGCACGACACGATGTCCGCGTGGTTCTGAATCACGAACTCGTGGCTCAGCACGGGCGGACTCTTGTTCTTTTTGCGCAGAACCATGGCTGCTGCTGCTGCTGCCGCTGTCGCTGTTCAGTGAAAGTCCTCCTCAGCTACTCGTCCACCTCCTTGTCCACCTCCTACCACCTCCCTCCTCCTCCTCCTCGTTCACCGCCGTCTCCTCTTCCTCCGCCTCGCCAGCTCAGCACTGACGCGTCTGCGTCATCGCGCACGGTTGACGTCATCACGCACGCACGCGCGCGCGCGAGAGACACGTGGCGTGCGTGGTGACGTCACCACGCATCGTGCGTGGTGACGTCACGGAGCCGGAGGGGGGTGGGGGGCGAAATCGCTTTTTATGTGTGCGGGCGTGGTGACGTCTCAACGCGGCGTGCGTGGCGACGTCAGACGCGACGTGCGTGGTGACGTCACCACGCGCCGTGCGTGGTGACGTCACGGCGTTGGGGGGCGGGGTCGCTTTTTGTGTGTGTGCGGGCGTGGTGACGTCATCGCGCATCGCTTCGTGGGGGGGGAGAGGGCGCGCGCTCGAACGCGCGGGAACGGTGGGTGACGTCACGACGCTGTGAAAGAAGAATCTGCCAGCGCAATGACGTCATCGCGCACCGCGAGGATGGAACAATGTGGAACGATGGTGACGTCACCGCGCGGCGGAGAGTTTGGACGTTTGGTTGACGTCATCGCGCAACATGCGGATCCGACACGTCAACGATTCCCGGTGGGCACGAATCGTGAACACAATTCAAGCAATCGATTTAATAATCTATTATTTGTATTATCCATAGCGATGCATGACCCCTGCAGTGGTAATGCAAGGCTTCTATGACCGTGCAGTGCTCGTATAAAACAATCGCTTGCAATAGGGTTAACGTTATGATATGACGTTTTCGATTCGTCTAACCGAGAATAGATTCGATTCCCCGTTACTTGCAGAGCAACGAATCGATTCGGCAAAGTCCCGTATCGATTCGGGCCCTGTGAATTACCCACAACGCCGCGCGCGTACGGCAACACATTTTGAACTCGCGTGTATATTTGATCATCATAACTATGTTGAAGGGAGTTAATGAAATTCACATTTTCCCCGCGTCATTCATTAGGCGTGTACTCATTTATTCTATCTTGCGTAACATTACGAATGAGAAAAATAACTAGTTCACCCCATAGTGTAAGCAAACAGTGGTACTGGTATAGTATATATACCGTACGCGGTATTGGTACACTCTGACGGTCTGCTGGTCGTGGGTCATTGCAAACACAGTAAACTCATAGTTTCATTGTCTTAACCCTCAACCCACTGCCCTCCTTGACCGTCATTTTACTCCTCTACATTTTATTAACACGCTTTGTCCTGTCATCTGCCCTATCATCACGGTCGCCTGGTGTGCAGGAGGTCGTGGGTTCGACCCCTACCCTGACGCCTGCTGCTGTATATTTGGAGTTTATGGTGTCTCTCTCATCATCATCACGGTGGCTATGAGATATAGACGCCATCCAGACATCCACCCTGCGTCCTTCCCTGTGGAAGAGGTATGTGGATGACACTTTCGTCATCTGGCCACATGGCCTCCCAGCATTGAACCACTTCTTGGACCACATCAATTCTAGACACCCATCCATCAGATTCACCATGGAAGTGGAGAAAGACGGTAAACTACCATTCTTGGATATTCTGTTTGAGAGGAGGCCTGACGGATCCTTGGGACATTCTGTCTACAGGAAAGCCACCCACACAGATTCCTACTTGAAACCGGATTCCCACCACCACCCATCTCAAAAGAATTCTCTCATCAAAACGCTATACCACAGAGCCCATGGCATTTCTGACCAACACCACCTGACCGGTGAATTAAGACATGTACATCGGGCCCTCAGGATGAACGGATACTCTGACCGCACTATCCGCCAAGCTGTTTCTCCCACCACACAGATACCACCACATGAAACCCCGACCAAAACTATCACGTTATCATACATAGCAGGCGTGACCAAAAAGATCTCCAAAATTCTAAACAAACATAAGATCCAAGTCCGATTCAGTACAGTGCATAAAATCCGTGATCTGATTCCACCTGTGAAGGATGTCGTTCCTGACTTACAGTATCCTGGAGTCTATAAATTGAGTTGCATTTGTGGTGATTGCTACATTGGAGAAACGAAACGTCATGTTTCTGATCGTGTCCGCGAGCACAAGTCAGATCTGAAACACGGCAGAACTGATTCTTCGGCCGTTGCCGATCATTGCTACAACTCGGTGGGCTCTCATGAAATTGTCTTTTCCGAGACCAAGGTTCTCTGCAAACCTCCCGGCTACCATCAAAGGTTTGTACACGAGGCCATACACATATACAAACACAGACATAATTTCAACCGTGATGATGGGTACAAACTTAGTAATCATTGGAAAGATGTTATCAACCACGCAAAAAAGACTTAATTACACTTTTTTGGACCATCTTATCTGACAGGCACTATTTTACTTTATTTTACCGAGTGTTAACATCCCCAGTGTTTAACAGTACTCTCTTCATTGTTCAGCCAGCACTGGTATAAACATGGGCATTTACGTTCTTTTCTATCATGTGTATCAACAGGTGCTTGTACACACACATGTCCACGTACACTTACACCCCAAACTCTCTTTTGGCCTCCACTCCCCCTCTGTCCAATGCGTTGGCGTGTGCAGCAGTAGTTGCTTGCGCACAACCACGCTCTCTTGCACCACGTCGTACATTCTTTTGCCCCCTCCCCCTCCCGATGCGTTCTACTTGGCACTTCGTGCCGTCTTTGAGCCCCGCCCCCCTCCCTCCCGATACGTTCCATTCATTGGCTACCACATTCTGATGAGCTCCCCCCCCCTCTCCTCCCCCCTCAACTTGCTTTTAAGGGATTACATCTTGAATCATTGCCTCACTTGAGACAGTAAATCTGGCTGTGATGGTTCCACCTGATGACAGAGACTTGTGTTGCCTCCGAAACGTCGTGATTTTTATTTTATTTTACTTTTATAAATTTTAATGTTTTACCTACGTGACTTTACCGAAAACACCTAAGAATATAAACTACCTCGCCTGGTCTACAGGAGGTCGTGGGTTCGACCCCGACCCTGACGCCTGCTGCTGTAGATTTGGAGTTTGCAGTGTCTCTCTCATCATCATCACGGTGGCTATGAGATATAAACTACCTCGCCTGGTCTACAGGAGGCCTGCTGCTGTATATTTGGAGTTTGCGTGTCTCCTTGGTCGCGTGGATCCTTCGGGTTTTCCCCTCCACATTTAGAATTGACATCCACACGTGTCGAGTAATTTGGGCTGCTGCTATACATGACCACGTGGTGATGATGACAATTAAAGGCCGCTACGTTGAGCAGGTCGCTTCTGAAAAAATACCCCATACGTGTAGCTCTGTGCGTCTTGCCTTGTAAAATAAAAAAAACACATTTTTGCTGCGGAGGGAGCTGGTAGGAACGTCGGGTTGCTCGGTCAATTGCCTGCAGGGTCAACGGCGGCGTGGTGTATTCCGCAAATATGCCCGACTGTGAGGGCGGGCACAAGCCGGCGTGAGTAGGTGAAACGTTGAGTTTTATAAGGGCACCACGGGGTGACCAGCCCCTCCCCACCCAGCCCCACCCCTCCCACCCCCCACCCAGCCCAGCCCCTCCCCTCCCCACCCAGCCCCTCCCCACCCTCCCCACCCAGCCCCTCTCCACCCAGCCCCACCCCTCCCATTTTTGGATGCACGACGGACGGACGGACACAATAATCCCCTGTGAGCTGGTGTAACCAGGAGGTTCCTACCAGTATAACAACTTTCGTAGTATCCAGTGCTCGAACCTAAATGAAACTAATTATATTCACGAATCATAACATTGGTGGTGAAAAATCGAGAATTGAAGCTGTCGTGACTGCATAAATTACTATACTCACTGTTTTTCGATTTAAAGCTTTCGTGACTGCAGGGATTCATCTTCTTGGTTCTTTCGGTAAAGTCACGTAGAAGGGAAGTAATAAAATAATAAAAATAAAGCATTATAAATAATATAATAATAATATTATAATATTATACTTATTTTATTATGTTTTATTTTTATTATTTTATTACTTCCCTACTATACTCATTGTTTTTTGTTCGGTAAAGTCACGTATGTAGAAATAAAATTAAAATCACGACGTTTCGAACGCAACACAAGTGCTCGTCGTCAGGTGTAAATGGGAGTAAAACGCACAGCGAGGGGACACACAGAGGGGCACCAAGTATGTGTAATATTAACTTCAAATCCTGCTTGGAGCGGGGCGACAGGGTGGGGAGGGGGGTACGGTTGAAGCAGCCCATCATCCATCGGGGGGTAGATACAATTGTCACCACTTTGCGGGGAAGCCAACAACTGTGAAAACGACATCGGGGCCGTCCATAAATGACGTCACGCACCTAGGGG
This sequence comes from Lethenteron reissneri, assembly GCF_015708825.2. Lineage (NCBI taxonomy): Eukaryota > Metazoa > Chordata > Hyperoartia > Petromyzontiformes > Petromyzontidae > Lethenteron > Lethenteron reissneri. The sequence continues at coordinate 3,184,553 of NC_083788.1, read as the reverse complement.
GGGGGGTCAGACATTTGTGACGATGTGTGACGAGGGCGGGGGGGGTGTTTGAGAAATGTGACGTCACATCAAAATGCGCAACTTTTAATGAATATAGACAACACGTTCTACTTAATTAAATAGACTTTGTAATACATGTTTTGTCCTACAACATCAAAGTGCAGCGCCACATAAAATACGCACTACAATGACGATAATTTAAAGCGATTTGAAGCATGTTTTATTTTCAAAATGGAAGTATGGTTTTGGGGGGGGGGGCAGAGCTTTGTGACGTCATATTTGAGGGGGGGGGGGTCTGACTTTTTGTGACGCCGTGTGACGAGGGGGGGGGGTCAAGAATCGTCCAAAATCGCGTGACGTCATTTATGGACGGCCCCATCTGTGAAAAAGAACTTGATGGCTCATGGGATGAATGTTCTGATTCTGCTTGTCCTATGGATAATCTCACCCTCGCCATATTAACGTGGAATTGCCACCACTGGCTCCGCAGGGCTGTCAGCTATGGCTGCAGAGTTTGGTGGTCCATGTTGTTTAAGTCGTTTATTGTGAAAATTCGGTCACAGTTCCTATGATCACTGTTTCATTGCTTTTATGGCTTTATTTTGGTGATTTTCGAAAAGTGTTTTGGTTTGGCCATGTTTGTTTGTTGTAGTACAGAGTTAGACTGATGGCCTTAATCTAAGTTGTCTTGTGGTTGTTGTTGTTGTTTGACTTGCATCCCACTGGGATTTTTGCACACAGCGTTGGTGTACGGTGCCTTTTATGCAATATTTTGCTGTCTTTTCTTGGATTTTCTGTTTGCCCATAGTCGCATAGTCACTTTATGATGTTTTCTTGTTCATGTTTTTGTTTCTTTGCGGTTGCACCCGATTCAAGAGCCGAATGGCTCACAGGGCTATACCTAATACATGAGCTTGAACTTGAAGGGGAGAACCAGCAGGGCATCTTTGCCCTGAGCCTGTGGAGTTTTCCGGCCCAATGCGACTGGGCAGGGCGTGGTTTCGCCCAAGCCCATCGGTGGGCAGGCTTCTGGGGTCTCATCAGCACGGTCTTGAAACCCTATTGGGGGCAATGGTCTAAATATACAGCACCGGGTTAACATACTCTTTGGTTCTTTCAAGCTCATGTATTAGGTATCTAGCCCTGTGAGCCATTCGGCTCTTGAATCGGGTGCAACCGCAACAAACAGAAAACATGAACAAGAAAACATCTTAAAGTGACTAAGTGCAAACAGAAAATCCAAGAAAAGACAGCAAAATATTGCAGAAAAGGCACCGTACACCAACACTGTGTGCAAAAATCCCAGTGGGATGCAAGTCAAACAACAACAACAACAACCACAAGACAACTTAGATTAAGGCCATCAGTCTAACTCTGTACTACAACAAACATGGCCAAACCAAAAAACTTTTCGAAATCACCAAAATAAAGCCATAAAAGCAATGAAACAGTGAGATTGTCCACGTGGCAAGGTTTAAACCTGCCCAGAGTCCGGGAATTGCCATCTGTGTGCGTCGGGTGGCACAAATTGATTTGTTACCGAGATCTGGTAACAAATCGACCGGTATCGAGCCACCAACTCCCTACCACCCCCAGCAGCATCACACCCCTTACGGACGACCTTTGTCCGCGAAGGGGCTAAACCACCAAAGAGCGGCTCTACACCAATAGAGCGAGACCAGCTGCGCTTGGCCCGCGACTGGAAAATGCTAGCTGACATTGGCCGGCAACTTGTGTTTCCTCCGGAGATCGCAACCACCACCCTAAGACCTGACATGGTGCTCTGGTCCCGTTCGCTCAAGAAGGTCTTCATCATTGAGCTCACAGTACCCTGGGAGGACTCAGTAGATGAGGCTTATGAGCGAAAACATCTGCGCTATGCCGATCTAGCTGCTGAAGCACGGCATCATGGCTGGAACACAGAAGTCCGACCAGTGGAGGTGGGCTGCAGAGGTTTTGTGGCAACATCTACAACCAGACTGCTTAGAGACCTGGGAATTAAGGACCAGAGCCAGCGTTCGGCAATCAGAGCTGTATCGGAGGCGGCAGAAGGCAGCAGTCAGTGGCTCTGGATGAAGAGGAAAGACCCCAGCTGGGCCCCAAAGTGAGAGGGCCAGGAGGTATGCAGTCAACAATGCTTGACTCAGGGATGAGGACGCCCCTGCCATGCATAGTCCCATGGGATGTTGGCTATCAACAACAAGGCAACTCCTATGACTAATTGGGAATGGGACGCAAGCGTAGGATTGATCACCCTGTCGCTGGCCGCCTTTGGGGAGGGTGTATAGTATGAAAGGCCGAAACACCCTAGGACCCAAAGGTTCACTACTGACGATGCGCTCCCCAAATTTCACCAGGCTCACTGTTCATGAACTCTTGGAAGTGCTTGCACAAAGGATAATAACATCTCATCCTGTGTTCTTTGGAATCAGTAGAACTTTATCGCAGACGACTGCCAGGGTTGAGAAATGTATCGGTGTTTGGTCTACAGAAGGGTTGGAAACCGTAGCACTCACTCAGCCACTCAGTCACTCACCTACTTACTTCCTCACTCACCTTGTCACTCACCCACTCACCTTCTCAATCATCCACTCACCCATTCATTGACTCATCCACCGTCACTCATGCACATTCACTCACCCACTCAATGATACACTCACCCACTCACCTTCTCAATGATCCACTCACCCATTCATTGACTCATCCACCGTCACTCATGCACATTCACTCACCCACTCAATGATACACTCAGCCACTCAGTCACTCACCCACTTACTTCCTCACTCACCTAGTCACTCACCCACTCACCTTCTCAATGATCCACTCACCCATTCATTTACTCATCCACCGTCACTCATGCACATTCACTCACCCACTCAATGATACACTCAGCCACTCAGTCACTCACCCACTTACTTCCTCACTCATGCACTCAGCCAGTCAATCAATTATCCACTCAGCCACTCACTCACCCAAGCACCCACCAGGGTTGCCACCTGTCCAGGGTTGGTATCTGCGTTTGGGCTGCAGGAAGGAACTTGCACCGAGTTCTGGTACCGGGCTTGTGTTGCAACTTTTAAACATAAACCTACCAGCTGACCGAGAAATGTGTCTCTCTGGGTTTTGCTCAAAAGTGGGAAAAAAGCCAGAGATGGCGACACTTCACGATCCTTTAAGTCACAAACCTACACATAAGACAAACGTCCCCCGTACAGCCTGAAAAGACTGTTGGGGCAAGTGCTGTTAGCGAGCACCTATGAAGGCCGGCACGGCACACGAGGGGATGGGTGGGCCAGCACCACGCCCGACCGCCTTTGTCTCCCCAGTGGCGATGTTTACACACCGCACCGGGTACTGATTTGATGCCGAGTCAATCTAGGGGAGGCCCAGGACCGGTGCATATAATCGTCACTTTTTGTTGGCCGTGAGCAGGAATCGAACTCAGGTCTCGCCGGGTTCGTAGCGCAGCGTACTAACCGCTACACCACCGCTCCTCACTACAAAAAGACAAAGATCCCCCGTATAGCCTGAACAGACTGTTGCGGCAAGTACTGTTAGCGAGCACCTATGAAGGCCAGCACGGCACACGAGGGGATGGGTGGGCCAGCACCACGCCCGACCGCCTTTGTCTCCCCAGTGGCGATGTTTACACACCGCACCAGGTACTCATTTGAGGCCGAGTCAACCGAGGGGAGGCCCAGGACCGGTTCAGATAATCGTCACTGGGTGTTGGCCGTGAACGGGAATCGAACTCGGGTGGCCAGGTTTTTTAGCGCAGCGCGCTAACCGCTACACCACCGCTCCCCACTAACACAGACACACAGACGGAGCGCATGTACAGGAGCTCTCGGCCACCGTTCGTTACGCAACAACAAAAACCACTCCGTAGTCACCATTGGAACCTCATTTGCCAGTAACAAAATGATAATTGGCACCTTTTAGCGTCATCTGGTCTAACACCATGTGAGACTAGGCTCTAAAGAAAGCTGTCTCGGGTGTGGACCAATCAATTTCAAGGACAATGCATATCATTATCAGAGTTATGTTTTTTGTTTGCATTCCGACTGCAGGTATTGTGGTCAATGCAAACATTACTCTTGGTAAAAAAAAGGTGTCAGTTTTGTTGCCAGATAGAAGGGTAAAAAAAACAATTATCATATTTTTTACTGGCAAATGAGGTTCCAATGGTGTAAATGCTTACCCCGAGCTCTCATACTCTGATGGTGCATTGTCTTTGAGTTGTGCGCCTTTTGGCGTCATCTGGTCCAACACCATGTGAGACTAGGCTCTAAGGAAAGCTGTCTCAGGTGTGGACCAATCAACTTCAAGGACAGTGCATACATTATCAGAGTTGTGTTTTTTGTTTACATTCCGACTGCAGGTATTGTGGTCAATGCAAACACGACTCTTTGTAATAAAGGTGTCAATTTTGTTGCCAGATAAAAGGCTAACAATCCGTAGTCGTTCTTGAAGCACTGCATTGTGGGCACTCTCGTTGTTCGGTCGCCCCACACCTCCTACGAACGCGGTTAGGCTACGTACGGCGGCGAAATAAGTTCAACACGCGGACACGCACCCACACATACCATCAACATTTATTTGAGCAGCAGCAGCGACCAACATCGGTGGTGACCGGACACAAGACGACACAACAAACGCATTTTGTTCAGGAACCGCCGATGTTTCGTTGCATAATTCACAGAGCCTGTGCTCGTTCACTATCCGCGCCCCGTGCTGATGTTGTTGTTGATTGAAGCGCGTGGTTTTCCAGCTAACTAGAGATGTTAAGTACCTCGCCTGGTCTACAGGAGGTCGTGGGTTCGATCCAGACCCTGACGCCTGCTGCTGTATGTTTAGAGTTTGCGTGTCTCTCTCTCACATCATTATCATCACGGTGGCTAGGAGATGTTAACTACCTCGCCTGGTATACAGGAGGTCGTGGGTTCGATCCCGACCCTGACGCCTGCTGCTGTATATTTGGAGTTTGCGTGTCTCTTTCTCTCATCATCATCACGGTGGCTAGGAGATGTTAACTACCTCGCCTGGTCTACAGGAGGTCGTGGGTTCGATCCCGACTCTGACGCCTGCTGCTGTATGTTTAGAGTTTGCGTGTCTCTCTCTCACATCATCATCATCATCACGGTGGCTAGGAGATGTTAACTACCTCGCCTGGTATACAGGAGGTCGTGGGTTCAATCCCGACCCTGACGCCTGCTGCTGTACATTTGGAGTTTGCGTGTCTCTCTCTCTCTCATCATCATCACGGTGGCTATGAGATGTTAACTACCTCGCCTGGTCTACAGGAGGTCGTGGGTTCGATCCCGACCCTGACGCCTGCTGCTGTATATTTGGAGTCTTCGTGTCTCTCTCTCTCTCTCATCATCATCATCACGGTGGCTAGGAGATGTTAACTACCTCGCCTGGTATACAGGAGGTCGTGGGTTCAATCCCGACCCTGACGCCTGCTGCTGTACATTTGGAGTTTGCGTGTCTCTCTCTCTCATCATCATCATCACGGTGGCTATGAGATGTTAACTACCTCGCCTGGTCTACAGGAGGTCGTGGGTTCGATCCCGACCCTGACGCCTGCTGCTGTATATTTGGAGTCTTCGTGTCTCTCTCTCTCTCTCATCATCATCATCACGGTGGCTAGGAGATGTTAACTACCTCGCCTGGTCTACAGGAGGTCGTGGGTTCGATCCAGACCCTGACGCCTGCTGCTGTATATTTGGAGTCTTCGTGTCTCTCTCTCATCTCTCCCCATGCTCGCGTGGATTTTTCTCCGGATCCTCCGGGTTTTCACCTCCACATTTAGAAACACGCGTTTAATAAGCGTATTTGGCTGCTCTAAATTGCCACGTGATAAGCCGCTTCAACGAGCTATCATTTGTGTGAAAAAAAACGACATTTCTCAGTGCGCCTTACCTGCTAAAACATAAAAAAATAGTTCGGCTTTTAATTATTTACCACGGATTTGACAACCTCCATCGTCATGGGGCCGAGAAGCCACGAGACGAACACGCGGAGGTCACGTGGCATCTGTTCGACCTCCAGGTCACAGGTCACGTGGTGCCCACGTGACCTCACCTCGACACGTGGCCTCCGTGTGCGCGTTCGTCTCGTGGCAATTGCCGTGGAGTTTTCAATTCAGAAATCTGCGGCAGTGCCCCCCCCCCACCCCCCCACCCCAAAGAGTTCCTCGTCTCTGGCTGTACTGCCCAGGGCTGCTTCCCCCACCACGGAGCTTCCGCGGATGTTTGCTTTGCCCCCCGTCGCATGCAGCGTCCACACGAGCCCCAACCGCGTGGGCAACGGGGCAGCGGGGCCAGGATTTGGCGAGAGAAATCGACTCGCTGAAAGAATAATCATCGCCGCGCCGTTCCGACAAACAATCGTGGCGCTTTGACAGTTGCTGCGAACGTCACGTGGCGGCCTCTCGTGGCTGCAGGGGTCAAGAGGTCAAGAGAGCAAGTTGCGTGCCAGCGGCAAGCCAGAGGGAGTGTGCACGCACCACGAGCTGCAATCCTCACTCCCCTCCTTCTCTCCGCTTTCTCCGTGGAAGCTTCCGAGGCTTCCCTCCCTTCCCGCCCCCCTTCTGCCCTTCCCCCTCCCTCCCCCCTTGCTCCTGCCCTACCCCCGCCCTTCCTCCCTCCTGCCCTCTCTCTCACAGAAAGCTCTCCCTTCGCTCATTACAACTCCTCTCCGTCCCATCTCTCTCTCTGCCCCCCTCACTCTCACAGGAAGCTCACGAGCCTCTCCCCTCCCTCCCTCTCCCTCCCTCTCCCCTGCCCCCCTCTCCCTCCCCTCCCTCTCACAGGAAGTTCTCGAACCTCCCCCCCCTCCCTCCCTCCCTCAGCCCCCTTCCTCTCCCTCTCTCCCTCCCTCCCTCCCCGCCCTCCCTCTCCCCCGCTCTCCCTCCCTCCCCGCCCTCCCTCTCCCCCGCTCTCCCCCCTCCCTCCGCCCCCCTCTCCCTCCCTCCCTCCCTCCCTCAGCCCCCTTCCTCTCCCTCTCTCCCTCCCTCCCTCCCCGCCCTCCCTCTCCCTCCCTCTCCCCTGCCCCCCTCTCCCCTCCCCTCCCTTTCCTCTGCCCCCCTCTCCCTCCCCTCCCTCTCACAGGAAGTTCTCGAACCTCTCCCCCCTCCCTCCACCCCCCTCTCCCTCCCTCAGCCCCCTCCCTCTCCCCCGCTCTCCCTCCCTCCCTCCGCCCCCTCTCACAGGAAGCTGTCAAGGCTCGCTTTCGCCCTCTCCATCTCGTGCAGGAAGTTGTAGAACTGCGGCAGCGTCAGCTCTGCAATGCACACGGAGACGTGCACCCTGTCACTCACTCACCCTATCACTAACTCACCCAGACACTCACCCCGATGCTCACTCACCCCGACACTCACCCAGACACTCACTCACCCCGACACTCACTCACCCAGACACTCACTCACCCAGACACTCACTCACTCAGACACTCACTCACCCAGACACTCACTCACTCAGACACTCACTCACCCAGACACTCACTCACTCAGACACTCACTCACCCCGACACTCACTCACCCAGACACTCACTCACCCTATCACTCACTCACCCAGACACTCACTCACCCCGACACTCACTCACCCTATCACTCACTCACCCAGACACTCACTCACCCAGACACTCACTCACCCAGACACTCACTCACCCAGACACTCACTCACCCTATCACTCATTCACCCAGACACTCACTCGCCCTGTCACCCACTCGCCCAGACGCCCACTCGCCCCGACACTCACCCAGACACTCACCCCGACACTCACTCACCCCGACACTCACTCACCCAGACACTCACCCCGACACTCACTCACCCAGACACTCACTCACCGCGACACTCACCCACCCAGACACTCACCCAGACACTCACTCACCCCGACACTCACTCACCCAGACACTCACTCACCCAGACACTCACTCACCCAGACACTCACTCACCCCGACACTCACTCACTCAGACACTCACTCACCCAGACACTCACCCCGACACTCACTCACTCAGACACTCACTCACCCAGACACTCACTCACTCAGACACTCACTCACCCCGACACTCACTCACTCAGACACTCACTCACCCCGACACTCACCCACCCAGACATTCACTCGCCCCGTCACTCACTCGCCCCGACACTCACTCACCCCGACACTCACTTGCCCAGACACTCACTCGCCCCGACACTCACTCGCCCTGACACTCACTCACCCCGACACTCACTCACCCAGACACTCACTCACCCAGACACTCACTCACCCAAACACTCATTCGCCCAGACACTCACTCGCCCTGTCACCCACTCGCCCAGACGCCCACTCGCCCCGACACTCACCCAGACACTCACCCCGACACTCACTCACCCCGACACTCACTCACCCAGACACTCACCCCGACACTCACTCACCCAGACACTCACCCCGACACTCACTCACCCCGACACTCACTCACCCCGACACTCACCCCGACACTCACTCACCCCGACACTCACTCACTCACTCCGACACTCACTCACCCAGACACTCGCTCACCCAGACACTCTCTCACCCACTCACCCAGACACTCACTCATCCCGACACTCACTCACCCCGACACTCACTCGCCCAGACACTCACCCCGACACTCACTCACCCCGACACTCACTCACCCAGACACTCACTCACCCTGACACTCACCCCGACACTCACCCACCCAGACACTCACCCACCCAGACACTCACTCACCCAGACACTCACCCCGACACTCACTCACCCCGACACTCACTCACCCAGACACTCGCTCACCCAGACACTCGCTCACCCACTCACCCAGACACTCACTCATCCCGACACTCACTCACCCCGACACTCACTCGCCCAGACACTCACCCCGACACTCACTCACCCCGACACTCACTCACCCAGACACTCACTCACCCTGACACTCACCCTGACACTCACCCACCCAGACACTCACCCACCCAGACACTCACTCACCCAGACACTCACTCACCCTGGCACTCACCCACCCAGACACTCACTCACCCCGACATTCACACCGACACTCACCCAGACACTCACTCACCCAGACACTCACTCACCCAGACACTCACTCACCCAGACACTCACTCACCCTGGCACTCACCCACCCAAACACTCACCCACCCAGACACTCACCCACCCAGACACTCACTCACCCAGACACTCACCCACCCAGACACTCACTCACCCCGACACTCACTCACCCCCCACTCACCCAGACACTCACTCACCCCTCTCACTCCCGCGCTCGCTCACCCCCTCCCTCGCTCACCCCCACGCTCGCTCACCCCCACGCTCGCTCACCCCCACGCTCGCTCACCCAGGTAGACGTTCTGAAGCTGTGTTCCTTTCCTCAGCACGAGTTTCAGCTGCACAGACAGAGAGCGAGAGACAAACATCATCACACACCAACAACAACAACAACCACCGCCACCGCCACGCTTGTGCCAGACTAGGTGCACCGTGGCAGGCTGGGACCACGAGCAATGTGTGGAAGGCTCGCCGCAGGCAGGAGGGGGTCACGGGACCGACCCGGGGTGCCAGGGGTTGACCCACCGAGATGACTGGCGGACACACCAGCTGCGGCATTTATCGCCGCACGTACAAAGACAAAGATCCCCCGGGTAGCCTGTAACGGACTGTCGGGGCAAGTGCTGTCAGCGGGTAGCACCAACGAAGCGGGTGGGTGGCCAGCATGACGGCTGGCCGCCTTTGTCTCCCCGGTGCTGACATTTGCACTCACAACACCAGATGCTCATTTAGGTCCGAGTCGACCTATGGGAGGCCCAGGATGAGTTCAGATGATCGTCACCGATGGTGGTGACCGGGGGAGGGAATCCAACTTGGGTCGCCGGGTTTGTGGAGCAGAGTGCGCTCACCGCTGCGACACCGCTCACCCCGTGCCCGCACACAAAGACAAAGGTCCCCCGTGTAGCCTGTAACAGGCTGTCGGGGCAAGTGCTGTCAGCGAGCAGCACCAACGAAGGCCGGCGCGGCACACGAGGGGGTGGGTGGCCAGCACCACGCCCGGCCGCCTTTGTCTCCCCAGTGGCGATGTTTACTACACACCGCACCAGGTAACTCATTTGAGGCCCAGGGGACCGGTTAAGATAATCGTCACTGGGTGTTGGTGGCCGTGAGTGGGAATCGAACTCGGGTCGCTGGGTTCAGAGAGCGGCGTGCTGATCGCTACACCACCGCTCCCCACGCAGCAACAACCGCCATATGCCACTAAGTGGCGGTGACGTCACCACGGCGCTTGTGCCGGGCTACGTGCACTTGAAGGGCACGTGAAGCGTCAAACGCCCGCTCCCCACAAATACAGTCATACCTCGGTACACGACCGCTTTGGTATACGTCGAATTAGGTACACGTCGTGTTTTGACGAGAGAAAAAATGTCTTGGGATACGACGTCTTGCTTGGGATACGACGCGCTTGCTAGAACTTGTGTGGGTCGTGACGAGTCACCGCGTACCCGCGTAGACCCCCGTTCACGACTGAAACAAAGCGCCGCTCCTCAGCCTGCCTGTCGATCTCGTTCAGTGCACGACCCTTGCTAGAACTGTGAATTTTCACGTGTTTTTTGTCATTTTAACGTGAATTTTTTGCAAATTCATTCAAGATGGCAAGGTAAAGTGATGTTACATTTTGTTTAAATTTCAATTTATTTATGCATTTTAATCTATGTATGCATTTTAGTAATAAGTAGTGTCTAAATTAATTTATACAACCCCATATGCCATGTAAAATATCATTTCTTACACCCTAGAACGGACTTTCCCTTTATTTCTTATGGGAAAAATTCGTTTGGTATATGTCATTTTCGGTATAATTTCTACCTTCCGGAACGAATTAACGACGTATACCGAGGTGCCACTGTACGAGCACACACACGCACACACGCTATGGACACACACGCACACATGCACACACGCCACGACAGGCAGAGGGAAGTAAGCGATGCCCGGGGGAGGGGCTCACCTGCAGGAAGATGCTGCCCAGTGCGGTGACCTCACTGCTGCCCGTGGTCACTGTGTCCAGCGCAACGGCACAGAGAGGGGGGGGGGGGGGTGCGCAGGGCAGGGAGATGGAACGGCACGGCCGGAACGGTACCAGGGTGGTGGCCGCGCCATGGTGACACTCACCGCCTCGCAGCAGGGAAGGCCTGGGTTCGATTACCGACTCGGGCACTTACTGTGTAGAGTTTGTGTGTCCTACACCTATTCTGTAGAGTGAGTGGAGTTTGTGTGATCTCCCCCTGTTCTACAGAGTGAGTGGAGTTTGTGTGATCTCCCCCTGTTCTACAGAGTGAGTGGAGTTTGTGTGATCTCCCCCTATTCTACAGAGTGAGTGGAGTTTGTGTGATCTCCCCCTGTTCTACAGAGTGGAGTTTGTGTGATCTCCCCCTGTTCTACAGAGTGAGTGGAGTTTGTGTGATCTCCCCCTGTTCTACACAGTGGAGTTTGTGTTATCTCCCCCTGGTCTACAGAGTGAGTGGAGTTTGTGTGATCTCCCCCTGTTCTACAGAGTTAGTGAAGTTTGTATGATCTCCCCCTGTTCTACAGAGTGAGTGGAGTTTGTGTGATCTCCCCCTGTTCTACAGAGTGAGTGGATTTTGTGTGATCTCCCCCTGTTCTACACAGTGGAGTTTGTGTGATCTCCCCCTGTTCTACAGAGTTAGTGGAGTTTGTATGATCTCCCCCTGTTCTACAGAGTGAGTGGAGTTTGTGTGATCTCCCCCTGGTCTACAGAGTGGAGTTTGTGTGATCTCCCCCTGTTCTACAGAGTGAGTGGAGTTTGTGTTATCTCCCCCTGGTCGACAGAGTGGAGTTTGTGTGATCTCCCCCTGTTCTACAGAGTGAGTGGAGTTTGTGTGATCTCCCCCTGTTCTACCGAGTGAGTGGAGTTTGTGTGATCTCCCACTGGTCTACAGAGTGGAGTTTGTGTGATCTCCCCCTGTTCTACAGAGTGAGTGGAGTTTGTGTGATCTCCCACTGTTCTACAGAGTGAGTGGAGTTTGTGTGATCTCCCCCTGTTATACAGAGTGAGTGGATTTTGTGTGATCTCCCCCTGTTCTACAGAGTGGAGTTTGTGTTATCTCCCCCTGGTCTACAGAGTGAGTGGAGTTTGTGTGATCTCCCCCTGTTCTACAGAGTGAGTGGATTTTGTGTGATCTCCCCCTGTTCTACAGAGTGGAGTTTGTGTTATCTCCCCCTGGTCTACAGAGTGAGTGGAGTTTGTGTGATCTCCCACTGTTCTACAGAGTGAGTGGAGTTTGTGTGATCTCCCCCTGTTCTACAGAGTGGAGTTTGTGTGATCTCCCCCTGTTCTACAGAGTGAGTGGATTTTGTGTGATCTCCCACTGTTCTACAGAGTGAGTGGAGTTTGTGTGATCTCCCCCTGTTCTACAGAGTGGAGTTTGTGTGATCTCCCCCTGTTCTACAGAGTGAGTGGATTTTGTGTGATCTCCCACTGTTCTACAGAGTGAGTGGAGTTTGTGTGATCTCCCACTGTTCTACAGAGTGAGTGGAGTTTGTGTGATCTCCCCCTGGTCTACAGAGTGAGTGGAGTTTGTGTGATCTCCCCCTGTTCAGTGGCCGCCCTGGTCAATATGGCTGTGTGCGTATTAACCGTAATAATACCACGTGCCGGCTTTACGTACGTATGTATTTTGTATGTGTATCTATGTTGAACTTCTTTCGCGCAGTACGTCACCAACCATGCGAATTGGAGGTGCGGTGGAAGGATAACAATGTAAACTCAGTTTCAAAGAAATTAGTTTATCAGTCTAGATGATGATTTAAAAGCGCACAGCTCCACTGCCTTCCCAGTATGAGAAGAGCGTTCCAGACGGCCGCCACGCGATTACGATGACCGTCTTTGTTCAACGGCTCGCAGCCAAATCAACTTTCCTTCACACCGCTCGTAGCCCACCGCTCTCATCGGAGACGCCCGCTTCACTCGCAGCGGCGCTAGGAGCCCCGAGGAGTCGTGCGCAAGAGTTGGGCACACCGTGTTGCCGGCGGCACGACCCAAATTTGCAGAATTAGAAAAAAATTACTCTATTGGGATCAAAGAAAAAAGACAAAGATTCCCTCGTGTAGCCTTAACAGACTGTTGGGGCAAGTGCTGTTCGTGAGCGGTCGCACCTATGAAGGCCGGCGTGGCACACGAGGGGGTGGGTGGCCAGCACCACGCCCGGCCACCTTTGTCTCCCCAGTGGTGATGTTTTTTTACACACAGCACCAGGTGCTCATTTGAGGTTGAGTCGACCTAGGGGAGGTCCAGAGGACTGGTTCAGATAATCGTCACCGGTGTTGGTGGACATGAGCGGGAATCAAACTCGGGTCGCCGGGTTCGTAGCGCAGCGCGCTGACCGCTACACCACCACTCCCCACCTCCACACACCGCACACTCACTCAGAAACTCTCGCACACTCGCACACCACACTCTCGCTCACACACTCGCACAGCAGTCTCACACACACACCACACGCTCGCACACCACACTCTCGCACCACACAAATCTCACGTTTAATTAAAAAAAAACTACAAAAACGAAAAGAGGTAATCGATGTTGAACCCTGACCTCCGAACTTCCACTCCAGGTCGACGAGCTGGTTGATGGAGAGAGCGCGGCCCAGCGCCGCCCGCGCCAACAGCGGCCTCCTCTCCTCCCACTGCGAAGACAAAGATCCCCCGGGTAGCCTCTAACAAGGCGGTCGGGGCAAGTGCCGTTGGCGAGTAGCTGCATCTACACGAAGGCGCGTCGCGAGGGTGGTGGGTGGCCAGCACCGCCTTTGTCTCCCCAGTGGCGATGCTCACTGCACACCGCACCGGGTACTCACGTTGAGGCCTACTGGAGGCCGACGATTGCGAGCGGGAATCGCTCCCGGGTCGCCGAGTTCGTGCGTCGCGCTAACCGCTGCGTCGCCGCTCCCCCATAAAAAGACAAAGACCCCCCGTGTAGCCTTAACAGACTTTTGGGGCAAGTGCTGTTAGCGAGCACCTATAAAGGACGGCACAGCGCACAATGGGGGGTGGGGGTGGGCAGCATCAAGCCCAGCCGCCTTTGTCTCCCCAGTGGTGATGTGCACACACGACTCTGTTGAGTCAGATAATCGTCGCTGGTGTTGGCCGTCAGCGGGAATTGAACTCGGGTAGGCCGGAATTTGTAGCCAATCGCGCTAACCGCTGCGCCGCCGCTCCCCCCCCCGCACGCACACAAGTCGCGTAACGTCGTCAGAGTAGGAAACGTCGTCACATCGCGGCGAACGTCAGAGGTCGCAACCGGGTACCCGATACCCGTACCCTACCCGATACCCGGCTACCCGTACCCGGCCAGGTACGGGTACGGGTAGCCGTTTGCGACCCTGGTGCGGCCAGGTATGGGTAGGCCGTGAGTCACTGGTGAGTAACCGTTTGTCACTCATTTCGGGTAGGGTACGGGTACCGGTAGGGAACGGCTACCCGTACCCGGCCGGGTACGGGTACAGGTAGCCGTTTGCGACCCTGGTGCGGCCGGGTACGGGTACGGGTAAGGAATCAAAACCCGTTTGCGACCTCTGGCGAACGTCGCGATCACGTCACCGTTATCGGATCGAGAAACATCGCAAATCGCCGTCATGCATCGTCAACCATCGTCACACATCGAACAAAGAGGTTGCTTCTGCGGCCGTCTGGAACGCTCTTCCTCCCGATAATAGGAAGCCTCTATAGCTATGCACTTTTAAATCGTCGTCATCTAGATTGACTAATTTCTTTACAACTGCTTCTTGTGTTTAGTTTGCCGTCCTTCCCCCGGCACTTCCCAATTAGCACGGTTGGCTACGCACTGTTCGAAATAAGTTCAACATCCATAAATATGAGTGTGGGTCTCGGTGGGTCTCTGTGGGGTTCTGTGGGTCTCTGTAGTTCTACATTAGTCTCTGGATCTATGTGGGTCTCTATGTGGGTCTATGTGGGTCTCTATGTGGGTCTCTACGTGGGTCTCTACGTGGGTCTCTACGTGGGTCTCTACGTGGGTCTCTACGTGGGTCTCTACGTGGGTCTCTACGTGGGTCTCTACGTGAGTCTCTACGTGGGTCTCTACGTGGGTCTCTACGTGGGTCTCTACGTGGGTCTCTACGTGGGTCTACGTGGGTCCTCTACGTGGGTCTCTACGTGGGTCTCTACGTGGGTCTCTACGTGGGTCTCTACGTGGGTCTCTACGTGGGTCTCTACGTGGGTCTCTACGTGGGTCTCTACGTGGGTCTCTACGTGGGTCTCTACGTGGGTCTCTACGTGGGTCTCTACGTGGGTCTACGGGGTCTCTACGTGGGTCTCTACGTGGGTCTCTACGTGGGTCTCTACGTGGGTCTCTACGTGGGTCTCTACGTGGGTCTCTACGTGGGTCTCTACGTGGGTCTCTACGTGGGTCTCTACGTGGGTCTCTACGTGGGTCTCTACGTGGGTCTCTACGTGGGTCTCTACGTGGGTCTCTACGTGGGTCTCTACGTGGGTCTCTACGTGGGTCTCTACTGGTGGGTCTCTATGTGGGTCTCTATGTGGGTCTCTATGTGGGTCTCTATGTGGGTCTCTATGGGTCTCTTCCTTCCGATAATAGGAAGCCACTGGAGCCGTGCACTTTTAAATCATCATTTAGATTGACAAACTCATTTCTTTAGAACTGCTTTTGTGTTTAGTTTGTTGTCCTTCCCCGGCAACTCCCGATTAGCATGGTTGGCATGGTTGGCATGGTTGGCATGGTTGGCATGGTTGGCATGGTTGGCATGGTTGGCATGGTTGGCTACGTGCAGTGGAAAAGAAGTTCAACACACACGCACACGTAACCACCGCTATCACGTGGTAATTATCAGACCACGAAGCATCGTTATGCAGTGCCGCCGTCGTCATCGTCGTCGTCGTCATCAACATCTCTGCCCTGTCGGCTTCAGGGATGAGCCCCACTTGCTGCACCGCCAGACGAACCTGGGCGAGGAAGCAGCGAGACTTCTCCTTCGACAGACCTGCCAGGGCACAGATGCAAACACGCGCACGGGGGGTCAGCCGGTGATCCAGCACTCACAGAACCACTCCCGCCACTCCCCTCGCTCACTCGCCGGTGGTCAGTCACCTCCGCCTCGCTCTACTGCTACCACCACAGTGATGGACTACAGGCAACCGCGTGCAGCAGCGTTAGCCACCGATAGGAGAGCCCCGCCCGACGATTGCCCTCACCCAGACTCTGCAGCTCCTCCTGGATCTGATCCGCGTTCAAACTCCTCCTTAGAGACCCTGGGGGAATATCGGGGTCAATGGGCGGAGGGAGGGGGGGAGGGGGGGCGGAGGGAGGGGGGCAGAGGGTGGGAGGGGTACACGCATGGGCTTAGGTTGTCAACGGTCACTCACACAAGAGAGAGGTCGCTTGGGGCCGATCGGGGCAATGGAGACACCCCCAGAAATCTGAAGCTACCAAATCTCTAGGAAGCTCACCCGTGGTGGGGCGGGGGGAGTGGGGGGAGCTGGTAGCCCCGCCCTCTTCCCTCTGTTGGCCACGCCCATTTTGTAGAGCCCCACCCAATCAGCAACTAGCACAACCCATTTTTTCATGGCCCCACCCACTCAGCCGCAAGCCCCCTGCACTTGTACGTACATTGAACCTCTTTCGTACCGTGCGTAGCCAACCATGCTTTTGAACTCACATTTTTTTAATTAAAATTATTTTAAACAATTTTTTATTTTACTAGAAAAGACCCACTGGAGCTACGTAGATTTTTTTTTCAGAAGCGATATGGCCATCACAAATGACATCTCAACAAAGTGGCTTATCATCGTGTGGAAATTTATAGCAGCCAAATACTCTGAATGCGTGATTTTGATCCTAAATGTGGAGGGAAAAACCGGAGGACCCGGAGAAAAATCCACGCGACCACGGGGAGAGAGCGACACCGCAAAACTCCAAATGTACAGCAGCAGCAGGCGTCAGAGTCGGGATCGAACCCACGATCTCCTGTATACCAGGCGAGGGAGTTAACATCTCCTAGCCACCGTGATGATGATGAGAGAGAGACACGCAAACTCCAAATATACAGCAGCAGGCGTCAGAGTCGGGATCGAACCCACGACCTCCTGTAGACCAGGCGACGTAGTTAACATCTCCTAGCAACCGTGATGATGAGAGAGACACGCAATACAGCAGCAGGCGTCAGAGTCGGGATCGAACCCACGACCTCCTGTAGACCAGGCGACATAGTTAACATCTCCTAGCCACCGTGATGATGAGATAGAGAGAGAGACACGCAGACTCCAAATATACAGCAGCAGGCGTCAGAGTCGGGATCGAACCCACGACCTCCTGTAGACTAGGCGAGGGAGTTAACATCTCCTAGCCACCGTGATGATGATGAGAGACACGCAAACTCCAAATATACAGCAGCAGGCGTCAGAGTCGGGATCGAACCCACGATCTCCTGTATACCAGGCGAGGGAGTTAACATCTCCTGGCCACCGTGATGATGAGAGAGAGAGACACGCAATACAGCAGCAGGCGTCAGTCGGGATCGAACCCACGACCTCCTGTAGACCAGGCGAGGGAGATAACATCTCCTAGCCACCGTGATGATGAGAGAGAGAGACACGCAATACAGCAGCAGGCGTCAGAGTCGGGATCGAACCCACGACCTCCTGTAGACCAGGCGAGGTAGTTAACATCTCCTAGCCACCGTGATGATGAGAGAGAGAGACACGCAATACAGCAGCAGGCGTCAGAGTCGAGATCGAACCCACGACCTCCTGTAGACCAGGCGACGTAGTTAACATCTCCTAGCAACCGTGATGATGAGACACGCAATACAGCAGCAGGCGTCAGAGTCGGGATCGAACCCACGACCTCCTGTAGACCAGGCGAGGTAGTTAACATCTCCTAGCCACCGTGATGATGATGAGAGAGAGACACGCAGACTCCAAATATACAGCAGCAGGCGTCAGAGTCGGGATCGAACCCACGATCTCCTGTATACCAGGCGAGGGAGTTAACATCTCCTGGCCACCGTGATGATGAGAGAGAGAGACACGCAATACAGCAGCAGGCGTCAGTCGGGATCGAACCCACGACCTCCTGTAGACCAGGCGAGGGAGATAACATCTCCTAGCCACCGTGATGATGAGAGAGAGAGACACGCAATACAGCAGCAGGCGTCAGAGTCGGGATCGAACCCACGACCTCCTGTAGACCAGGCGAGGTAGTTAACATCTCCTAGCCACCGTGATGATGAGAGAGAGAGACACGCAATACAGCAGCAGGCGTCAGAGTCGAGATCGAACCCACGACCTCCTGTAGACCAGGCGACGTAGTTAACATCTCCTAGCAACCGTGATGATGAGACACGCAATACAGCAGCAGGCGTCAGAGTCGGGATCGAACCCACGACCTCCTGTAGACCAGGCGAGGTAGTTAACATCTCCTAGCCACCGTGATGATGATGAGAGAGAGACACGCAGACTCCAAATATACAGCAGCAGGCGTCAGAGTCGGGATCGAACCCACGATCTCCTGTATACCAGGCGAGGGAGTTAACATCTCCTGGCCACCGTGATGATGAGAGAGAGAGACACGCAATACAGCAGCAGGCGTCAGTCGGGATCGAACCCACGACCTCCTGTAGACCAGGCGAGGGAGATAACATCTCCTAGCCACCGTGATGATGAGAGAGAGAGACACGCAATACAGCAGCAGGCGTCAGAGTCGGGATCGAACCCACGACCTCCTGTAGACCAGGCGAGGTAGTTAACATCTCCTAGCCACCGTGATGATGAGAGAGAGAGACACGCAATACAGCAGCAGGCGTCAGAGTCGAGATCGAACCCACGACCTCCTGTAGACCAGGCGACGTAGTTAACATCTCCTAGCAACCGTGATGATGAGACACGCAATACAGCAGCAGGCGTCAGAGTCGGGATCGAACCCACGACCTCCTGTAGACCAGGCGAGGTAGTTAACATCTCCTAGCCACCGTGATGATGATGAGAGAGAGACACGCAGACTCCAAATATACAGCAGCAGGCGTCAGAGTCGGGATCGAACCCACGATCTCCTGTATACCAGGCGAGGGAGTTAACATCTCCTGGCCACCGTGATGATGAGAGAGAGAGACACGCAATACAGCAGCAGGCGTCAGTCGGGATCGAACCCACGACCTCCTGTAGACCAGGCGAGGGAGATAACATCTCCTAGCCACCGTGATGATGAGAGAGAGAGACACGCAATACAGCAGCAGGCGTCAGAGTCGGGATCGAACCCACGACCTCCTGTA
This sequence comes from Lethenteron reissneri, assembly GCF_015708825.2. Lineage (NCBI taxonomy): Eukaryota > Metazoa > Chordata > Hyperoartia > Petromyzontiformes > Petromyzontidae > Lethenteron > Lethenteron reissneri. The sequence continues at coordinate 3,165,224 of NC_083788.1, read as the reverse complement.
GACCAGGCGAGGTAGTTAACATCTCCTAGCCACCGTGATGATGAGAGAGAGAGACACGCAATACAGCAGCAGGCGTCAGAGTCGAGATCGAACCCACGACCTCCTGTAGACCAGGCGACGTAGTTAACATCTCCTAGCAACCGTGATGATGAGACACGCAATACAGCAGCAGGCGTCAGAGTCGGGATCGAACCCACGACCTCCTGTAGACCAGGCGAGGTAGTTAACATCTCCTAGCCACCGTGATGATGATGAGAGAGAGACACGCAGACTCCAAATATACAGCAGCAGGCGTCAGAGTCGGGATCGAACCCACGATCTCCTGTATACCAGGCGAGGGAGTTAACATCTCCTGGCCACCGTGATGATGAGAGAGAGACACGCAATACAGCAGCAGGCGTCAGTCGGGATCGAACCCACGACCTCCTGTAGACCAGGCGAGGGAGATAACATCTCCTAGCCACCGTGATGATGAGAGAGAGAGACACGCAATACAGCAGCAGGCGTCAGAGTCGGGATCGAACCCACGACCTCCTGTAGACCAGGCGAGGTAGTTAACATCTCCTAGCCACCGTGATGATGAGAGAGAGAGACACGCAATACAGCAGCAGGCGTCAGAGTCGAGATCGAACCCACGACCTCCTGTAGACCAGGCGACGTAGTTAACATCTCCTAGCAACCGTGATGATGAGACACGCAATACAGCAGCAGGCGTCAGAGTCGGGATCGAACCCACGACCTCCTGTAGACCAGGCGAGGTAGTTAACATCTCCTAGCCACCGTGATGATGATGAGAGAGAGACACGCAGACTCCAAATATACAGCAGCAGGCGTCAGAGTCGGGATCGAACCCACGATCTCCTGTATACCAGGCGAGGGAGTTAACATCTCCTGGCCACCGTGATGATGAGAGAGAGAGACACGCAATACAGCAGCAGGCGTCAGTCGGGATCGAACCCACGACCTCCTGTAGACCAGGCGAGGGAGATAACATCTCCTAGCCACCGTGATGATGAGAGAGAGAGACACGCAATACAGCAGCAGGCGTCAGAGTCGGGATCGAACCCACGACCTCCTGTAGACCAGGCGAGGTAGTTAACATCTCCTAGCCACCGTGATGATGAGAGAGACAGACACGCAATACAGCAGCAGGCGTCAGAGTCGAGATCGAACCCACGACCTCCTGTAGACCAGGCGACGTAGTTAACATCTCCTAGCAACCGTGATGATGAGACACGCAATACAGCAGCAGGCGTCAGAGTCGGGATCGAACCCACGACCTCCTGTAGACCAGGCGAGGTAGTTAACATCTCCTAGCCACCGTGATGATGATGAGAGAGAGACACGCAGACTCCAAATATACAGCAGCAGGCGTCAGAGTCGGGATCGAACCCACGATCTCCTGTATACCAGGCGAGGGAGTTAACATCTCCTGGCCACCGTGATGATGAGAGAGAGAGACACGCAATACAGCAGCAGGCGTCAGTCGGGATCGAACCCACGACCTCCTGTAGACCAGGCGAGGGAGATAACATCTCCTAGCCACCGTGATGATGAGAGAGAGAGACACGCAATACAGCAGCAGGCGTCAGAGTCGGGATCGAACCCACGACCTCCTGTAGACCAGGCGAGGTAGTTAACATCTCCTAGCCACCGTGATGATGAGAGAGAGAGACACGCAATACAGCAGCAGGCGTCAGAGTCGAGATCGAACCCACGACCTCCTGTAGACCAGGCGACGTAGTTAACATCTCCTAGCAACCGTGATGATGAGACACGCAATACAGCAGCAGGCGTCAGAGTCGGGATCGAACCCACGACCTCCTGTAGACCAGGCGAGGTAGTTAACATCTCCTAGCCACCGTGATGATGATGAGAGAGAGACACGCAGACTCCAAATATACAGCAGCAGGCGTCAGAGTCGGGATCGAACCCACGATCTCCTGTATACCAGGCGAGGGAGTTAACATCTCCTGGCCACCGTGATGATGAGAGAGAGAGACACGCAATACAGCAGCAGGCGTCAGTCGGGATCGAACCCACGACCTCCTGTAGACCAGGCGAGGGAGATAACATCTCCTAGCCACCGTGATGATGAGAGAGAGAGACACGCAATACAGCAGCAGGCGTCAGAGTCGGGATCGAACCCACGACCTCCTGTAGACCAGGCGAGGTAGTTAACATCTCCTAGCCACCGTGATGATGAGAGAGAGAGACACGCAATACAGCAGCAGGCGTCAGAGTCGAGATCGAACCCACGACCTCCTGTAGACCAGGCGACGTAGTTAACATCTCCTAGCAACCGTGATGATGAGACACGCAATACAGCAGCAGGCGTCAGAGTCGGGATCGAACCCACGACCTCCTGTAGACCAGGCGAGGTAGTTAACATCTCCTAGCCACCGTGATGATGATGAGAGAGAGACACGCAGACTCCAAATATACAGCAGCAGGCGTCAGAGTCGGGATCGAACCCACGATCTCCTGTATACCAGGCGAGGGAGTTAACATCTCCTGGCCACCGTGATGATGAGAGAGAGACACGCAATACAGCAGCAGGCGTCAGTCGGGATCGAACCCACGACCTCCTGTAGACCAGGCGAGGGAGATAACATCTCCTAGCCACCGTGATGATGAGAGAGAGAGACACGCAATACAGCAGCAGGCGTCAGAGTCGGGATCGAACCCACGACCTCCTGTAGACCAGGCGAGGTAGTTAACATCTCCTAGCCACCGTGATGATGAGAGAGAGAGACACGCAATACAGCAGCAGGCGTCAGAGTCGAGATCGAACCCACGACCTCCTGTAGACCAGGCGACGTAGTTAACATCTCCTAGCAACCGTGATGATGAGACACGCAATACAGCAGCAGGCGTCAGAGTCGGGATCGAACCCACGACCTCCTGTAGACCAGGCGAGGTAGTTAACATCTCCTAGCCACCGTGATGATGATGAGAGAGAGACACGCAGACTCCAAATATACAGCAGCAGGCGTCAGAGTCGGGATCGAACCCACGATCTCCTGTATACCAGGCGAGGGAGTTAACATCTCCTGGCCACCGTGATGATGAGAGAGAGAGACACGCAATACAGCAGCAGGCGTCAGTCGGGATCGAACCCACGACCTCCTGTAGACCAGGCGAGGGAGATAACATCTCCTAGCCACCGTGATGATGAGAGAGAGAGACACGCAATACAGCAGCAGGCGTCAGAGTCGGGATCGAACCCACGACCTCCTGTAGACCAGGCGAGGTAGTTAACATCTCCTAGCCACCGTGATGATGAGAGAGAGAGACACGCAATACAGCAGCAGGCGTCAGAGTCGAGATCGAACCCACGACCTCCTGTAGACCAGGCGACGTAGTTAACATCTCCTAGCAACCGTGATGATGAGACACGCAATACAGCAGCAGGCGTCAGAGTCGGGATCGAACCCACGACCTCCTGTAGACCAGGCGAGGTAGTTAACATCTCCTAGCCACCGTGATGATGATGAGAGAGAGACACGCAGACTCCAAATATACAGCAGCAGGCGTCAGAGTCGGGATCGAACCCACGATCTCCTGTATACCAGGCGAGGGAGTTAACATCTCCTGGCCACCGTGATGATGAGAGAGAGAGACACGCAATACAGCAGCAGGCGTCAGTCGGGATCGAACCCACGACCTCCTGTAGACCAGGCGAGGGAGATAACATCTCCTAGCCACCGTGATGATGAGAGAGAGAGACACGCAATACAGCAGCAGGCGTCAGAGTCGGGATCGAACCCACGACCTCCTGTAGACCAGGCGAGGTAGTTAACATCTCCTAGCCACCGTGATGATGAGAGAGAGAGACACGCAATACAGCAGCAGGCGTCAGAGTCGAGATCGAACCCACGACCTCCTGTAGACCAGGCGACGTAGTTAACATCTCCTAGCAACCGTGATGATGAGACACGCAATACAGCAGCAGGCGTCAGAGTCGGGATCGAACCCACGACCTCCTGTAGACCAGGCGAGGTAGTTAACATCTCCTAGCCACCGTGATGATGATGAGAGAGAGACACGCAGACTCCAAATATACAGCAGCAGGCGTCAGAGTCGGGATCGAACCCACGATCTCCTGTATACCAGGCGAGGGAGTTAACATCTCCTGGCCACCGTGATGATGAGAGAGAGAGACACGCAATACAGCAGCAGGCGTCAGTCGGGATCGAACCCACGACCTCCTGTAGACCAGGCGAGGGAGATAACATCTCCTAGCCACCGTGATGATGAGAGAGAGAGACACGCAATACAGCAGCAGGCGTCAGAGTCGGGATCGAACCCACGACCTCCTGTAGACCAGGCGAGGTAGTTAACATCTCCTAGCCACCGTGATGATGAGAGAGAGAGACACGCAATACAGCAGCAGGCGTCAGAGTCGAGATCGAACCCACGACCTCCTGTAGACCAGGCGACGTAGTTAACATCTCCTAGCAACCGTGATGATGAGACACGCAATACAGCAGCAGGCGTCAGAGTCGGGATCGAACCCACGACCTCCTGTAGACCAGGCGAGGTAGTTAACATCTCCTAGCCACCGTGATGATGATGAGAGAGAGACACGCAGACTCCAAATATACAGCAGCAGGCGTCAGAGTCGGGATCGAACCCACGATCTCCTGTATACCAGGCGAGGGAGTTAACATCTCCTGGCCACCGTGATGATGAGAGAGAGAGACACGCAATACAGCAGCAGGCGTCAGTCGGGATCGAACCCACGACCTCCTGTAGACCAGGCGAGGGAGATAACATCTCCTAGCCACCGTGATGATGAGAGAGAGAGACACGCAATACAGCAGCAGGCGTCAGAGTCGGGATCGAACCCACGACCTCCTGTAGACCAGGCGAGGTAGTTAACATCTCCTAGCCACCGTGATGATGAGAGAGAGAGACACGCAATACAGCAGCAGGCGTCAGAGTCGAGATCGAACCCACGACCTCCTGTAGACCAGGCGACGTAGTTAACATCTCCTAGCAACCGTGATGATGAGACACGCAATACAGCAGCAGGCGTCAGAGTCGGGATCGAACCCACGACCTCCTGTAGACCAGGCGAGGTAGTTAACATCTCCTAGCCACCGTGATGATGATGAGAGAGAGACACGCAGACTCCAAATATACAGCAGCAGGCGTCAGAGTCGGGATCGAACCCACGATCTCCTGTATACCAGGCGAGGGAGTTAACATCTCCTGGCCACCGTGATGATGAGAGAGAGAGACACGCAATACAGCAGCAGGCGTCAGTCGGGATCGAACCCACGACCTCCTGTAGACCAGGCGAGGGAGATAACATCTCCTAGCCACCGTGATGATGAGAGAGAGAGACACGCAATACAGCAGCAGGCGTCAGAGTCGGGATCGAACCCACGACCTCCTGTAGACCAGGCGAGGTAGTTAACATCTCCTAGCCACCGTGATGATGAGAGAGAGAGACACGCAATACAGCAGCAGGCGTCAGAGTCGAGATCGAACCCACGACCTCCTGTAGACCAGGCGACGTAGTTAACATCTCCTAGCAACCGTGATGATGAGACACGCAATACAGCAGCAGGCGTCAGAGTCGGGATCGAACCCACGACCTCCTGTAGACCAGGCGAGGTAGTTAACATCTCCTAGCCACCGTGATGATGATGAGAGAGAGACACGCAGACTCCAAATATACAGCAGCAGGCGTCAGAGTCGGGATCGAACCCACGATCTCCTGTATACCAGGCGAGGGAGTTAACATCTCCTGGCCACCGTGATGATGAGAGAGAGAGACACGCAATACAGCAGCAGGCGTCAGTCGGGATCGAACCCACGACCTCCTGTAGACCAGGCGAGGGAGATAACATCTCCTAGCCACCGTGATGATGAGAGAGAGAGACACGCAATACAGCAGCAGGCGTCAGAGTCGGGATCGAACCCACGACCTCCTGTAGACCAGGCGAGGTAGTTAACATCTCCTAGCCACCGTGATGATGAGAGAGAGAGACACGCAATACAGCAGCAGGCGTCAGAGTCGAGATCGAACCCACGACCTCCTGTAGACCAGGCGACGTAGTTAACATCTCCTAGCAACCGTGATGATGAGACACGCAATACAGCAGCAGGCGTCAGAGTCGGGATCGAACCCACGACCTCCTGTAGACCAGGCGAGGTAGTTAACATCTCCTAGCCACCGTGATGATGATGAGAGAGAGACACGCAGACTCCAAATATACAGCAGCAGGCGTCAGAGTCGGGATCGAACCCACGATCTCCTGTATACCAGGCGAGGGAGTTAACATCTCCTGGCCACCGTGATGATGAGAGAGAGAGACACGCAATACAGCAGCAGGCGTCAGTCGGGATCGAACCCACGACCTCCTGTAGACCAGGCGAGGGAGATAACATCTCCTAGCCACCGTGATGATGAGAGAGAGAGACACGCAATACAGCAGCAGGCGTCAGAGTCGGGATCGAACCCACGACCTCCTGTAGACCAGGCGAGGTAGTTAACATCTCCTAGCCACCGTGATGATGAGAGAGAGAGACACGCAATACAGCAGCAGGCGTCAGAGTCGAGATCGAACCCACGACCTCCTGTAGACCAGGCGACGTAGTTAACATCTCCTAGCAACCGTGATGATGAGACACGCAATACAGCAGCAGGCGTCAGAGTCGGGATCGAACCCACGACCTCCTGTAGACCAGGCGAGGTAGTTAACATCTCCTAGCCACCGTGATGATGATGAGAGAGAGACACGCAGACTCCAAATATACAGCAGCAGGCGTCAGAGTCGGGATCGAACCCACGATCTCCTGTATACCAGGCGAGGGAGTTAACATCTCCTGGCCACCGTGATGATGAGAGAGAGAGACACGCAATACAGCAGCAGGCGTCAGTCGGGATCGAACCCACGACCTCCTGTAGACCAGGCGAGGGAGATAACATCTCCTAGCCACCGTGATGATGAGAGAGAGAGACACGCAATACAGCAGCAGGCGTCAGAGTCGGGATCGAACCCACGACCTCCTGTAGACCAGGCGAGGTAGTTAACATCTCCTAGCCACCGTGATGATGAGAGAGAGAGACACGCAATACAGCAGCAGGCGTCAGAGTCGAGATCGAACCCACGACCTCCTGTAGACCAGGCGACGTAGTTAACATCTCCTAGCAACCGTGATGATGAGACACGCAATACAGCAGCAGGCGTCAGAGTCGGGATCGAACCCACGACCTCCTGTAGACCAGGCGAGGTAGTCAACATCTCCTGGCCACCGTGGCGCCCAGCCTCCGGCGTGTCGCGTTACCTGCCTGTCTTGCCGCCCAGTAGCAAACCAGCCAGTGTGCCGGCACCAACAATAAGACATCGTCAGTGTGTGTGAGGGCTGCCACACCATTTGAAACCATTGGGAGTTTGACAGCAGCACGACGATGATGATGGGTGGGCGTTTTCACACGAGTGTCTGGTCGGTGGGGAGGGGCACACATCAGTGGGCCACACTGAAAGGCCACCAGGGGCCTGCCACTGGCCTCAGCTCTGTGGTCGTCGATACATTGAGGCGAGGAATGATGTTTATTATATGCGCGGGAGGAAGCCGGAGCGCCCAGAGAAACATCCACGTGTACGAGGGGGGGGGGGCGGCAACGCTGTATCCCGCAAACGGCCCCCACCCCCACACGCCCCCCCCCTCCCCCGCCCCCTTTGTGTCCCCCGCCACTGCTCCCCCACCCTGAGCGACGAGCACGAGTTGTCCGAGCAGCACCTTGGGCTCCGGCAGGCCCAACGCAAGTCCCTCCAAGCGCCCAAACAACTTCTGCGCCTGCAGACACCACACACGCACCACACGCACACACACGCACACCACGCGCACCACACACACGCACCACACGCACACGCACACCACACACGCACACCACGCGCACCACACACACGCACCACACGCACACGCACACCACACACGCACACCAACATGCACCACACACACGCACACACACGCACACGCACACACATGCACACGCACACACACCACGCGCACCACACACGCACCACACGCGCACCACACACACGCACCACACACACGCACACACACGCACACGCACACACATGCACACGCACACACACGCACACCACGCGCACCACACACGCACCACACGCGCACCACACACGCACCACACGCGCACCACACACACGCACCACACACACGCACACACACACACACGCACACACATGCACACGCACACACACGCACCACACGCGCACCACACACGCACCACACGCGCACCACACACACGCACACACACGCACACGCACACCACGCGCACCACACACACGCACCACACACACGCACACACACGCACACCACGCGAACCACACGCACGCCACACACGCACACCAACATGCACCACACACACGCACCACACACACGCACCACACGCACCACACACGCACCACACACACGCACCACACACACGCACCACACACACGCACACACACGCACACACGCACCACACACGCACCACACACGCACCACACACGCACCACACGCACCACACACGCACCACACACACGCACACACGCACCACACACGCACCACACACGCACCACACACGCACCAAACACGCACACCAACATGCACCACACACATGCAACGCACACTTACAATTACACACTCAACATGCACACACACGCGCGCGCGTACACACGTGTGCGCACACACAAAGACAAAGGTCCCCCCATGTAGCCCACGCAGGCTGCTGGGGCAAGTCCTCTTAGCAAAGGGTACCCCCGACGAAGGGCGGTGGACGCGGTGGCGCCTGTGAAGGGGGGGGTTGGCACAGACAATGCCCCGCACAGCCCGCCCGCCCGCCCGCCTTTGTCTCCCCCCAGCGGCGATGCCTTTGCACAATGCGCTAGTCGTTGTCAGGGTGACGACCTTAGGGAGGAGGCCCAGCATTGGTCCAAAGACACGTGCCGACACACAAAACTAGAGCCACGTGCAACCGTAACTTTAAAGATCTGCTCGATTGAGGCTTCCCCGTCCCATGCGAGTTTTTGTTTGGGACGGGGCTATCACGTTTGGGGTGGAAGGCTGTCGATGCTGGCAAGGAGGTCACGGGACAGGACAAGGTGCCACCGGCTAACCGAGATGACTGAAGATGCATCACCTGTGCTCCCAACTTTTCCTACCCTTAACAATAAACACGTTACCTTCGGAGTGGGCAGGTAGGAACTTGGTTGGACAGCGCATTCGTGCACGACAGACAAATATGCACGACAGACAGACAAATCATCCCTGGTGGGCAGTGTGGAACCTGTTGCTCCTACCTGTATACAAGATCACGTGACTTAAGGGAGCCAGGCAGACAGCCAGGTAGCCAACCCCCTTCACTATCGCCCCCTCCCCCTTGCTTAGGCCCCTCCCCTGACCTCCCCCTCCCTTAGGCCCCTCCCCTGACCCACCCCCCTCAGGCCCCTCTCCTGACCCCCCCTTCCCTTAGGCCCCTCCCCTGACCCCCCCCCCTCCCTCAGGCCCCTCTCCTGACCCCCCCTCCCTCAGGCCCCTCCCCTGACCCCCGCCTCCCTTAGGCCCCTCCCCTCTCCGTACCCGGCAGTAGGTCTCCACCAATCAAAGAGCTGTTTATATTATATATTTTATTATGCTCGACAGTCAGACAAAAACTCCCTGGTGGGCAGTGTGGAACATTCTTCCTACCTGTATAAGAACCACTGCCATTCGCGACTAAGACAAACTAAAAAATGTTTTTTTATCAGGTAAGGCCCACTGAGCTATGTAGCTCTTTTTCAGAAGCGGCCTGGCTACCACAATGATAGCCCAACGAAGTGGCTTATCATGTGGAAATTGATAGCAGCCAAATACTCGAAACGTGCGTTTCTAAAATGTGGAGGGGAAAAACCGGTGGGCGCGGGGAAAAAATCCACGTGACCACGAGAGTGAACATCTCGCCACCGTGGCGCCCAACTAAGTGGCGGTGACGTCCCCACCACGGTGCCTGTGCCAGGCCAGGTGCACTCTGGGGCCACGTCAAACGTCGAAGGCTCGCCGCTGACAGGAGGTCACGGGACAGACCCAGATGCCGTGGGTTGACTGAATGAGACGACTGGTAATTGCACCTCCTGTGCCCCCTGCTGTTCCAACTCGCTGAGTTTTAGCCGCTCGGCTGTTGCTGGAAGATGACCGCCTCCGACAACAGTGGAGGGTGATTTTCCCACCCACAAAAGACAAAGATCCCCCGTATAGCCTGAACAGACTGGTGGGGCAAGTGCTGTTAGCGAGCAGGTATGAAGGCCGGCATGGCACACGAGGGGGTGGGTGGCCAGCCCGGCTGCCTTTGTCTCCCCAGTGGCGATGTTTACACACTGTCCCACCCTCACACACACAGACACGCGTTTACAACAACAGCAGCTGGTTGAGGGGCTCGTGTAACCTGGTCAGGGTGAGTGAGTAACTCCAGAGCCAGGGCCGAGACGTCCGAGAATTGCTGCAACAAAATTAACAACAAGCATTACAGTTGATTCTCTGTACTAATTTGCAAGAGTGAGTGAATGGGTGGGTGAGTGGGTGGGTGAGTGGGTGGGTGAGTGGGTGGTTGGGAGAGTGGTTGAGGGAGTGGGTGGTCGAGTGGGTGGGCGAGTGGTTGAGTGAGTGGGTGAGTGGGTGGGTGAGTGAGTGAGTGGGTGAATGGGTGGGTGGGTAAGTGAGTGGGCGAGTGGTTGAGTGAGTGGGTGAGTGGGTGAATGGGTGGGTGAGTGGGCGAGTGGGCGAGTGGGTGAGTGGGTGAATGGGTGGGTGGGTGGGTGAGTGGGTGAATGGGTGGGTGGGTGGGTGAGTGGGCGAGTGGGCGAGTGGGCGGGTGGGCGGGTGGGCGAGTGGGCGGGTGGGCGAGTGGGCGAGTGGGCGAGTGGGTGAGTGAGTGGGTGGGTGAGTGGGTGGGTGGGTGAGTGGGTGGGTGAGTGGGTGAATGGGTGGGTGAGTGGGCGAGTGGTTGAGTGAGTGGGCGAGTGGGTGGGTGGGTGTGTGAGTGGGCGAGTGGGCGAGTGGGTGAGTGGGCGAGTGGGCGAGTGGGCGAGTGGGTGAGTGAATGAGCGGGTGAGTGAGTGAATGAGTGGGCGAGTGGTTGAGTGAGTGGCTGAGTCAGTAGCATCGGCCACAGCTTACAGGACCAACAGCAATGGCAACTGTTGTTCGCCAATTCAGCTCCCACAACAACAACAGCAGCAGCAGCAACAAACCACATCAGCTGTCACACCACAGCTGCTATATCAGCAATTTACCACTAGGCGGTGGAAGTAGCGATCTCGCCACGTAACGGCAGCAATTTGAGAACACGTGAAGTGTGGGTATTATACCTACACTTCACACACGTGCTGCCCTTCTGCCCCCTCCCCTTCCATCTCCTCCCCTGCCCTTCCTTCCATCTCCTCCCCTGCCCTTCCCTCTCCTCCCCTCCTCCGCTACCCTTTCCTCCCTCTCCTCCCCTGCTCTTCCCTCTCCTCCCCTGCCCTTCCCTCTCTTCCCCTGCCCTTCCCTCTCATCCCCTGCCCTTCCCTCTCCTCCCCTGCCCTTCCCTCTCCTCCCCTGCCCTTCCCTCTCCTCCCCTGCCCTTCCCTCTCCTCCCCTGCCCTTCCCTCTCCTCCCCTCCTCCGCTACCCTTTCCTCCCTCTCCTCCCCTGCTCTTCCCTCTCCTCCCCTGCCCTTCCCTCTCCTCCCCTGCCCTTCCCTCTCCTCCCCTGCCCTTCCCTCTCCTCCCCTGCCCTTCCCTCTCCTCCCCTGTCCTTCCCTCTCCTCCCCTGCCCTTCCCTCTCCTCCCCTGCCCTTCTCACCACCCCCCCGCCCCAGAGTTCCTTGACAGTGAATTCCCTTTCCCCCCACGCCCGTGCCAACTATTCCCTATCCCCCTGCCCTTCCCTCTCCGCTCCTAGACCCGCGCTGCCCCCCCCCCCCCCAACACGCCCCCACGTTCACCTGCACCGTGAGCCCCTCCGCCATGGACTTGGCCGCGTCCGCCACGCTCGACGCTTCGGGCCCGGGGCCTCCTGCGGGGCCCAGGCGCCGCGGGGCCGGGACGGGCCGGCTCGCCTCGCTCATAGCGAGCACGTGGGGGGGGGGGGATGGGGGTCTTAGGGATAGGGGGAGCAGGGGGAGACGCAGGGAGACTCAGTGAGAAACACAGGGAGACACAGAGAGACACAGGGAGACACAGAGAGACACAGGGAGACACAGAGAGACAGAGTTAGAGACACAGGGAGAGACACAGGGAGACAGAGTGAGAGACAGAGTGAGACAGAGTTAGAGACAGAGGGAGAGACACAGGGAGACACAGGGAGAGGCACAGGGAGACAGAGTGAGAGACACAGGGAGAGACACAGGGAGACAGAGTGAGACTCAGGGAGACAGAGTGAGAGACACAGGGAGAAACACAGGGAGACGCAGTGAGAGACACAGGGAGACAGAGTGAGACACAGGGAGACAGAGTGAGAGACACAGGGAGACAGAGTTAGAGACAGAGGGAGAGACACAGGGAGACGCAGTGAGAGACAGAGTGAGAGACACAGGGAGACAGACAGACACAGGGAGACAGAGTGAGAGACACAGGGAGACAGACAGACACAGGGAGACAGAGTGAGAGACACAGGGAGACAGACAGACACAGGGAGACGCAGTGAGAGACACAGGGAGACAGAGTGAGAGACACAGGGAGAGACACAGAGAGACACAGTGAGACACAGAGAGACAGAGTTAGAGACACAGGGAGAGACACAGGGAGACGCAGTGAGAGACACAGGGAGACAGAGTGAGACTCAGGGAGACGGAGTTAGAGACGCAGGGAGACAGAGTTAGAGACAGAGGGAGACAGAGTGAGACACAGGGAGACAGAGTGAGAGACACAGGGAGACAGAGTTAGAGACAGAGGGAGACAGACAGACACAGGGAGACAGAGTGAGACTCGCTGAAACAGAGGAAGCGTGCACACTGACAGCTGACTCGTCACGTGGCCCTCCGAGTCACGTGGGCTGCAAGGAATCGATTCACGCCAACTTGGGCGATTCAAGTTGACTCGCCTGGGTTGCTGGAATCGATTGAGAATCGATTATTTCGTCGATTGTGACGATTTCCAACACAAGACGGAACCCCAGAAAGACAGACTTTTTTATCTTCTATTTAAATACAAATAATTAAGACAGTAATGTGTATGTCTCAAAACCAGCTGGGCTACTTCCCGACATGGACACAAACAACAGGGAGAGAAAAATCTGAAAATCCAAAATTTTATGATTTTAAGGCCCCCAAATCTCGATTTTAAAATGCCCCACAAACACGTTTGTGCCTGGTGTATGTCACTGTTTATCTGTATCTCTCTCTCTGTAGGTCTCTCTGTATGTAGCTCTGTCTGTCTCCATGTATGTTTCTCCTTCTGTCTCCATCTCTGTGTTTTTCCTGTCTAAATAAAAAATCTTGCTGTGGTTTTCCCACCTGATGATGATTGCTTGTGTTGTAATCGAAACGTCGTGATTTTATTGATTTTATTTTCTACCTACGTGACTTTACCGAAAGAACCAAAGAGTATGGATTCCTGCAGTCACGAAAGCTTCAAATCTAGATTCACGTAGTCGTCATCCAGCCATTCTCTGGTAGGTATTCCTCTTCCATCCGGTTCCTTCCATTTTAAATCCTTTATATTAAGTTCACTTGCTTGCTTGCTTGCGCGCTTACGACCGTGCAAATCTTTCGGTCGTTTTTTAACCCACTTCCCGTGATCCAATCGAGCTGACATTTTCCACACAGACTCGTTGTGCGTGACAATTAATGTTCGTGAAATTTTTTTTCCAAATTTCACACTATTTATTTAATTACCAATTGCTTAATGGTGCAATGCAATCATCTGACCCATAGGTGGCAGCCATCTCAAGCCAGAGGACGAGAGTACTCTAGCCGCCACGCATATAAAGGATTTATAGTGAAAAACTTGTTTTTACGGGTTATACTTGTTACACGCTTTTATTACACGCTTTTATTTATCTCACTTCATCTGTTGTATCCTCAAAAAATAAATCTTGTAACTCAATTTTTACACACTTCCCAATGTGCTATCGACTGCAAACTTGAAATAGCTATGTCATACTGATGACAACACGATATTCTATCATAAGAAATCCAAAACATATTTTTCAACATTTTACACGCTTTTATTTAACTTACTGTGTGTGTTGTCGTATCCAAAAATCTTGTAACTCAATTTCAACCGTATTCCCAATGTCGTATCGACTGCAAAACTTCGTATAGCTATGTCATACTGATGACAATACCATATTCTATCATTGAAAATAAAATATCTATATTTTTAAACGATCTTTTTAACGACTCTAATTGTCCACGCTCAACTCACGTTGCCTGTCAATCACCACGGGGTCCCTGACGTCACGGCAAGCCTCTGGGAGCCACGCCCAGGGGCGGGGGGTGTGGAAGGAGGGGAGGGGCGATGGGGGCAGGGGGAGGGGCAGCTCGGACAGTACATTTCATTAAAGCGTGTTTAAAAAAAGTTTTTTTTAAATATTTTATTCCCAACAACACCCTTTTAATTTTCCTCTGTTGTCCATCCATGTCGTATCGACTGCAAACGTTGTCTTAAGAACATGCGTGTTCAGTACAGCTTTGTATGCCTGCGAGACGTGGACATTAACAAAAAAGACTGACAGAGATTAGAAAATACATATTGGTACTGTAAATGTATTCACACCGAAGGATACTGCTGCGTCTAAGCCGTGCCCAAAGAGTGACCAACGTGGAAGTAAGAAAAAAGTTGCACAATAGAAGAAGACTCCGATGATGCAGGCAGTGATGAGAAGGACAAACTGGCACGTGTCGGATGGACAACAGAGGAAAATTAAAAGGGTGTTGTTGGGAATAAAATATTTTAAAAAACTTTTTTTAACACGCTTTAATGAAATGTACTGTCCGAGCTGCCCCTCCCCATGCCCCTTCCCCCATCGCCCCTCCCCTCCTTCCACATGCCCCGCCCCTGGGCGTGGCTCCCAGAGACTTGCCGTGACGTCAGGGACCCCATGGTGATTGACAGGCAACGTGAGTTGAGCGTGGACAATTAGAGTCGTTAAAAAGATCGTTTAAAAATATAGATATTTTATTTTCAATGATAGAATATAGTATTGTCATCAGTATGACATAGCTATACGAAGTTTGCAGTCGATACGACATTGGGAATACGGTTGAAATTGAGTTACAAGATTTTTGGATACAACACA
>NC_083788.1:3056920-3142276 GCF_015708825.2 Lethenteron reissneri | reverse complement strand
GTGGGGTTTACGCTCCGTGAGCATTGCCTCACCCTGTGAGGATTCTAAACATCTGTGGCTGTTGGTAATTATACACAGCCGCTGAAATGATGTAACCTCGCGGCTCGCCACCAACCGATGCCGTCTTTCCGCTTTCACTAGTTTATTCCCCATTCAAATAAATTAACTCGTTCGACGCTGCACGCGTCCGATGATTGTTAAACCCGTCCCACGAGACGCGCTAAGGAAGCAATTAACTCTGCCTGTGTCACGTGGTACACGTGTATGGACACGTGCGCGCACACCGAGATCGCAATCTTCATTTGAATCGGCTCTATTAATGCAGACAGCGTTAATTGCTTAGCGCGTCACGCGGGACGGTGTTTAACAATCATTTGGCGCGTGCCGCGTGGAACGAGTTCATTTTTATTTGAATAAGTGGGGGGGGGGTAAATTGGTAAACGCCTAAAGATGGAACGCGGAGGGGTGAGGGGTCACCAGGACTGGAGTTTTGGAAACTCTGAAATTGTAACCTATGGGTCCAATTGTCAGTGAGACCTCTGCTGGTAAGACAGACTCAGCGGTGAGACCACGTGCTCCTTACACATGTTACCTTATTCGAATTATAAGAATCTCTGTTACCGTATTATAGGGCGCTCCGGAAAGTAACATGCATCCCGCAGTTGTTGACCAGTATCAGTACAATTACTGTATACATATCTGGTCTCGCACAAGCACACGTATTTTCGTTCGTTTTATTTAAAAAACACAGGAATAAGTTCGTCGTCTAATCTGGAGAATATGGGAAAAGCTGATGAATTTACGAAGTACAACAGATTCTTGTATTATGCACTATGTTGAACTTCTTTCGCATCGTACGTAGCCAAACATGTTAATTGTAGGTGCGGGGGAAGGACAAGAAACTATGCCAAAAAAACAGTTTTGAAGAAATAAGTTTTCGATCTAGATGATTAAAACAACGTTACGTTACGCCAGTGCAGCAAATCCATCGTCGTTTTGTGCTGTGCTCCAACGTCTGTGCTCCTCGTCTTCGCCAAACCGCAGTGACCAGCGTGGTATGGTCACATGCTCAGACCGTCACCCATTACTGACATGGCACGGAGAGGCCTTTGTCCAGCAGTGGATTGACACTGCTGGATGGATTATTGATGATGCGCCGTGATGTTTTGTTTCGGTGAGCTATTCTCAAACGCGAATGGTTGCAACGGCTGTGGGAGGGGATGCAAATTGATTCTTTGTCTCGCGCTGTGAGCCAGTAGCTCGATTGGGATCAGGTCGGCTGCTAATCCGATAATGTAGACTAGTGGTTCTTAACCTGGGGTGCACGCACCCCCTGGAGGTGTGAGATGCCCTTTCTGGGGGTGTGAAACATGCCAGATATTTTGTTAAGAAGGTAAATCATCGAAACACAAATCAAGCACGGCCACGTACCTATGTGTTTATTAACACACTTTTTTTTACGAATGAGGCTGCAGTAAAGGTTGATAACCACTGATGGTAGAGTACTAGTTTAACGCTGAGGTATTGCTTGTGCTACAAAGATGATAGCACGTAAGTAGAGGTGGCACCTGCGATGAGCACGGTTGACTATGTACGGTGCAAAAGAAGTTCAGCGTACTTGCATAAATACCAAGAAGGGTCGTTGTGCGTACGTATGTTGAACTTTCGCGCGCCATACGTAGCCGATCGTGCTATCCTAGACGTTGCGTCACCCTATGGGTTCGATCCCCAACCCGGGCACCTGTCTGTGTGCAGTGTGTACGTTTTCCCTTTGTTTCACGTGGATTCCCTCCTGGGGTTCTCTGGTTTCCTCCCTTCGTCGCAAAAGAAACGCATCGTAAATATGCAAGCCTTGTATCGCAGATTTAGAAATCATACAATCAAACTTGGGTATTGGCCAATACATCCCAATGTTGTAATATTGCCTGTAAATTAGTCGATCAGTTATTGTACATTGCAGCATCTCCGTCGACTGAAAAAAAAGGTGGCGGGACCTGGCTGAAAATCAGCCTTGAGAGCGAGGTGAGGTTTTCCTGGATGAACAAACGCACAAAAAAATAGGAGTTGGTCATTACCATTCTGCGGCCGTCTGGAACGCTCTTCCTTCCAACATTACGAAGCCACTGGGGCTGTTCTTTTAAATCCACTAGATTGAAAACTAATTTCTTTACAACTGCTTTGTGTGTTTAGTTTGTTGTCCTTCCCCCCCCCCCCACATCTCCGATTTAGAACGGTTGGCTACGTACGGTGAAAAATAAGTTCACGCATGCATACATTGGACGCCACTGGAGCTTTGCACTTTTAAATCTAGATTGAAAACTCTTTTCTTTAGAACTGCTTTTAGCGTGTTTAGTTTGCTGTCTTTCACCCCGTACCTCCGATTTAGCACGGTGAGCTACGTGCGGTGCGAAAGAAGGTCAACACACATGCATACCTACCATACCGTACACAAAGGGAAAATTTCAGTCGCGTCTGTTTAGGGTAGGCGGCCTGGAGATATTTTACCCCCCCCCCTCCCGTCGAGCCACATCCAGTATGCCTCTTGCTGCAGGCTTTGGCTACCAGTCAAGTGCCACCCACTCCGATATGCCAGCAACTCGGAAATACATTCAGTGACAAATGTAATGATTATTAAAGCTTTTGCAAAACACGTTGCATTTTGCAGAGCCCACTTGGATGAGGCAAAATGAGCTTTTACCGATTACTCAACGAGCAGCAAAATATTTTTTTCACGGCGACGCCCTCGTATGCGGCGCTCGCACACTGCACCAACTCTCCCAAGGTGTGCGCGAACGTGTGAATCGCAGGAAGTCTTCTCTTCTCTCACTCGCTAAAAATACATAAAATCACACTGTACCTGAAACTCCTTTTGACGCCTTGCAGTTCATGTTGAAGGCGTCAATGCACGTCCAATAGTCCGACAAACGCCTGCACACGATATCACAATTTGATTTGGTGCCGGGTGGCTGAGGGTTATACAGCAATTTAGCCTGATGATTCCGTGGTCTAGCAAAAAAATAAATGCAATTGTGAATTAAACTGTTGAATTTGACCCCTCACTCTCTCGTGTGCTGTACAAATAATCTGGTGGTGATGCGTTGTCAGTAGTGCACAAGCACAGCCAACAAAACAACTCCACACGTTCTGTGCCAATACCACCGCGTGTGTGTGTGTGTGTGGGGAGTGGCAGTGTAGCGGGTCGGCGCTACGCTGCGCTACGAACCCAGCGATCCGGGTTCGATTCCCGCTCGCGGACAACATCAGTGAGGATTATCTGCAACGTTCTTGGGCCTCCCCTAGGTCGACTCGGTTTCAAATGAGTATCTGGTACGGTGTGTAAACATCACCACTGTGGAGACAAAGGCGGCCGGGCATGGTGTTGGCCACCCACCCCCTCGTGTGCCGTTCCGGCCTTCATAGGTGCTCGCGAACAGCATTTGCCCGAACAGCCTGTTCAGCCTATATGGGGAATCATTGTCTTTTGTGACGTTAAACATAAAACATGAAACGCAACGTTTTGGATAATGACCCTTTTTGTATGTATGTGTGTGTTGGACTTCTTTCGCACCGTACGTAGCCAACCGCACTAATCGGAGTGCCGCCATCTCTATTTACGTGCTGTAATATTCACAGCGCATAAACAGAGGTGGAGTGGGCAAGAAGAGTTTGGAGACCGCATTTGGCACCGTGGGACCTGACGGATAATTATTTTGCTTGGACAATAATTGCGTATGAAGCATTCTATGACTTGCAGAGCGAGGTTTTCATGAACAGCGGTGCGCAGGTTCGAGAGCTGGACAAGAGAGAGAGAGACGCGGGGCGAAGAGCACACCTTCATTTCTTAAGAGGCACATCCAGTATCTCTCCCTGTGCGAACAGGTTGATTGACGCCAAGCGACGATGGAGCTGGCAGGCATTGACGGAGCCTGTGCACTTGCGACGTTGGAGCTGAGGAGGGGGAGGGCGCTTGTGCAGGGTGGTGGCAGCAGCGGTGGTGGCGGCGACACCGTCTCATCGTGCGACCTCTTTCGACCCCCCGGCAAACCGGGAACCCGACGCAAATCTCATTCTACCGACCCTCCTCACCGCCACCTCCCAGCGACCGGACCTCTGGACCCCCCCTGGCGGCCACTCGCCTTTGTACCGTGGCGCTCGACCGGTGAGAGAGAGTTTGAGGGATGGCGACGCTTTGCTCGGAGCCGAAACGGCGGGCGGTGTCGTCAAGCATTGCTGTCCCTCATGTAAGGTACGATTCACGATAGCGGCCCTGTACCCTGCTGACGGTCATCTCTGCGAAGTCTAAACTGGTCCGCGGTTTGTCTCGCTTTTAAAAGAATGTCGCCGCCGGCGTGCTGGATTGACTAACGTCGCGCGTGATGAACGCGCCATAGGCCCCCTCACCCCTGGCCCTGCTTGGCCCCTGAGCCACATTCAGGTGTTTTTGGTGAGGCCACATTCAGGCTCAGGTGTTTCTTGGTGAGGCCCTGAATGTGTTCCTTGTTGAAGCCACATTAAGGCTCAGGTGTTTCTTGGTGAGGCCCTGAATGTGTTCCTTGATGAGGCCACATTCAGGCTCAGGTGTTTCTTGGTGAGGCCCTGAATGTGTTCCTTGTTGAAGCCACATTCAGGCTCAGGTGTTTCTTGGTGAGGCCCTGAATGTGTTCCTTGATGAGGCCACATTCAGGCTCAGGTGTTTCTTGGCGAGGCCCTGAATGTGTTCCTTGATGAGGCCACATTCAGGCTCAGGTGTTTCTTGGCGAGGCCCTGAATGTGTTCCTTGATGAGGCCACATTCAGGCTCAGGTGTTTCTTGGCGAGGCCCTGAATGTGTTCCTTGGTGAGGCCACATTCAGGCTCAGGTGTTTCTTGGTGAGGCCCTGAATGTGTTCCTTGGTGAGGCCACATTCAGGCTCAGGTGTTTCTTGGTGAGGCCCTGAATGTGTTCCTTGATGAGGCCCCATTCAGGTGTTTCTTGGTAAGGCCACAGTCAGATGTTTTGTGAGGCCGAAGCCTGTCACGGTTTGTTCCCGCCTCAACACTGCGAACGGTTGGTGGGAAAAAAAATCAACCGTACCACGATGGAAAGTGTTGGTTCTGATGGACCGATATGTTTATTTGGGGAAACGGAGATTTTTTTCTTCCGTTTGAGATGAATGGGTCTGGCCTGGGCCGCGCGAGTGTGTTTTGACGCTCTTCCAGAAATTGCTTTTAGACGCTCTCCAATTAAACTTGCGAGTGTTTATGCGTCAGCTCTGTCTGTTCATCTGTAACAGGAAGCGAGGAGGCAGGGGGGGCACTGTAACTCTCGTAGAGATGATCCAATATGAATGGGATCGCAGTGTGAAGTTGCTTTGCTGTGAAGAACTAGCCCTGGCTTAATCAAAGGGTTAATGCCTAGAACTTTCGAGACCGAAACCTACACTAAAAGGACAATTTGCAAATATGCAACCACATTTCTTTTCAACTGCTACTCGTCGGATTCCTTACCGCCAATAAAAAATATACTTCCGAGGATCAGTGCATGTTGTAAATGTTTGCAGGATTCATGCGTGTTCATGATTTGTATTCCTTATTGATGCACACAACATGCGCATATGATGACAGATGAATGTTGCTCATTGTTATTTGTTGGCGTTGTGCAATGTCTGCTACTGTTCGACTACGATTAGTATTGGCTGTTGTGACTTGTCGTGTGTGTGTGTGTGGCGCTGCCTTGTGTTGTATTATGTCCGTGGTGTATCGTGTGGTGTACTGTCTGTGTGGTGCGTATATTTGCGTGTGTGGTGTTTCTTGTGTGGAGTATTTCCGTAGTGGTTTGTTATTTGTGTAAGGTATTGTGTGTTTTCGCGTACATATTCTGTATTATGCGTGGATGTAGTGTATCTTGTTCGTGGTGTGTGTGGTTTATAGTGTGTATGGTGTATAATGTGCGTGTTTTATTATGTCTGCATTGTTTGGTGTGTTGGTATCTAAATACGACTGCATCTCAAGATGCTGTACGGAAATGGTGAAAAATGTTTTGAAGAGAGAGAGGCAGTAAAGAAAAAAAAGGAAGATCATGAACTTGAACAGGGGCAGGAAATCGACAGCACGAGTGACTGGGGGAAGGAATTTGTTCGATAATGGGGTAGCATAGGAGAACAAGTGAGCTCGCATTGAGTGAAGGTTGACTTGGAGGGACTTCAACAGAGAGCCTTGGTTGCTTGAGCGGAGAGCGCATGGAGGGGATTAAGGTGACATGAGAGTGCGTGGAGGCGAACAGAGGGAGGGGGAGAGGTAGGAGAGAGCAAAGTCAATCCTGGGTTGGATCGGGCGTCAGTGGAGGGATCGGGGTGATGTGGTGGTATTTGTAATGAGCATCTGTTTCTGGAGCTCGGAGACTAACACCTCCGTTATCCAGCCCGCGGGGCCGCGAGCTCCGCACGCCTGGGTTGAGATGTCGCCGTTAACGTCCTTTGATAAACGACGCAGCAGCATCATCTCGCTCGCACCGGACACCAGGGGGGCTCTTTTGTTAGTTGCTAGGCAACCGGTGAAATTGGCTTTTGGTGGTCAGTCATGTCACCGGGTTGTGGAGAAGTCCATTCTGGCACGCCACGCGTGCGTGTCTTTGTGCGTGCGTGCGTGTGTGCACGCGCGTGTGCACTGCTCGAGGCAGCTTCTGAGTCCCTGGTGCGGTGTGCAAACATTGCCACGAGAGAGACAAAGGTGGCCGGGCATGGTGTTGGCCACCCACCCCCTCGTATCCTCTGCTAGCCTTCATAGGTGCTCGCTAACAGAATGTACCCCAACAGTGTTAAGGCTATACGGGGGATCTTTGTCTTTGACGTTGCTCGGGGCAGATTCTGTTGAGCGGGGGCCAAAAGGGGGGTGCAGCATGGGCTAAAAAAGAGATGGGCTCATGCGATACGGGAGGATTTAGATTTTAGAGCTAAGTGGACTTGCCCATGTCTGGTATCAGTGGCATCTCGATCGGCTACTGGAGAGGGCTGCGTGAAGGACGCTCCTGGACAGTTGGAGACATTTGTCTTCCGGCAAAAAAGGAGGGCGGAGGGGCGAGGCTCGCAATAACGGGCAGAGCGCCGGGCGGCTAAAACGCAGCAAGATGGAGCACAGGTCATACATCTGACAGTCGTCTCAGTCAGTCAACCCACGGCACCTGGGCCTGTCCCATGACAGTCGTTGAAGTCAGTATGATGCCCTTGAAAACGGAGTGTTCCATGTTGCTTGGGACTGTTCCATGAGCTGCTAGCGAACCTTCGTCACTTCACGATGATTAAAAGTGCGTGCACATCACCGTCATTCGCCATCGTCACTTGTTGTTTTACGTACATCGTGGTGTAGTGGTTAGCTCTCTTAAGAACAGTCCTTGGAGTATTAGTGTCAACTTTGCAACAATTGTAGAATGTGGTGGTGTGAAACGACGGAGAGATCTGGCCAGATCAACAGCGTTGGGGCATGATGACCTCTTCTTGGCTTTGACCTTTAAATTTAGAAGCACAATAAAATATTACTGTCGTATTTAACCAAGCGAGAGCCCCTCGAGATTTGTTTTATTTTATATCCAGATTGATGCTCTGTATTTAATGAGCTGAAATCCATTAAGATTCATGACTTATTTTGATTGAAGTCCTTTATTTAACAAAATGAGAGCTCATTGAGATTCGTTGTCCCTTCCCTGAGTAAGATCTGAAATGCCCTCGGGCAGTAATTGTGTGTATATATTACATTTTAAAAAAAATTCGTTTAACCGCAAAAGCCAGAATAAGTCTCGATACTTCTCATGAGGAGGGTCCTCCTACCTTGGGATGTTTGGCCTTCAATGCCATCATTGAGTTTTTTTGGCTTAATTTTGGAGGACACCATAGAATCCAGAGTAAATTCACCATGCGTAAGAGCAGTTAACAATCAAAGGTCCGCACGGATGGAGTCAATCCAACGCATTCCTGCCTCCTGTCATCTCTTGCTCTCGGCCACCTCGCAGAGGTCATCGTCTCCCATGATTGATCCGCTGCTGGATGAGGGCCTCTCCAAGCCTTGGCCATCTTGTATCACCCTGAGATTCCATCGCTCCATCTCCCGCGGTGGACGTATTCTCTCGAGAGGAGGATCCCACCTCGTTGGTCTCAACCACATTTCTTGCCCAAGCTCACTTGACCCTTGTAAACAATCGATGTGATGTCTCTAACTTTTATCTTGGTGATCTCGTCAAGGAGCATAGACCATCACGCAGACTCAGGACGTCCTCGCAGCAGCGGCTTTTAGCCGGCCATCGAACAAAGTCACCGCATCGCACGCGTTCAGATGCACTTCTGCGGACGTTTGGAAGCCACTGGAGCTATGCACTTTTAAATTCAGATTGAAAACGAATTCCTTTAGAACTGATTTTTGTGTTTAGTTTGTTGTCCTTGACCCGCACCTCCGATTAACATGGTTGGTTACATGCGGCGCGAAAGAAGTTCAACATACTTGCATACATAACTGGCATTTGTTATCTCATTCGTGTGGTCCTCTTTACCTCTCTCAGTGACGATGATAATGGTGATTAACCCTGCATTCACAGCAGATACAATTTATTACGTGGCATTGGTGGTGCAAGATTAGCAACGCTAGATTAAGTCTGAGAGAAGCACACATGGGATCTAAAATCCACGAACGGAAACCAGAATACAGTCCCCTCTGCTCCATCACCATGTTGGAGCAATTTAATTATTGAGTTTAATGGTAGTGGTGTTGTTCTGCCATTTGGCTCCGCTTTGCATGTGTTTTGTGGAAATGGTGTTGTGTGTTATTTGCTGTAATAATGCTTTGATGACCCCCCCTCCTTCCCCCCACAAAAAGCCCCATATTCACAAGTTACCAGCGCTGCATTCAGTTGGTCGCACGGACCGGTGGTCAGTAGAAAAAAAAATGGCACGAACTATTCATGGGTGCAGATTTTTCCAGGGATGCATCTGTGCCACAGTGGTGGTGTGACGGTCATCACCGCGCTGGACTTGCCAATCCAGAGGCCGCCGGTTCTATTCCATCTCCCGGTTCGGGCCGTTGAAACCAATAGAGCAAGTTTCTTAAATCCCCCCCCCCACCTTCCCCCGCCCCACCACCTTCACCTCTCTCCACCCTGCAGTCTAAATGAGTTTACAGTTATTCGAGTGCGGTTAAAGTGTGGGTACTCCAACTTCTGCCAAGATATCCAGTCGGCGTGGAATAGTAGGCCAAATATCAATGTTATAAGGGCTAATTCTATGTGCAGTGAAGCGACACGAGCGAGTAATCGCAGGGGGCTGTGCCGTTACCTTCGGTATTGTCAGGGGAACAGTGGCTCAGCGGTTAGCGTGCTCTGCGCTAGGAGTCTGGAAAATCTGTGATCGATCGCCGGCCACGGCCAACATCAGTGGATCGACTGAGGGAGGTAAATCATGTAATCATTTTTTTTATTATTATTGGGAGTATAAAATGTGCCTTGGACCTAAATCGCCAGGAAGCCGTCAGATCTCATCGGATCTCGGAAGCTAAGCAGAGCTTGAGCCCGAATAGCGCTTGGATATTCGTGAACTATCGCGCGCAAACAGGTTGCCAATAGGGTTTTGGGGGGGGGGGGGAGGTTACCGGTTGGGCGGTAGAGTGCTGCGAAATCCATTGGTCTAACCAATGTCAAGGCCGTCATCCAGCAGCGGATTAACAAAAGGCATGTACAACATATGTGTACACAGTGTGTAGAACAGTGTTCTTCACTAATTTTCTGAGGTGGGCACTTTCGTTGATAAGACATCATCAGTGTGTTAGAGCCACCACACATTTGAAACCATTGGGGTTTGACATCATGATGATGGGCGGTGTTTTCACATTGTATGTATTGTCGCGCTGGGGAGGGGGCGCACATCAGGGGCCGCCAGTGGCCTGTGGGCCTTCCAATAAAAAACACTGTAATAGAATATTGACAACCGTGTAGAACTGTCATCACGTTTGGCCATAATAGAGGTTTTTTTTGGTTTAGATAGTGTAAATATATAAATGTGTCGTTAAAACCCACCACCACCCATCACAGCCAACTAGTAAGGGTTGTCACGTAAACAGAACATGCCAATTCGTCACTAGTACAGCACACCAGTGTGTTGGAGAGCCAAGCCACAACATTTACAATCTGAGTACGACGTTTCGCAGGTAATTACAACAAGCTTCATCAGGCGACAGCCAAATTTGTGGAGAAGTCTAACTGTTTGGGCAGCTGAACCCTTGGATTCTCTATCCTCCCCTGGATGTCAGCGCTTTGACCTCTAGCCACCCGGCCAACCTCTAGGAAACCGTTTTTGTCTTTTTTTACATTTTAAAAGTGCTCCAAATAGTTTTTTTTACAGGAGATAACTTGTTTTTGTTTCATTGAAACCGGGCGGGTTGAGGTTGTCACCTTTACGAGTACGGTCAGCGGCAGTGGGCTTTTCCCACATTCCTTTGGCTTTCCCATTGCACTCCATGGGAGGCAAACTACTGACAGAGCGCCACAGTGGCGAGATGGTAACAACCTTGCCTCGTATAAATGAGGTCATTGACTCGATCCCGACCCTGACGCCTGTATATTTGGAGTCTGCATGCTGTCCCCGTGGTCACGTGGATTTTTTTCTCCGGGTCCTCTAGTTTTTCCCTCCACATTTACAAACATGCATTTAGAGTAGAAATTTCCACGTGATAAGCCACTTAAATGGTGCTATCATTTGTGGTCAGGTTCTGCAAAAGAGCTCAATAGCTCAATGAGCCTTACCTGGTAAAATAAAAATAGTTTCTAGTTTTTCATTGGGCTGACCTTGCTTTATGAACGAAATAAATCAGCCTTCACAACGTAATTTTTGGGGGCCCTGATTTTAAAAAAGGTTTTTCGTATTTTGTAATAATTATAACAATTAGCAAAGACTCTACTATATTTGTGCCAAAATGCAGATTTCTAGCCCTTCTAGAACATCACTAGAATTTAACATCGGTCACTCGGCTCTCTAGCCTTTCTAGAACATCACTAGAATTCAACATCGGCTACTCAGCTCTCAAGCCCTTCTAGAACATCACGAGAATTCAACATCGGTTACTCGGCTCTCTAGCCCTTCTAGAACATCACTAGAATTCAACATCGGTTACTCAGCTCTAGCCCTTCTAGAACATCACTAGAATTCAACATCGGCTACTCAGCTCTAGTCCTTCTAGAACATCACTAGAATTCAACATCGGTTACTCAGCTCTCTAGCCCTTCTAGAACATCACTAGAATTCAACATCGGCTACTCAGCTCTAGTCCTTCTAGAACATCACTAGAATTCAACATCGGTTACTCGGCTCTCTAGCCCTTCTAGAACATCACTAGAATTCAACATCGGCTACTCAGCTCTAGTCCTTCTAGAACATCACGAGAATTCAACATCGGCTACTCAGCTCTAGCCCTTCTAGAACATCACTAGAATTCAACATCGGCTACTCAGCTCTAGTCCTTCTAGAACATCACTAGAATTCAACATCGGCTACTCAGCTCTAGCCCTTCTAGAACATCACGATAATTCAACATCGGCTACTCAGCTCTAGTCCTTCTAGAACATCACGATAATTCAACATCGGCTACTCAGCTCTAGTCCTTCTAGAACATCACTAGAATTCAACATCGGCTACTCAGCTCTAGCCCTTCTAGAACATCACTAGAATTCAACATCGGCTACTCAGCTCTAGCCCTTCGAGAACATCACGAGAATTCAACATCGGCTACTCAGCTCTAGCCCTTCTAGAACATCACGAGAATTCAACATCGGCTACTCAGCTCTCTAGCCCTTCTAGAACATCACGAGAATTCAACATCGGCTACTCAGCTCTAGTCCTTCTAGAACATCACTAGAATTCAACATCGGCTACTCAGCTCTAGCCCTTCTAGAACATCACTAGAATTCAACATCGGTTACTCAGCTCTTAAGCCCTTCTAGAACATCACTAGAATTCAACATCGGTTACTCAGCTCTTAAGCCCTTCTAGAACATCACTAGAATTCAACATCGGCTACTCAGCTCTAGCCCTTCTAGAACATCACTAGAATTCAACATCGGCTACTCAGCTCTAGCCCTTCGAGAACATCACTAGAATTCAACATCGGCTACTCAGCTCTAGCCCTTCTAGAACATCACGAGAATTCAATATCGGCTACTCAGCTCTAGCCCTTCTAGAACATCACTAGAATTCAACATCGGCTACTCAGCTCTAGCCCTTCGAGAACATCACTAGAATTCAACATCGGCTACTCAGCTCTAGCCCTTCTAGAACATCACGAGAATTCAACATCGGCTACTCAGCTCTAGTCCTTCTAGAACATCACTAGAATTCAACATCGGCTACTCAGCTCTTAAGCCCTTCTAGAACATCACTAGAATTCAACATCGGTTACTCAGCTCTTAAGCCCTTCTAGAACATCACTAGAATTCAACATCGGCTACTCAGCTCTAGTCCTTCTAGAACATCACTAGAATTCAACATCGGCTACTCAGCTCAAGCCCTTCTAAAACATCACGAGAATTCAACATCGGCTACTCAGCTCTAGCCCTTCTAGAACATCACGAGAATTCAACATCGGCTACTCAGCTCTAGCCCTTCTAGAACATCACGAGAATTCAACATCGGCTACTCAGCTCTAGCCCTTCTAGAACATCACTAGAATTCAACATCGGCTACTCAGCTCTAGCCCTTCTAGAACATCACGAGAATTCAACATCGGCTACTCAGCTCTAGTCCTTCTAGAACATCACTAGAATTCAACATCGGCTACTCAGCTCTTAAGCCCTTCTAGAACATCACTAGAATTCAACATCGGTTACTCAGCTCTAGTCCTTCTAGAACATCACGAGAATTCAACATCGGCTACTCAGCTCTAGTCCTTCTAGAACATCACGAGAATTCAACATCGGCTACTCAGCTCTAGCCCTTCTAGAACATCACGAGAATTCAACATCGGCTACTCAGGTCTAGCCCTTCTAGAACATCACGAGAATTCAACATCGGCTACTCAGCTCTAGCCCTTCTAGAACATCACGAGAATTCAACATCGGCTACTCAGCTCTAGCCCTTCTAGAACATCACGAGAATTCAACATCGGCTACTCAGCTCTAGTCCTTCTAGAACATCACTAGAATTCAATATCGGCTACTCAGCTCTTAAGCCCTTCTAGAACATCACGAGAATTCAACATCGGCTACTCAGCTCTAGCCCTTCTAGAACATCACTAGAATTCAACATCGGCTACTCAGCTCTCAAGCCCTTCTAGAACATCACTAGAATTCAACATCGGCTACTCAGCTCTTAAGCCCTTCTAGAACATCACTAGAATTCAACATCGGCTACTCAGCTCTAGCCCTTCTAGAACATCACTAGAATTCAACATCGGCTACTCAGCTCTTAAGCCCTTCTAGAACATCACTAGAATTCAACATCGGCTACTCAGCTCTAGCCCTTCTAGAACATCACTAGAATTCAACATCGGCTACTCAGCTCTAGTCCTTCTAGAACATCACTAGAATTCAACATCGGCTACTCAGCTCTAGCCCTTCTAGAACATCACTAGAATTCAACATCGGCTACTCAGCTCTAGCCCTTCGAGAACATCACGAGAATTCAACATCGGCTACTCAGCTCTAGCCCTTCTAGAACATCACGAGAATTCAACATCGGCTACTCAGCTCTCTAGCCCTTCTAGAACATCACGAGAATTCAACATCGGCTACTCAGCTCTAGTCCTTCTAGAACATCACTAGAATTCAACATCGGCTACTCAGCTCTAGCCCTTCTAGAACATCACTAGAATTCAACATCGGTTACTCAGCTCTTAAGCCCTTCTAGAACATCACTAGAATTCAACATCGGTTACTCAGCTCTTAAGCCCTTCTAGAACATCACTAGAATTCAACATCGGCTACTCAGCTCTAGCCCTTCTAGAACATCACTAGAATTCAACATCGGCTACTCAGCTCTAGCCCTTCGAGAACATCACTAGAATTCAACATCGGCTACTCAGCTCTAGCCCTTCTAGAACATCACGAGAATTCAACATCGGCTACTCAGCTCTAGCCCTTCTAGAACATCACGAGAATTCAACATCGGCTACTCAGCTCTAGTCCTTCTAGAACATCACTAGAATTCAACATCGGCTACTCAGCTCTTAAGCCCTTCTAGAACATCACTAGAATTCAACATCGGTTACTCAGCTCTTAAGCCCTTCTAGAACATCACTAGAATTCAACATCGGCTACTCAGCTCTAGTCCTTCTAGAACATCACTAGAATTCAACATCGGCTACTCAGCTCAAGCCCTTCTAGAACATCACGAGAATTCAACATCGGCTACTCAGCTCTAGCCCTTCTAGAACATCACGAGAATTCAACATCGGCTACTCAGCTCTAGCCCTTCTAGAACATCACGAGAATTCAACATCGGCTACTCAGCTCTAGCCCTTCTAGAACATCATGAGAATTCAACATCGGCTACTCAGCTCTAGTCCTTCTAGAACATCACTAGAATTCAACATCGGCTACTCAGCTCTTAAGCCCTTCTAGAACATCACGAGAATTCAACATCGGCTACTCAGCTCTAGCCCTTCTAGAACATCACTAGAATTCAACATCGGCTACTCAGCTCTCAAGCCCTTCTAGAACATCACGAGAATTCAACATCGGCTACTCAGCTCTAGCCCTTCTAGAACATCACTAGAATTCAACATCGGTTACTCAGCTCTAGCCCTTCTAGAACATCACGAGAATTCAACATCGGCTACTCAGCTCTTAAGCCCTTCTAGAACATCACTAGAATTCAACATCGGTTACTCAGCTCTAGCCCTTCTAGAACATCACTAGAATTCAACATCGGCTACTCAGCTCTAGCCCTACTAGAACATCACTAGAATTCAACATCGGCTACTCAGCTCTAGCCCTTCTAGAACATCACGAGAATTCAACATCGGCTACTCAGCTCTAGTCCTTCTAGAACATCACTAGAATTCAACATCGGTTACTCAGCTCTAGCCCTTCTAGAACATCACTAGAATTCAACATCGGTTACTCAGCTCTAGCCCTACTAGAACATCACTAGAATTCAACATCGGCTACTCAGCTCTAGCCCTACTAGAACATCACTAGAATTCAACATCGGTTACTCAGCTCTAGCCCTACTAGAACATCACTAGAATTCAACATCGGTTACTCAGCTCTAGCCCTTCTAGAACATCACTAGAATTCAACATCGGTTACTCAGCTCTAGCCCTACTAGAACATCACTAGAATTCAACATCGGCTACTCAGCTCTAGCCCTTCTAGAACATCACGAGAATTCAACATCGGTTACTCAGCTCTAGCCCTTCTAGAACATCACTAGAATTCAACATCGGCTACTCAGCTCTAGCCCTTCTAGAACATCACTAGAATTCAACATCGGCTACTCAGCTCTAGCCCTTCTAGAACATCACTAGAATTCAACATCGGCTACTCAGCTCTAGCCCTTCTAGAACATCACGAGAATTAAACATCGGCTACTCAGCTCTAGCCCTTCTAGAACATCACGAGAATTCAACATCGGTTACTCAGCTCTAGCCCTTCTAGAACATCACTAGAATTCAACATCGGCTACTCAGCTCTAGCCCTTCTAGAACATCACTAGAATTCAACATCGGCTACTCAGCTCTAGCCCTTCGAGAACATCACTAGAATTCAACATCGGCTACTCAGCTCTAGCCCTTCTAGAACATCACGAGAATTCAACATCGGCTACTCAGCTCTAGCCCTTCTAGAACATCACGAGAATTCAACATCGGCTACTCAGCTCTAGCCCTTCTAGAACATCACTAGAATTCAACATCGGCTACTCAGCTCTAGCCCTTCTAGAACATCACTAGAATTCAACATCGGTTACTCAGCTCTAGCCCTTCTAGAACATCACGAGAATTCAACATCGGCTACTCAGCTCTAGCCCTACTAGAACATCACTAGAATTCAACATCGGCTACTCAGCTCTAGCCCTTCTAGAACATCACGATAATTCAACATCGGCTACTCAGCTCTAGCCCTACTAGAACATCACGAGAATTCAACATCGGCTACTCAGCTCTAGCCCTTCTAGAACATCACGATAATTCAACATCGGCTACTCAGCTCTAGCCCTTCTAGAACATCACGAGAATTCAACATCGGTTACTCAGCTCTTAAGCCCTTCTAGAACATCACTAGAATTCAACATCGGCTACTCAGCTCTAGCCCTTCTAGAACATCACGAGAATTCAACATCGGCTACTCAGCTCTAGCCCTTCTAGAACATCACGAGAATTCAACATCGGCTACTCAGCTCTCAAGCCCTATAGAAGGTCAGCCGTTCAGTGTCGTCTATCGATCACTCTTTGACTATACAAATTAAAAAAACCCTTCTTGATTGGGTCATGGCATTCAAGGTCAACCTTGGGTCATTATCCTGATCTGACATATCTCACCACCCATGGTGATGAACCAGTCCTCGCGCTCGCCTAGTTATACACGAAAAGTGTACACGAGCATAATATGACTTTGAGACCCCCCCCCCCCACCGCCTACACATTCCACAAGGAGTGACTAATCCCATTTCTGCATTTGTCATCAATATGCTAAATTCCTCTGTTGATATGTAAACTCCTTTGTCAAGGCACTCTCCTCTTCCCACCCAGCTTAAATATACGCTGCCAAGCTTAGCAGCGTCCATTAGGACGCTGTCTTTCCGACGGCTCTGTTTCTTCACCCGAGGACGGCTGCTTGCATTGTGGCCGAAACGTCGTGAGAATTTTATCATTATGTTTTATTTGTATTATTTTATTATTTCCCTTCTACGTGACTTTACCGAAAGAACCAAGAATACGAATCCGTGCAGTCACGAAAGCTTTTCATCGAAAAATGAAACGAAAAGTGTCCACACGTGTGGGTTACCTCCTGGTATGGACAGAGAAGAGCACATTACCACGGTAATAACAGTTGTGTAGACAATGCGCATGCACGTAATATTGTACGCGCAGTGAGCCGTCATCTCTCGCACTCTGCATACTGGCATGTGCTTATCAGTTATGTGCATGCACTAGTGAGTTATTGTACATGCACGCTTTAATAATTAATGATAATGTTTTACATTTTGATATTGTCGCCATTCTCATCGCGCAGGGCTAGCAGGCAGGAATTTCTCTGGAGGAATCCGATGAGGCATGAAGATCTTTTTCACAGATGTCGGGGCGGGTAAACAAGTTACAACAACAAACGATATAAAAACACGATGGGAGTCCAAAGTCCAATGTAAACAAATCACCCAAACACATACAAATAAAATGAAACCATCGCCATCCT
The DNA here is from genome assembly GCF_015708825.2 of Lethenteron reissneri. Lineage (NCBI taxonomy): Eukaryota > Metazoa > Chordata > Hyperoartia > Petromyzontiformes > Petromyzontidae > Lethenteron > Lethenteron reissneri. The sequence continues at coordinate 3,124,918 of NC_083788.1, read as the reverse complement.
ACCAAAGCCCACCGAGGTATTCACTTATTTTTCAAAAGAGATCTGGCCACAAAGGATGAAGCTCAACAAAGTGGCAAAGCATTTGGACAAGTATAGCAGCAAAATCATCGACAGTCTTAAACGCATATTTCTCAAGGTGGAGGGGGAAAACAACCCAGAGGACCCAGAGGTGCAGACCGATATCAGACTGCCTGTAGGGCCGATGTTGTCCGCGTGACGTCCCGTTTCGAGTCTATTTACGGTGTCAATTTACCGAATTTCTCTTAAAATTTAATCGCTTGGGCGCCCGGTGCGGGTAACGGAGGCACGCCCGCTTCCAGTGACGTCACGCCCGCTTCCAGTGACGTCACGCCCGCTTCCAGTGACGTCACGCCCGGGGATCTTTAACGTCCTTTGTGAATCTTCTTGGTTCTTTCGGTAAAGTCACGTAGAAGGGAAATAATAAAATAATAATAAATAAATCAATAAAATAATTCTCACGACGTTTCGGCCACAATGCAAGCAGCCGTCCTCAGGTGAAGAACAGGTCTGTCGGAAAGACAGTGTCTGAAAGACGGCGTCTGAATGTCTTTCCGACAGACCTGTTCTTCACCTGAGGACGGCTGCTTGCGTTGTGGCCGAAACGTCGTGAGAATTATTTTATTATGTTTTATTATTATTATTTTATTTCCCTTCTACGTGACTTTAGCGAAAGAACCAAGAAGATGAATCCCTGCAGTCACGAAAGAAGCTTTAAATCGTCCTTTGTGAAGTCTCACCAATGGAGACTAGGCTCTAAGAAAAGCTGTCTCGGGTGTGGACCAATTAACTTCAAGGACAGTGCATATCATTATCAGAGTTGTTTCTTTTTGTTTGCATTTTGACTGCTTGTGTTGTGGTTATTGCAAACATGATGCCTTGTATAAAGGTGTCAGTTTTTGTACCAGTTGAAAGGGTAAAAACCTATTACTATGTCCTTTGTGAAGCACACAGCGCGTAACCGGACGGTGTTACAGGCGACACAGTATTGATCAGGGCTGGTTTGCGGGATTCGAAAACCCACAGACCTCCTGTAAACAAACGTAAAACTAAATCTTTCAATAAAATAAATTATTACCGGGTAAGGCCCAGAGGTCGCAACCGGGTACCCGATACCCAGCTACCCGTACCCGTTTGCGACCCTGGTGCGGTCGGGTACGGGTAGGCCGTGAGTCACTGGTGAGTAACCGTTTGTCACTCATTTCCCAACGTCTTGTCTCTTCTCACAATTCAAATTCCTAGAATCAACCCATCCGCGCCTGCAACATGGCTTCATCCCAGAGGTCGCAATCGGATACCCGTACCCTACCCGATACCCGGCTACCCGTACCCAGCCGGGTACGGGTACCCGTTTGCGACCCTGGTGCGGCCGGGTACGGGTAAGGAATCAAAACCCGTTTGCGACCTCTGGTAAGGCCCCCAACTCTTTTTTCAGAAGCGACCTGACCTGGCTATCATAAATGTTCGCTCAACCAGGTGGGCTTAACATCATGCGGACATTTATCGCAGCCAAATACTCTAAACGCGTGGCGTTGATTGTAAAATGTGGAGGGGAAAAACAGGAGGAGGATAAATATTAGACACGACCACGGGGAGAACATGCAAACTTCAAATATACAGCAGGCGCCCGTGTCGGGATCGAACCCACGCCGTCCTGTAGACCAGGCGAGGCAGTTCACATCTCCTAGCCACCGTGATGACGATGAGAGACACGCAAACTCCAAATATACAGCAGCAGGCGTCAGGGTCGGGATCGAACCCACGCCGTCCTGTAGACCAGGCGAGGCAGTTCACATCTCCTAGCCACCGCAGCGCCCAGAAGTAGCTTGTTTGTGTATTTTGACCGCTTGCATTATTTAATGCGCGCGTGTCTTGTGGAATTATAGTGTCATATCACGTGTGTGTGTGTGTACGTACTGTATTGCGTTTGGAAATGCGCACGCAGCGGTGGTAATACTCGATGTGCTGCACGTGCCTGCTGTGTACACGCGCGTATTGAGTACACGCGCATATTGAGTAGACCTGCGGGGTGGGGGGAGGCGGCCTTCATCCAGCAGTGGATAGACATTGATCGACGATGCTCGCTTGCTCCAGAATGTGCGTGTCTCTCACGAGTGTTCAGCGCGCGTCTGCTGTCAGCCGTGTATACACGTGTACACGTGTATACTCGTGTACACGCCCGTCGCGCAAGCAAGCGCAGTGGACGCTTTTGTGCAAAGACAAAGATCCAGCCTTGAACAGACTGTTTGGGACAAGTGCTGTTAGCGAGGGCATGGCACACAAATGGGGGGGGGGGGGGGGGGGTGGCCAATACCACGCCTGGCCGCCTTTGTCTCCCCACTTGTGATGTTTTACACACAGTACCAGCTGCTCATTTAAGGCTGAGTCGCCCAAGACCGGTGACAGGTCAACACCAAGACTGCCAGCGCGGGTCGCCGGGTTTCGTGGCGCAGCGCGCGAACCGCTACACCACCGCTCGTGTACACGGTCTACACACACACACTCGTGGTGTACACAGTCGTGGTGTACACAGTCGTGGTAGTACACCCGCACACGCCAGTGCAGACCGCGTGTACCCCCGTCTCGAGCGTACATACAGACAACCAAGTGCGTTGTGCACGTATTCGTTTTGCGCGTATCCACGCGTATGTGTACACGGCGCCTCGGGAGTGCGTGCGTGTGCGTGTACACGTTGCGCGTGTGCATGCATCGAGAAATACTCGAGCCACAGCAGCAGCAGCGGCTTACAAATTAAAAACACATCTCCCTGTCCTCATGTAACCCTGATTTCCCCCCCCCCCATTCAGCCCCCACCCCCAGTAACCCCCCCCCCCGCTCCAGTACCCCCCCACCCCTTACACCCCCCCCTCCAATCCCACCTGCTATTCCCCTCTCCTTGGCCGTTCATTGGCTGGGCAGTTGCCAGCTGAAAATAATGGAATGTACCATTGGACTCACACTTGAGAGGGGGGGGGGGTGTGAGTTGGCAAGGGGTTGTTTATGGATGACGTAATTATTTTTTTGCCCTTTACCGGTCGAGTCCATTCCGCGCGTTCCAGGGCATTCCTACAAGATAGCATTTTATGTGATGGAGTGTGTGTGTGTATTGCTGGCTGACTGGGGAGAGGCGGATTGAGTGTGTGCGTTGGTGCTTGGGTGGGTTTTTGAGGAGGGGGTGGGGGTATAACTGTGTGTGTGAGCTGGGGGGGGGGGAAGGTTGTAGTTGTGAGTGTGTGTGTGTGTCGGGTGGGAGTGATGGTGCAGTGCTTAGCATACTGCCACACTGCCCCACAAACCCAATTCAATTGTCGGCCACCAATAACAGCGGCGGCAAGCGCGGGCAATATGCGTGTGTGTGTGTGTGTCTTTGTCTATGTGTGTACGAGGCTGTGACGCAGTAGTAAGCTCGCTGCGCTACAAATCTTGCTAAACGGCTACAGTTCTCGACCACGGCCAACATCAAGTGCGATATCTGAACCAGTCCTGAGAGCCTTATATATTGACTTGGCCTCAAATGAGTATCCGGTGCTGTGGTGTAAACATCGGCACTTTGGAGACAAAGACGGCTGGGTGTGGCGCTGGTCGGCCTTCAAATGTGTTCATTGACAGGCTCTTTGCCCCCCACAGTCTGTTAAAAGTCTGTACGGGGGGATCTTTGCGTAAGAGGGATATGTCTTGTGTATTTGTGTTTGTACGCATGTGAAAGGTGCGGAGAGTGAAATGTTGGCGCTGGATATGCACTCGGTGTGTGTGTGTGTGTGTGATGGGAATAGGCGTGTGTAAGAGTGGGTGTGAATGTGAATGAATGTGTTGAAAGAGTGAAAGTAGGAGAGTGCATGCACGTCTTTGTGTGTGTACGTGATACGACGGGGAGTGGTAGTGTAGCGGTTACCGCGCTGCGCTACGGACCTGGTCACCCGGGTTCGATCCAGGCTCACGGCCAACATCAGTGACGATTATCCTAACCGGTCCTGGGCCTCTCCTAGGTCGATTTAGCCTAAAATGGGTACTTGGTGTGGTGTGTTAATATTGCCACGAGGGAGTCAAAGGTGACCGGACATAGTGCTGGCCACCTACCCCCTCGCGTGCCGTGCCGGCATTCAGGGGTGCTCACTAACAGCACTTGACCCAACAGTTTGTTAAGGCTATGCGGGGGATCTTTGTCTTAGGAGAAAGGGTGTTGGAGGGTGAGAAGCAGTGATGTAATGCTTTGCCCACCACACATTTCTTAACATCCCGACAACATATCTTTGATTCAAAGGCTGAACACATAATCTGAGCACTGCCAAGGTCTCCACCTTCCATGCCCCCGTAGGTTGACTCGGTGTGAAATAAGTGCCTCGTGCGATGAGTCAACGACGGAATCAATGGGAAGACAAATGTGGCGAAGCGTGGGAGCTCGCAGTACCACGTTGTTTGCGTGCCTTGCCTGCCGTAATAGGTGCTCGCTAACTGGGCTCGGCCCCCCCTATAGTGTGCATGGTTAACCGAGGCCACAGTGGATTAATGGAAATAAATAAAATGTTTACCCGAAGTTGAATGGACAAAGGGCGGGCGGGTGGTTAGGGGAGTGCTGGCGCAGTGGTTAGCGCACTGTGCAGTTAGCAAGCCACAGCTAACATCAGCGGCGAGCGATATCCGAATCGGTCCTGGGCTTTCTCCTAACCCCGCCACCCTCACCCAGCACACCGCTTCACAAACCCGCACTCGCCAGCGTGGTGAAGTATGGTCAGAACAACAGCGCGGGGAACCCTTCAGCCTTTGTCAGTGGAGTGACAAAGGCACCGCGCGCGCATTTAACGTTCTACAAAACTAAAATTAACTCCCGACTATTGCGGTTGCTCAATTCCGGAATTAATTCTATGTTAGAACAACAATGAGTGAGGGGACACGAGAATAACGGGCATCCTTCTTCCCATTCGACCGATTAATTCATTCGGCAGCACTCCTGGCAGTGAATTCGAAGTGCGTACGTAGTACGTGCGCCCCCCGTGTTTTGTGCGTGTGGGGGAGCGGTGACGCAGTTGTCGGCGGGCCGCTCTTCAAACCCGACGGCCCGAATTCGATTCCCGCTCGCAGCCAACATCGGTGACGAATATCTGAACACGGTCCTGAGAAGCCTTGCCCCGAGGTTGACTCGGCCTTAAACGGCTACCTCGTGCGGCGTGTGTAACATATCGGCACTGGGGAGACAAAGGCGGCCGGGCACGGTGCTGGCCACCAGAGGTGTGGACTCGAGTCATGTGACTTGGACTCGAGTCAGACTCGAGTCATGAATTTGATGACTTCAGACTCGACTTGGACTTGCATAACAATGACTTTGTCCCACCTCTGAGGTGTGGACTCGAGTCATGTGACTTGGACTCGAGTCAGACTCGAGTCATGAATTTGATGACTTCAGACTCGACTTGGACTTGCATAACAATGACTTTGTCCCACCTCTGAGGTGTGGACTCGAGTCATGTGACTTGGACTCGAGTCAGACTCGAGTCATGAATTTGATGACTTCAGACTCGACTTGGACTTGCATAACAATGACTTTGTCCCACCTCTGAGGTGTGGACTCGAGTCATGTGACTTGGACTCGAGTCAGACTCGAGTCATGAATTTGATGACTTCAGACTCGACTTGGACTTGCATAACAATGACTTTGTCCCACCTCTGAGGTGTGGACTCGAGTCATGTGACTTGGACTCGAGTCAGACTCGAGTCATGAATTTGATGACTTCAGACTCGACTTGGACTTGCATAACAATGACTTTGTCCCACCTCTGAGGTGTGGACTCGAGTCATGTGACTTGGACTCGAGTCAGACTCGAGTCATGAATTTGATGACTTCAGACTCGACTTGGACTTGCATAACAATGACTTTGTCCCACCTCTGAGGTGTGGACTCGAGTCATGTGACTTGGACTCGAGTCAGACTCGAGTCATGAATTTGATGACTTCAGACTCGACTTGGACTTGCATAACAATGACTTTGTCCCACCTCTGAGGTGTGGACTCGAGTCATGTGACTTGGACTCGAGTCAGACTCGAGTCATGAATTTGATGACTTCAGACTCGACTTGGACTTGCATAACAATGACTTTGTCCCACCTCTGAGGTGTGGACTCGAGTCATGTGACTTGGACTCGAGTCAGACTCGAGTCATGAATTTGATGACTTCAGACTCGACTTGGACTTGCATAACAATGACTTTGTCCCACCTCTGAGGTGTGGACTCGAGTCATGTGACTTGGACTCGAGTCAGACTCGAGTCATGAATTTGATGACTTCAGACTCGACTTGGACTTGCATAACAATGACTTTGTCCCACCTCTGAGGTGTGGACTCGAGTCATGTGACTTGGACTCGAGTCAGACTCGAGTCATGAATTTGATGACTTCAGACTCGACTTGGACTTGCATAACAATGACTTTGTCCCACCTCTGAGGTGTGGACTCGAGTCATGTGACTTGGACTCGAGTCAGACTCGAGTCATGAATTTGATGACTTCAGACTCGACTTGGACTTGCATAACAATGACTTTGTCCCACCTCTGAGGTGTGGACTCGAGTCATGTGACTTGGACTCGAGTCAGACTCGAGTCATGAATTTGATGACTTCAGACTCGACTTGGACTTGCATAACAATGACTTTGTCCCACCTCTGAGGTGTGGACTCGAGTCATGTGACTTGGACTCGAGTCAGACTCGAGTCATGAATTTGATGACTTCAGACTCGACTTGGACTTGCATAACAATGACTTTGTCCCACCTCTGAGGTGTGGACTCGAGTCATGTGACTTGGACTCGAGTCAGACTCGAGTCATGAATTTGATGACTTCAGACTCGACTTGGACTTGCATAACAATGACTTTGTCCCACCTCTGAGGTGTGGACTCGAGTCATGTGACTTGGACTCGAGTCAGACTCGAGTCATGAATTTGATGACTTCAGACTCGACTTGGACTTGCATAACAATGACTTTGTCCCACCTCTGAGGTGTGGACTCGAGTCATGTGACTTGGACTCGAGTCAGACTCGAGTCATGAATTTGATGACTTCAGACTCGACTTGGACTTGCATAACAATGACTTTGTCCCACCTCTGAGGTGTGGACTCGAGTCATGTGACTTGGACTCGAGTCAGACTCGAGTCATGAATTTGATGACTTCAGACTCGACTTGGACTTGCATAACAATGACTTTGTCCCACCTCTGAGGTGTGGACTCGAGTCATGTGACTTGGACTCGAGTCAGACTCGAGTCATGAATTTGATGACTTCAGACTCGACTTGGACTTGCATAACAATGACTTTGTCCCACCTCTGAGGTGTGGACTCGAGTCATGTGACTTGGACTCGAGTCAGACTCGAGTCATGAATTTGATGACTTCAGACTCGACTTGGACTTGCATAACAATGACTTTGTCCCACCTCTGAGGTGTGGACTCGAGTCATGTGACTTGGACTCGAGTCAGACTCGAGTCATGAATTTGATGACTTCAGACTCGACTTGGACTTGCATAACAATGACTTTGTCCCACCTCTGAGGTGTGGACTCGAGTCATGTGACTTGGACTCGAGTCAGACTCGAGTCATGAATTTGATGACTTCAGACTCGACTTGGACTTGCATAACAATGACTTTGTCCCACCTCTGAGGTGTGGACTCGAGTCATGTGACTTGGACTCGAGTCAGACTCGAGTCATGAATTTGATGACTTCAGACTCGACTTGGACTTGCATAACAATGACTTTGTCCCACCTCTGAGGTGTGGACTCGAGTCATGTGACTTGGACTCGAGTCAGACTCGAGTCATGAATTTGATGACTTCAGACTCGACTTGGACTTGCATAACAATGACTTTGTCCCACCTCTGCTGGCCACACACGCACGCACGCCTCCTTAGGTGCGGTGCACCGTGCCGGCGGCTTCACAGGTGCTCGCTAACAGGAACTTGCCACCCAACGTTCTGTGTGGCTACTACACAGGGGGCGGTAGGGAGCGGGTGGTGGGGGAGGATCTTTGTCGTCTTTGTGTGCGATGCCGCCGCGGATCCCATTGGATTTACGCGTCTCGGTTCGGTGAAGTAAGGGTTAAGACGGCGGCAAAGTGGCTGTTTTTGTGGGCAGCTGGACCGGTTCCGACCGGTTCTCGGCGCTTTTGAGGGACGCCTTGGGTGTGCCCTGCCCCGCGCAGCCGCCGCCACCACCACCAGCACTGCTGTGCCCCCCCTCTCCTCAGTGCCCCCCCCCCCAACCCACGTGTTGCCCTTCTGTCCTCAGTGCCTCTCTAGCCCTTCGCTCCTGAATGCAACTAACCTAAACGCTTCCCCTCATTGCCCCCCTTATCCCTGCCCTTCCCCCCATTAATTGCCCCTTCCCCCCCTTAACTCAAGTGTTGCTCTCCGCTTCTTCATGTCCCGTACCAGACCTGCCTTTACCTTCTCAATAACCTCCTTATCCCACGATTGCCCTCAGTTCTTAATGACGCCTACTAACCCTGCCCTTCCTCTCCTTGGTGACACACCCCTCGAACCCACGTGTTGCCCTTTCACTCGTCCTCAATGACTTTCCATCCACAGAGTTACATCCCAACCCAGAGATATAATTGCCCATTGTGCCGTTAACCATCATTTACAATGTTTACGCCTCATGCGGGAAGTTTACACTGATACATACCACAAAACAAACAAACATAGTTTTTTTTTCTTACCTCTTATAGAAAAACACAGCTCCCAGCCCGATTACATTTCTCCCACCCCTTTCACAGGGATGTATATTTTTTTTGCGTGCGTATTGGTGGTAGGGGGGGGGGAGGTGGAACCAAAGCCCAACACGAACATAAAGAATCGACCTCGACCGTGCCATCGTAAAGACAGATCACGTCAGAGTTCAGACAAGATGCAGCCAACGTTGCGGCTGGAATGTGTTGTTGTCCATCTGCCAATCTTGGTTTGGAGAGGGGGGGGCGTGACCAAACAAGGGGGGGGGTGCCGTCCTTGGCTATGCCTGTCCCCATGTGTGCCCCCCCCCCCCCAGCCGAAACGTGGGGGGGGGGGGGGCACGGCAAGGAGGCGTTATCCTTCCCTGAGTACAGTTTCACATATGCCGAGTGGGCGAGTTGTGCTGTCAAACATCTCCACCTCCTAAGACACCCCCCCCCCCCACTGCCGCCCCGCCAATACGCCCCCCACCACCAACCCGGGCAGCTGAGAACTTTCCATGAATGCAGTAGCGGTAACGGTAGTGCCTTGTATAAAGGTGTCAGTTTTTGTACCAGTTGAAAGGGTAAAAACCTATTACTATATTTTGCCACTGGTAAAGGAGATGTCTCAAAGTAAGTGGCTGTGGGTTCAATACCCGACTGGACGCGCATTTCCACGTGGAGCTTGGTCTGTCCTTTTTCTGCATGGGATTCCTCCGGGTCCTCCGGTTTCTCCCCTGTACCTGTAAAGATACAAAACATGTACCGGTAATTGGCCAAAAACATCCTGATGCTGAATAATTATCTGGAAATTAACCCAATTTGGATTTAAATAAAGACAAAGATCCCTCTGTCTAGCCTTTACAGACTACTGGAGCAAGTGCACCTCCAATTGGTATCACACAGCAGCAGCATCCCTCCCCCAAATTGCAAATACGTGGTAGGACCCTCCTTCCTGTTTACCTATTCTGAGCATTTCAGAATAGGTAAACAGTAATAATAAATACATCATTAACGGTGCGTCCTTTTGCAACATGAGCTTTGGAGATGGCGGTCTATCACTGAAACCCTAGCTGTCAATACTCGCACCGCTGTGATTTAGTTTAGGGTAGGGCCCCTGTTTCACGCGACGCACCCCGATGACCGTGTGCGGAGTATAACAAGGATCACTGCCAGTATACTGCAGAATGATGGCGTCTAACTTTGAATTCAAAAAGTTTGCTACTTCTCCGGGGGAGTGAAAATTTTACCAGCCATTATAGCAACCCAAATAACCCTCATAACAGCAAAGATAAACAATACAATAATACAACAACCAGACCAATACCGGTTTCACGGATCTCCTCAAACACGAACGCTGACGGGAGACAGCTGCGGAGCAACCATCCAGGGTACGACCTATGAAGTGTTCCCTAGTTCTGGAACAGATTAAATAAAGCGATCCAGGGACAACCTTACAGTCCTCCGGTGGTCACCTCCCCTCTTTCCCGCTAGTGTCCCAGCTTCCAATGCCCTGTAGTCCCCAGCATTTGTGGAGGGCCACCATCACGACATTGGCATTGTGGCCAATTCATTCTCTGTAAATGCTGGGACACTGTGAATGCCCCCAAACACCTGAATGCCCATCATTTCCAAACATGTCCTTTGGTTACTCTGCTCCATCTAAATCACAATTTGATGCTCAGCTGTTGATTTTTCATGATACTTTCACTTTCAGTTGCATTTGACATCATACACTTTTTTTTACGCAATGGTGCAATAAACCCCTAGATCTATGTTGACGTTTCTGTAACTTAATCACCCAAGCTATCCCCGCTGCCCGCTGACGTCTCTTCTCAGTCCTGCAATGTGACAATGCGCCTGGCTCTTGATGAAATCAGTCGCGAGTGACCGAATTCCAGGCCGGCGCCACCACTACAAATCGAAAAGAAGTGATTATCATGTACACGACCGTGTCCCCATTTGTTTTTCGACAGAGAAGTTATTTTGCTGCCACTACTACGTTGCCAGTGGTGCACGGACACGAACAACGGCAACTCGATACGTTCTGTGCTAATAACACCGTGTGGCCTTTAAAATACAAAAAAAAATAGGTGACCCTTTCGGACAATGGCATTTTTATCTTACCTATAAATGTAATTTTTTTGTCTGTCCGTTTGTCTGCGTGTCTGTGGACGAAACTTGTGAAGGATTTGGCTCACGAACCGTGGGGTTTACGTATAAAAAAGTAGCCAGGTACCACGCGATAAGCCCCGTGGTGAGCCAGCACTATTCGGATTTTGCATCCGTCAACTTTAAAGTAGTTTAATGAACCATTTAGTACTATTATTTATTTCCTTACGCCGCTGAGCACGCGCCAAAGCACGCATTTTCGCATGCGCGACACAGCTGACGGGGGTTGCTCCTAGCAACGCACACGCCTTCGTTGGGAGGGGGTGGAAAAGTCTCTTTCACGTTAAAAATGCAAAAAAATACACACAACGCTGAGGTAAAGTCTTCAAAGTGTCATGTCCTCTTCTCCCCAACTACAATGTGTGCACTTACTGATGTAGAGGAGTAGTTGGAGGAAGCAAGGGTGGCACAGTCGGGTTTTTTACAATCGGGTTTAATTGTCTTTTTATATTTAACCCGATCATCTGAGATTGGGAGAAATCCGGTTTAATTGGTTTTAATTGCAGAACCGCACTTCGCCAGCGGCCCGCTGGACACCGCGCCTGCTTCCGCCTATTTGCGCAATTGACGCCATTTTCTTATTGAGTGATATACATTTTCCAACAACGATGTCCAACAGCGGCGCCCGCACGGCTCTCAGCCCCGACGTTGATGATGACAGCAGCGCCGTGTTGCTCGTCTCCGGTGGCAACGAGATCATGTTGATCGACAACTATGACGAAGAAGACGCCGACGGCCCCGAGCAACGGCCCAAGAAGCGTGGCCGTAAGACTGCCGACGTTTGGGAGCTCTTCACCGAGGCCAGCCAGCCGCACAAGGCCAAGTCGAACATGTGCAAGCACTGCAAGACGCTCATCAATTATCACAAGAAGATTGAGTCGGTCAAGGGGAAGAAGACCGCGTTGCAGTGGTGGCAGACCGACGGCTCGGAGTGGCCCGACCTGAAGAAGATCGCCATAAAGCTATTCAGCATGGCCACGTCGTACGTGGCATCCGAGCGGAACTTCTCAACGATGAGCTTCGTCCATTCCAAGCTAAGGAACTCACTGGCGCCCACGATTGTGGAGAAGCTCGTGTTCATCAAGACCAACCTGCCCGACGCATTCTACGACTACCCCGTGCCCGACGGCCCCGAGTACGATAGCAGCACCGACGAGGAAGCAGCCTAAGCCTATCAGAGTTTCGTATTCATTAAACCAGGTTTTAATTGACTGAAATTGGGTTTAATTGTATTAAAGAAAAAACCCGATGCCTGCCGCTGGAAAAATCGGGTTTTTTCCACCCATGGGAGGAAGTGAGGGCATCGGCAGGAAAGAGCTGGATGATGTCATAGGGTGAGGTCATGTTACCCAGAGGGGAGGGGTACTTAAGGGGGACCCCGGACAGAGGGGCGGGGTCGTTGTGGGGAGCCGAGGGAACGGAGGTCTCGAGGGAACGGAAGACACGCCGCTCGGCACCGAGACCCTAGGCCGAGGAAAGAATAGGATTAGTGGGGAGCTTAGGTGAGGATAGGCCGAGGAGTTAAGCGGGTACCAGGACGGTCCATGGGAACGACCAAGTGTAGAAGTGTCTACCTCTGGTGTGATCCGGTGATTCTGTATGTGAGTTAATAAACTGGCAATAGCCCTTACAGAGAATCTCGTCTCCGTGTGAGTTTACACCACTACACTACTATAGGGTAGGTAAATACTAATATTATAGCGCTTAGATAGTATCTTTGTAGAGCGGGCAGGGGGATTGTGGGGGAGGGCGAGGGTAGCGGCCCAGCCCCAGCCTGCCAAGATGCCACCTCGTCCGGCTGGGCTATCTAGGCGAGGCCGGGGGCTCTACGCGAGACTAGGCCTCACGAAGGCACTGTAAAGTTAGTAGTTTGTGCTATAGAGTCGATATATACTGCTATAGAGTCAGCATGTACTACTGTAGTGATAGCAGGTGCCACACCACAGTATGCACTGCTGTAATCATAGAAGGTACCACCACAGTCGGTATGCACTGCTGTAGTGATAGTAGATACTCCTATCGTGTTGGTAGATACTACTATAGAGTTAGCCGATACTAAAACAGTATATACCACTACAGTCAGTAAATACTGCTACAGTCAGTAGATACTACTATAGAGTTAGTAGTTACTACTATAGAGTTGGTAGATAGTACTGTAGGGCCAGTAGATACAACTATGATCAGTAGTTGCTACAGTCAGTAAATACTCTTATACAGTCAGTAGCTACTACTGGCTCAGTAGATACTGCTGTACAGTCAGTAGATACAACTACAAAGTCAGTAGATACTATTTACTCTGTATGTAGGGTGTGTAGGTATATATATCTACGCGGGGGTAGAAATATTTTTTGAGGGGGGGGGGTCGACAATTTTCGGAAACCTTTTCTATCAACTATTTACCTGCCACTTTCTATAACTTTTTGGACTTCTGCAAGCCTCTTATCATTTTGTTGGTGGAGAAATGGACAAACGGCCCACCAGGCTTTCACAATAGCTTAGTATCTGTGTATGTATATGTAATGTTTTTTTAAGTTTTGAAATATATTTTTCCCCCGGGCAATGCCGGGTACTTCCCGCTAGTATATTCTTTTGTTATTTCGCCAGGTAAGGCCCACTGAGCTACGTAGCTCTTTTTAAGGGAGTGACCTGGCCCGCAAATGATAGCTCAACAAAGTGGCTTATTACATTGAAATGTATAGCAGCCAAATACCCTAAATATTCGTGAAGTTGATAAAAAATGTAGAGGGAAAAACCGGAGAACCTGGAGAAAAATCCAATCGACCACAGGGAGAGAGACGCACATTCTAAATATACAGCAGGCATCAGGGTAGGGATCGAACCCACGACCTCCTGCATACCAGGCAAGGTAGTTAACATCTCGCCACCGTGGCGCCCATGAAGAAGGACCATTGCCCAAAACATTGCCTATTATATATTTTTGGCGAGTGACATTTGAATCAGTCCTGCCCCCCCCCTCCCCCTCCTTTGACCAACCTCCACTAACCGTCGGCGGTGAAGTATGGTCAAACAACACGTACAACTCGCACATTGTGGGGGGAGGCCTTCATCCAACAGCGTACTGACAAAGAGCTGTACATTACTATCATGAGCTTAAGGAATCAATATTCATCGCCGAGTTGAGTCACCTAATCTGTGCCATCTGCAGCTCGGCATTATTCCTAGAGTAGGGGCTAACGGGGTTTTTTTTTGGTAGATGTCAACATCCAGGCACCTGCCATTTGTAGCAGAGTTCCCACGTCACCGTCAAAAGGATTTCGTTCAAATCCTGGTCCGTGATGGACTCAGCCCATCAGCTCTTCAGGGTCGATTAAAGTGCATAACCACTTCCAGCAGCCTTTCACGCCAAGCACGCTTCGTTTGGTTAATTGTCCGAGCGTGCACCTCTCTGTTTCTCTGCACACTTATAAGCATAACTTGGATTGTTGTTTGTGTGATCCATACCAGGTGAATGCACACCGAGTGGTTCTGAATTGTAACGATGCGCTGGATCGTCGATACTAAATTTCTACTTCCCACTGGTTCCGAAACTGCCATAAGAGTTGTTGTTGTTCCTGTTGGTGGTGATCGCTTATTTAGTCGCTATGCCCCCTCCTACACAGGCAACTCCGTGTGGTCCGCCCTGCTCTTTGATTTCAAGTCTCTACTCGAGACCTTCCCCTTCAACCGCCGTACCTTCGGACCCTCTTAATTACTTAATTTCTGTGAGTGGTTGAGTGGGTGAGGTGGGTGAGTGAATGAGTAGGTGAGTGATTGATTGGGTAGGTGAGTGAACGATTGAGTGGGTGGGTAAATGATTGGGTGAGTTGCTTACCTTTTCTCCTTGCTCGCTCCCGCGATTCCCTCCCCGCCCTTCCTCTATTTCCACACTCCCGAGACGTTTGGTATATTTTGGGCGCTTCACAAATGTAGCTTGTATCTTTCAGGAAGAAGTCTGGTGAAGCGGATATGAACGAGGTGATGGCTGCGATGGTGCTCAGCAGTCTGTCGACCAGCCCTCTCGTGCGGAGCCCGCCCGGCCTCTCTGGCCCTCCTGGCCTTTCCGGTATGATGGCCGCGGTGCCAGTTGGTCACCAGCAAACACCATCACCGTCATCGCCATCACCATTTTTGCTCCTCCGATTAGCACTTACAGTTGGCTACGTACGATGCGTTCGTACATACATACGTCGCCCTCATCAATATCGTCATCACCGTACTTCACCTTTCTCCCTCACCCCCCCATCTCTCGCTTCTCCAGCAGACGCCCAGTCGTGGCACGATGCGGCCGTGTCGGCAGGCATGGCCGCCGTCTGCGGCGCCGACCTCGCCGCCAGCTTCGGAAGCAGCAGCGGCGTCTGGAGCTGGGATCTCCCCAGCGACCGGTCCAACCCATCTACGCCCTCGCCCCCCCTTCCCGGGGACTCCATCCCGCTAAGTGGCGCCCCCCTCGGCAACGCAGCCACCTTTGCCGCCGCTCCTCCGCGGAGCACCGCTCCGTTCACCGCGGCCGCCGCCGGTGCGTTTGCGGCCGCCCCCTTCCCCGTCCGCCACGGCGTCGCCACCGAACTGGCCCGGAAGGACCTGGACTTTTCCCGCGGCGACGTCGGTGTGGATGGGCGCAAGGTAAACGCCGCCGCTGCAGTTGCCGCCGCCAATGCTGCTGAATTTCAGAGTGGCGCCAACCCAAACCGTGACGCCGCCAACCCTGCCCACAAAAAGAAGCCATCCGGCAGCGTTGGCGGCGGCATTGGCTGTGGTGGCGGCAGTGGAGTGAAACCGGGCTTCAAGCTCGGCTCTTTGTCCATGCCCACCACTACCGAAGTCCCCATTCCCTTGGACTTTGACTGCCTATCATCATCTCCCTCGTCCGATTCTCCACCGTCACCGCAGTCCCCGCCGGCGCCGGCACCACCGGACGGCGTGTGCCTAAAGCGCGCGGCCCTTTCCCACGTCTACTCGTCGCGGCTGGCGCAGCTGATGGTGCAGCCGGAGGGCGGCGGAAGCGGCGGAGGCGGGCGCGGGCACGGCGCCGCTTTCGGCGAGGCAGCTCGTCCCGGTCGCGACGAAGGCGTCGCGGTGGGGGCGAACTGCGTCGGCAAACTGGCGCAGGAGGCTAACCGCGGCGGTACGACGCCGCCCGCTCCCGTGAGCGCGCACCACCCGGCCTTCCCGTCCTCGAAGCCCGTGAGCGTCCCCGCGAGACGCGGGGTGGCGCGGGGACCGGCCCCTGATGGACCCGACGGAGCCGGGGCCGCCGGTGCCGCCGCCGCCGCGGCGTTTTCAGACGACGGGCACGACGGGCACGCGGCTCAGAGCGAGCTGCTGTTCGAGGAGCCGTCGCCGCGCAAACGCAAGGTACAGCGGCGCGGAGCAAAGCAGCCCTCATCTCGGGGTGGTGAGGGGGGGGGCGTTACAAAGTTGATTTCTGTCTTAGCTGCGAAACAATTGGACAGCCCTGGGGTGACGCGGTGGCAAGATGTTAACGACCTCGCCTGGCATACAGGAGGGTGTGGGTTCGATCCCGATCCTGATGCCTGCTGTTATATTTGGAGTTTGTGTGTGTCTCTCTCACCATGGTCGCGTGGATTTTTCCCCGGGTCTTCCGGATTTTTTCTCCACATTTAGAAACTTGCCTTTAAAGTTTTCGGCTGCGATTAATGTCCACGTGATAATCCACTTCGTTGAGCTGTCATGTGCGGCTAGGTCGCTTCTGAAAAAGGGATGTATAGCTCCGTGGGCCTTACCTGGAATAGTATTGGTTCTAATGTAACCCATGCCTTTTATTTAGATTTGTGTTAAAGTGATTTGGTGTTGTAGATTATTATTATTACGAGTTGTAGTAGACATTGTGTCTGGCGTCCCACGCCAGGCTGTTGAGGGTTAGCGTGAGGAGAAAAAGACTGGGGGAGAGACGAGGGAGTAGACAAGTCCATGAAGCATCGTACAGTGGGGGGTGGGGGGGGGGCAGTGACACGGCTAAGCTATCGCGCTCGTCGCTTCATTGTCGGCGTGTGTGATTGGAGCCTAGCGGGCCACCCTCGTTAATACCTGTGGGATTATCGGACCAAAAAAAAAGATATGCCGTCTCCTTCACAGCAGACGAAAAAAAATTCCACAACTACACGCGAGAAAGAGTAGTAGTAGGCCACGTGTACCGGTGTCACGGGCCACATTGGAAAATATTTTAAATCTTAATTTTAGAACTTTCGTGACCGCAGGAATTATTATTTGGTTCTTTCGGTTAAGTCACGTCTAAAGATAAAATAATAAATTATGCTATTATTTAATTTAATTTATTATTTTATCTTTAGACGTGACTTAACCGAAAGAACCAAATAATATTTTAAATATTACTCCTAAATTACTGAATTGGGTAAAAGCAACATCGCCCCCTACTGCGAAATTACTGTAGACCATACGTATCTGTGAAACATAGCAGCGTCGTGACAGCCTTGCGATCTAATCAAATGTGTATGTTGAACTTCTTTCGTACGTAGCCAACCGTGCTGATCGGAGGTGCGGGGGAAAGACAACAAACTAAACACAAGCACAGTTCTAAAGAAATTAGTTCGTCAATCTAGATGATAATTTAGAAGTGCACAGCTGCAGTAACTTCCTAATATTGGAAGGAAGAGCGTTTCAGATGGCTGCAGAAAAACGTGGCTATCGAACGTACAGGCGCTCCTTGACATACGCAATAGATGAGTTCCTTGAAAAGCGTGCGTATGTCAAAATACATTTTCCCATGAGAAATCATTGTAAAGGAGGGGGTTAGAGGATTTCACTCACAGACATTATCGCCTCAATTATCCTAGCCTATATCAATACGTTACATGTACACGCAATATAATACTTTTAATTCAAAATAAAATCATGTAAACTCTAATATACTTCCTATAAAATAAAAATGCAAATAAAGATATACAGAATTACTTAATGTAACTATGCCGCAGTTGCGTTGTGGAGAGGATGCTGTACAGTAAAGCACACGAGTTATCGTGACGCACTGGCTGCTGGCAACGCCATTGTGTCGCAGTGCCAGGCTAGGGGTGGTGCGTACGTCTCATTGCGGGATGACGTTATTCCTAAAATTGTCTCGCGCATGTCAATAAAAGGTCTGAATACAAAGCGTACGTTATTCCAAAATGGCATACCACAAAAGCGCGTAAACCGAGGATTGCCTGTACTGATGTTTTTAAAATGGGGGATGTTGGTTTTTGTGTCGCCAGAACTCAATGAAGGTGATGTTCAAGTGCATGTGGCCAAACTGTGAAAAGGTCCTGAGCACCTCATCTGGGATACAGCGACACATCCGCACCATCCACTTGGGGTGAGTGAGTGAGCGAGCGAGTGAATAAGTGCATCAACCTGCTTGCAGGGCCTATGGAAGGGGACAGGGACACATGGACAT
The DNA here is from genome assembly GCF_015708825.2 of Lethenteron reissneri. Taxonomy (NCBI): domain Eukaryota; kingdom Metazoa; phylum Chordata; class Hyperoartia; order Petromyzontiformes; family Petromyzontidae; genus Lethenteron; species Lethenteron reissneri. The sequence continues at coordinate 3,106,626 of NC_083788.1, read as the reverse complement.
TTGTCGTGTTTGCATGGTCGGTCGTGCGCGCACACTTCTTATACATGCTTTGTCTCTACACCGTACGTACCCGTCATCCCTGCTGTGTCCGGACACGTACACGCACACAGCCGTAACGGTGACTCGGATCTCAGCGACGGTGAGGAGGACTTCTACTACACGGAGGTGGAGGTGAGCGTGGAGTCCGTGACCGACGGCCTCAGCAGCCTGTCGGCCGTGTCGCCGACCGTGTGCCACCTGCCCTCGGTGGTGGTGCCACCTCACCCACACCACCACCACAACAACAACAACCACCCGCACCACCTGCAGCAACTGCATCAGCAGCAGCAGCAGCTGCAGCACCGCGGAGATGGCCGTGGCGTCCTGCCGCTGAGCCATTCGGCACCAACGGCAGCCGCATTCTGGCACGTGCGCGCCGATCACGCGTACCAGGTGTGTGGCAAGGTGTGGGTGTCAGCTGTGTGTGTGTCTGTGTGGGTGTCTGTGTGGGTGTCTGTGTGTGTGTGTCTGCGGGTGTCTATGTGTGTGCGTGTCTGTGTGTGGCGAGCTGTGTGTGTGTGTGTCTATGTGGGTGTCTGTGTGCGTGCGTGTCTGTGTGTGGCAAGCTGTGTGTCTGGGGAGCAATAGTGTAGTGATTAGCGGGCTGAGCTGAGAACCTGGAGACCCAAGTTCGATTCCCGCTCATGGCCAACGCCAGTGACGATTATCTGAACCGGTCATGGGCCTCCCCTAGGTCGACTCAGCCTCCTTATGAGTACCTGGTGTGGTGTGTAAACATCGATACTGGGGAGATAAAGGCGGCCGGGCGTGGTGCTTGGCCACCCACCCCCTCGTATGCCGTGTCGGCCTTCATAGGTGCTCGCTAACAACACTTGCCCCAACAGTCTGGTAAGGCTTATATGCGGGATCTTTGTCTTTGTATTTATGTATGTACATATGTTGAACTTCTTTTGCGCCATACATAGCCAACCGTGCTAATCGGAGGTGCGGGGGTAGGACAACAATCGATACCTACTTGTGTGCATGTCTATTTGGGTGGGGAGTGGTAGCGCGATGGTGAGCTCACCGCGGCTACGAATCCATAACCCTCGGTTCGATTCCCCCTCATGGCCATCACCGGTGACGAATATCTTAACCGATCCCGGGTCTCCCCAATGTCGACTCGGCCTTAAATTAGGACCAGGTGCAATGTTTAAACATCAGCGGCGGGGAGACAAAGACGGATGGGTGTGGAGCTATGCACTTGAAAATCTAAATTGAAAATATTTTCTTTAGAACGGCTTTCTGTGTTTATTTTGTTGTCCTTCCCCCGCACCTCCGATTAGCGCGGTTGGCTACGCACGGTCCGAAAGTTTAACACGTACGTACATATCGGCCTTATTAGGTGTCAATTAACAGCGCTTGCCCTATCGGTCTGTGTTGGCGACACGGGGAAACTTTTGACTTTTTTCGTGATGCAGTGGTCTAGCTCACCACTGGGTGGTGTACGTGAGTTCCAAGTTTTGCTTTGGTCGCATTTTTAAACTGAACTCATTATCTCACTTTACGTCTCATCTCATTTAACCTCTTGTCTCACCCGACCTCTCTCATCTCACTTGACCCCGACTCTCATTTGTGTATTCCCCTGGTCTCTCCCCCTACGTTCCTGACCTGTGACCCCTGATCCCTCAGGCAACGCCCCCCTTGTCGGTCCCAGTGGGCGAATCTGGTCGCGGTGTCGGCATGAGTCTCGGCAGCGTCTCCTGGCAGAGTCCTACCTTCAGCTCACCAGTACAGGTACGGCTCTCTCCTCCTATAACGCGGTGGTAGTTTGCTTTGCTGCAGAACACCGCTGTAGTATGGAAAAATCCCGTTATAATACATAATATAGCGTGTCAAGCACTGTTCCGAAGATAACGCCTGGGATGTGTAATGCAGGCTGAATAAAGACTGGCGCGTGGGTAGCGTCTAGAAGCATCCAGTAGCATCCGGATGCCTTGTGCGATGCCACCGTACGATCGCTCATTCCTAGTCGCTGCGACGTAGTTCCATTCACTCGACGGCGTTATATCCAATTCGCATCCTCGTGAAAAAAATGCGTTTCCTAATGCATTCAACGCGCTGTGTCCAATTCGCGTTATGAAACCAACATGCGGCGTTAGGAGAACGCGGACTGTGCTCCGAGAACTCGGCGCCAACAGCTCATGCAATGTTTTCCGCCTCAACCCCCCCCCCCCCCCCCCACTGGTCTCCTCAAAGTAAGCTTTGGTGTAGTGAGCCATCATTTGTTTACAGCGCGAGTTAATCGTCGCCGCCTGCGGTAGTGTCAGAGCAGGGGGTGATGTCACTGTTGGGTGTAATTCCAAACAGTAATTTTGCGGGTCAGTTTTCCGGTTTTTCCCCTTCACATTTAGAATCGACATCACGCGTTTAGAGTACTTGCCTGCTACAAATGTCCACATGATGATAGGACACTTTGTCGAGCTATCATTTGTGATAGCCAGGTCGCTTCTTTAAAAAGATCTGTATAGCTCGATGAGCCTTACCTGGTATGTAAAAAAATTGTTTAGTTTTAGATAACTTCGACTTTGTCCAATTTGGACCATGGCGCCCAGCACATAATGGCCATCGTTGTTTCAACATGACGTTGGGGATCTTTTGAACGTCCGCCAAAGTGGTTGGCGTGCATTTAACAGTTAATACGCCAGCAGCAATAACCAGCCTCACTGAGTCTAAAGACTTATTTTTAAAGGAGGCTCATGCTACGTTTTTTTCGCAGTTGCCGTGCTTAATTCTCAGCGAGCAATTTGCTGGTAACTTTTCAGCATTGGGGACACTTGGCCAATACCAGTTACAATGTATGTTTTTATGAACTGGGAAGAAACAGGAGAAACCTGGAGGAAACCCATGCAGAACAGAGGTAGAGAGAATATAAAACTCCACACACAGAGGGCGCTTGAGTCAGGAATCAAACCCAGGCGCAAGTTGCTACCCATGTTGTTGTTGTCGTGTTCCGTGTTCATCTCCACGGTATCCGCATGGCGTCTCCGGTCCTGTTTGGGGATGCAGGTATCGCCGACGCGCCCGCGCGTGGCTACGGTTGCCGAGCACCGCCTGCAACATCACCACCACCACCACGCGCACCACGCGCACCATCCCCATCACCCCCATCACCCACATCACGCTGCCTCGCCCAAGGCCCACGTTCTACTCTCCTGCTCGCCCAAGTCTGGGCCTGGTGTCAGGTGCGTTTTCTCTCGTAGCTCTGGCTCCAAGTTGATTTCGTGTAACTGGGTGAGCGAGAGCTCGGAGAGACCAGAGATGAATCTCAATTGCAAGAGTGACCTGTGGGGGTCAGTGGGTGAGTGTGTAAATTAATAAGTGGGTATGGAGTGGGTGGGTGATTGATTGATTGAGCGGGAGAGAGTGGATATGTAAGTCAAGTCAAGTTAATTCTGTATAATAAGGTGAGCACTCAAGAGACCAGGATAGTCTCATTTGTCGAAAAATTCTGAAAGCAATCACGTAACATCTTGAGTACAACATAAAAGCAAATAGAAGTCCTGACAAAAATAATCAAATGGAGACCAGTGCAAACACAATTGCGTGAAAGAAGAAATTGAAAAGGGTGCAATAACTTAAATCAATGTGAGATGAAGGTACATACCCAGTAACAGAAGTTGGCTTTTAACAAATAGTCTTCGTACAAAAAATACATTCCTGTAAACACAAAAATAGAGTTAAGATTATTATTGCACTCGTGTGTTAACAGACAGAGATATGGATCAGACATCCATAACGCCATTCGGCCAGGCGGGTGAGCTGGCGGGCGCTGTGGTACAATAAAAGCGGACTGCGACGGAATCACTGATATTAGCCAATCAAATAAAGGGAGTGTCACACCACGACTCGATCCAATTGTTGCTTACCAATGAGTTGATTGCCAATGAATCACATTTTCAGGAAGGCCACCCTATCAACTTTTGAGTTACTGCCGGATCGGCTGAGCTGAATCGATACGACGATTAACCTCGATTCACGATCCAAAATGACCATATATGGGCAAAGACAACGCCCCATCGGCCAACACCACACCCTACTTCCATATACAGGAACTGGACTTAAAAACGAGTTAGGTTCCAGAGGTCTGTTCGTAAGTCAATTTGTTCGTAAGTCCCACTCTACTCTTGGTGATTACAAACACGTTGTACGGCATGTACACTCTATATGGGGAATGGCTTTTAAAGTTATATAATCTCCTGTAGATGTCGATTCACACTGGTTCTTCAGGTTCTGCAGATGTAGATGCCGCCACCACCGCCGTCTATTGCACGGCGGTTGAACTCGCGACGCTCGGTCCGAACAGGCAACTGGACATACGGACAGATTTTATTAGTATCTCTGAAAGTTCGGAAGTCGAATGTTCGTAAGTAGAGGGGTCCCTGTATGGGCAAATCTCTGATCGTTGATTTCGTTGGGTGTCCGATTACATCGTATTACAGCACAGCGGTGGCGAGATTTTAACGATCCCGCCTTGTATACAGGAGGCCTTGGGTTTGATCCCAAACCTGACGAGACTTTGTTGAGTGATCATTTGTGGGTCAGGTATCTTCTGAAAAAGAGCTGTATAGTGAGCCTTACCTGGTAAAATAGAAAATTGTTTAGTTCATCTGAGTCGAGGTGAGCTTAAGCTGGTGAGGTTTTGCGAGTCAGGAGTGGTGAACCAGGTGCGGTGAGCGACACCCACGTGATTTGTGTGTGGTGAGAAATACCCATGTTAGACAGGTGTGGTGAGGGAGTATTTATGTTATGTCATTCTGGTGAGGTGTGCATCTCTGCTGCACCACTGACGCCTGTGTCCTGTTGCATGCACACTTATATACAAAACCGAGATTCCCCATGCAGCCTTAAAAAAATTGTTGGGGAAACTTCCGTGCGCGAGCACCTGCTAAGGCCGGCGCACGGCGCACGAGGAGGTGGGTGGCCAGCACCACTCCCGACCTGACCGCTTTTATCTCCCCAGTGTTGATGTTTACTTACCACACGAGGTGCTCGTTTAAGGTTGACTCATCCGAGCGGTGAAGAGGGGCCCAGGACTGGTCATATATTCGTCGCGAACGTTTGAATTTTGACCGGGAATTGAACTGGGGTCACCAGGTTTTTATTGCAGCTCACTGATCATTGTGCCACCGCTAACCACTGCGCTACTGCGCGCTCCTACACATGCACGCACACACATACATGCACACATGCATGCACACGCACGCATGCACATATTCATACACGCGTGCACACACGCATACACGCACACGCAGGAAGATCCGCGGGGAGGGAAAGAAGTGTCGCAAGGTGTACGGCATGGAAAACAAGGACATGTGGTGCACTGCCTGCCGTTGGAAGAAAGCCTGCCAGCGCTTCCTCGACTGAAATCTCACCTCCACAGCCCAGCCTAGTGCAGCCCGGTCCAGCCTAGCCTAGCCTAGCCCAGCCTAGCACCATCTGTCTCTTCGTCCCCACTCCTACAGAGATTCCCTGACCCCCCCCCCCCCCCACCGTCTGCTATGGTGGTTTGGCCCATCACCCGTCAAGTGTCCGGGGTCCCATCTCTGTGAATCGGCTGGAACTGCCGAATCAGCCTTCGTCAGTTTGCTCCGTCGTTTGGTGGTGGAGGTGGTTGTTGGTGGTGATAATGGTCAAGACACGGGCACGGTTTTGCCACAAAGATGTTGGGTGAAGAGGGAAGGTATTAAGATCCGGCTGCGTGAGTGAAGTGGGGGTCCACACAGCTCGTGAGGACGAAGGTTGACATCAGGGGGGACACCTCCGTTAACGCCACGTCAATCTCGATGGTGGAAACTACTCCCAACGACGCAAACCATCGGGAACGATCCACGCTCAATTTATTTTTTGCCCCTTTTTATCTGCGACCGGCAGAATCGTCGAGGAACGGATGTGTCCCACGTGGGTAATTTGGAGCTGTGGGGGACGTGGTTTTTTCTGCCACGGTGGAAGGCTCGCACGAGCCGCCCGCGGTGGCATGAAACCACTTTGAGGGATGGGGGGTGGGAGACATCTAATTTTACAAATTGCCACGGGATAATGGGAATTTCCACGTTCCTAATTCCAGCCTATGACTCGGGACTAGTTCACGATGAAGATTAAAAAAAAATCAGCAAGATCCTTGCGCGACAGTGACGGTGAGAGAGCAAATTTCTGTTCGAACAAAGAAAATACGAACCCCGAGTTTTATTTTGGAAACTGCAACGTCGCACGCTTAGCTCTGTTTCGACGCGAGACGAAGTCGCAATTTGTGCAGGCAAACATGCGACCCAAAGCATCGCGCAATCACTCTCTCCGTTTTACCTTCCATACATAGAGGTGTTCACATTCAGAACACGATAAAAATATGAGAAACACTCTCTGGGATAAGTATTATAGGACGATACGATCACAATACAACTCTTATGATTTATAAAGTAAGCTCTGCGATTCATATTCCTGCAGCTGACTAGGTAGGAACAGCCTCAGAACACGAAGACCCCTGTTGGTGGGAAAACTTCCATTTGTACTCGTGACAGAACAATGCTTAATACATGAGACTCTTCAAACTTTGAATCAAGAGTTCAGCTCACTCCAGCAGTCGTTAGAGCCTGAACTGTTTTGAATCCGATCGTAGCCGCTTATCCTTAATACGGCTAAAATCTTCCCTCTTCATAAAAAAGTGCAGCCTGCTCCAGTTCACACAATTGCTCCTTTCCTCACTGAAATTATACAACGGGAAAGCATTGGACTAGGTAGGAAATCGATTTTTTTTATTGACGCGGTCATTCAAATTCTCACGAACCGAAATGGAAATAAATAAATAAATAGAAATTCCTTTTTTCAAACATGGAACATTTACACAAAAGTTACGTGCAGAATGACCAAAATGCATGTGAAAAGGGAAGTCTGACAAGGTGGGTCTATTAGCACAGGTTTTGACACGAACAAAAACAGCTGCCGGAGATGAAGATCCAGCGATCAAGACGTCATCGTGGCCAAAGCCGTCGATAGCCGCCACCACCACCACCACCTTTGCCAACACAGCTCACTACCAACAACCCTCTTACCCTGTAATAGGTCCCCTTGCTGCGCAGGAGAGACGCGCAACCTCTGTCTCAGATTTACCCGAACCAGTTTCCCACTATTTGCTCTTGCCGTCTTCTCCTGGATCGCCGGACTTTGTGGAGACCACTTCGCAATTCAATCAAGAGGTTGTCTCGGTACGGCTCAATTACCACGATGGGGCCATGGCAGTGAACCCTGATGTGGGCCCTAGGCGACTCCCCATCATCACGACCATGACCCCCCCCCACCACCTCTCGGCTTCCCAGAGTCCCCGAGGCTCTACTGCAAAATGTCATCGGTGCGATGACGTAACAACGAAAACCGGCCCTTCACTGCAGTCGTCCGCATCTTCCGTCCATGCCGCTACGTCTGTCGAACCAGCAGCTAAATAATTTAGAGATTTGAAACTTTCACGGTTTCCGTTCCACTCTCTCGGAGAGAGAGAGAGAGAGACGGAATGATTCTGAGTCGCGGGGATAACCACAGACAAGCGGGGAAAGAGGCAGCCAATAAAGAAACCGGCGCTAACAATCGTCCCAAGCGCTGTGTTGCTAAATACTGCGACGATTGGCGAAGCTCCATTCGTGAGTGCGCTTAAAGGGCACCACTGGCTTCTCGGGAAAACTTCACAACCAAATCTCGGCAGTTTGGGGGTAGTGTGGGAGCTTGGGACACTGCGGAGTCGTAAGGATTTAATTTGGGTTTTTTTTTATTTGTGCCGAGACTAGAGAGGGTGGGGGGAGAGCAAAAAAAAAAACTGATGTTAAACGTGGAGAGAAAAAAAAATCTTCCCCCTACCCCCGCACCACACACCCACGAGACAAAAAAATAACCGACTGGAACTGTGCGTTTTGAGGAGTGTGCTGGAGATTGGGGATGTTGGCGTGGAGAGTGCAGTCGACGTGGTGACTGATCAGGGGGAAGTGTAGACAGAGCAAAGTAGAATAACTTGGGGGGGGGGGGGGTGGCAGCGAGCGACGCATTGGTGGCAGCAAGAGCGGGGGCTAGATGCGTCCCAAGGGGTTGCGAAGACCCAGGGGATTGAAGGAAAAGAAGACGACGACGATGATGGTGATGCTGTTGATGGGACGTGCCCGATGGGGGGGAACATTAATGTGCCGGACGTGGAGTCGCTGGAGTTGCCACCTTTGAGCTACAAAAAGAAACCAGAGACATTTCATGGGAAGAAGAAGAACAACAACAATTTCACCCAATACTGGAAGAGTGGAGAACTACATGTAAACGCATTGTCTCAAGTGGTATCTTATTAACGCAACTGACAAAAGGGCAGGACTTTGTTTATCAACGTCTGTTCCCCAGGGGGAAAGATTTTACAGATTGCCACAGTAACGAAATGGACAATCCTGGGAAATCCGGGACGGGTCGCAACCCCGTGGAGCCACGAGTCACATAGCTTGCCCACCGTGGCGTGGGCCCCGAGAGTTGCACCACGTGCTTGCTGTCACGTGTCTCGTCTCACACGCCGTGAGTTTTCCTCTCTCTGCCAATCTCCTTTGTGTGCTCCTTCGATGTTGTGCTCTACCCTTCTCGCGAGCCCTCAAGGCTTCGTGATGGATTTGGGGCTAAGGTTCGAGAGGTGCTTTAAGAACAAACGACACGCTGCACTTATATAAAACAAAATAGGGCAACTCATTTGTATAAAATACTACAGCGGTTTAAAATTATAAAAAAAAAGTGGTTTCAGCGAGACCATTTACATGTTTGGGTCCTCGCTTGTTGGTGCACAATAGTGGTGTCTATCGCAGCCGGTCAAATGTTAAGGTAAAAAAGCATACACGTTAACGAGTAAGCATACAGTTTCTTTCGTTCGGATGTTTTTTCGTTACCAATTTACAAAGCGTTGAGTGAGTAGGGTGCTATATTTAATTACTTTTGTTAACTGCCACACAAGGGCTGAGTTTAGTAGGTTTTAAAGCAGGGCACCCACCGCCATCCACTTTTTTTGCTGGGGACGAGATGATGATGATGATTGTTGAGACGTGAATGTCCAGAGACGTGGCCAGTAAACTTTACCCGTGCAATGAGAGCAAGTCGCGGGAGAATAGTTGGTGGTCGCTACTTTTTGCGCATGGAGCAAGGGCCGGATTTATGGTGGAGGGATAATATCTTTGCTCCAATCGGATGCGGTTTCCTTAGGTATGAGGGTACCTTTCACCCTTGTCAGCCTTGTGGGGAGGGGGGGGGCAAGGCTTTGTGATATCGTCCTCTTGATATGACCGATTGTAGGGAACGCTGCCCCGTGGTCCGTATCGGTTGGCATGCTGGATTTGCAAACCAGAGGTCGCCGGTCCTGTTAGATCTCCCGGCCACGGAATTGGAAGCAGTGCGGAAAAGAGTTTATAACAAATTAGCTCTCTCTCTCCCGCCCCACACCCCCAAACCATCCATCCTCCGTCCACCCATCAGTATAAAACGGGTACATCACAAGTTAGTCGATCGGCAGGTCGTGAGTGGTGGGGGTTAAAGTGTGGGTGTACTACCTCTTCGGAGAGAGACGTGTATGGCCGGGGGTGGAGGAGTCGGCCAGAAACCCCCCTCTGAGCAAGTTGTTGGTTCCCGAACCCTTTTCTGGCCACACGTTGGGTGGCAGTGTCAACAACTCAAAACAATCTTCGCGGAAACCGCCATGCGGTAAGCAACAGCAAAAAATAATCTGGTGGTGGGAACATGTTTTTGTATCTGAACCACGTCGCCCTGTACCACTTTCCCCCACGCGGCCTTGTGGACCACAGTAATTGGAGGAATCGCTTCTGTGCAGGGGTCCGTCTCGAACGGACTCGAGAGCTCCCTCTAGCGAAGGCATTTGGGTCGGCGTTGGCGCGAGCAGGCAAAGTACAGGGCGACAGCACCGTGACGAACACGTTTTCATAAAATGGCCATCCTGATTACCGTTTCACTGGGTCGTGGTCACATAATTGGCAAGTGTTTGTCCGTGGTAGGCTTTCACCACCCGACTTAGCCAAACGAATCTATGCGTCACGCGTGCAAGCGTTTTAACAACGCGTCAATTCTTGTCGCTGTTTCCGTCTTCTCCCAGTGAGTTGAAGAAGCATTGTCACAACCAGAGTGGGCGATTGGATACGGGACGTTTCATTCTGACTTGCTGGTGACGCAAGTGTCTCCCAGTCTTCTGGGTTTTTCCCTCCACATTTAGAAATGACATCGCGCGTTCAGATTATTTGGCTGCTATAACTTCCACGCGATGATGATGATTTCAGCCACTTTGCTTGAGCAATCATTTCTGATAGCCAGGTCGCTTCTGAACAAAAAGCTTCATAGCTCAGTAGGGAGTCTTACCCGGCAAAATAAACGATAGTTTATATCGTCGATGTTAAGAGGACGTCATCCGACATCGCCTTCTGGGCCTATTGGGGCACTTGCTCACACAACACCACGGATCTCTCTTGGGAAAATAGCCAGGAAACTCGGGGGGCGGGGTGGTGGTGGTGGTGGTGGGGGGGCAGAGATCCCTAAATCCGGCCCTGCCAAGCGAGTGACTGGCAGAACGGCGACGCCACTTCCGCGACACGATGCCAAATATTTCACAGCGGGGAAGTCCAACTCTCTCGGTTCGCAGACTCAGGAGTGGGGGGAAGGGTTAAAAAAGTGGCATTTTGTGGTGTGACGACAAGAGCTGACTTTGTTTTTTTCGTGTTGTTTGTAAAGGATGAAAAGTTGAAAGTCTAAACGGTGAACATTTTGTCGCGAGCGAGGCCCAGCAAGCGGCTGCAACGTCGTTGAGGTGCTTTTCCAATGTCGAGTTACGCCGTAAACACGGCGTGGTTAGTAATACAAAAAAAAATTGTGAAATAATGACTACAATAGTAAAAAAAACAAATCGTTCATACTACTGCGCAGGGTTTATTTTTTCCCACGGTTGTGCCGATGTTTTTTTTGCGGGGTTGTACGGCCAGCCCGTTTCGGTCTGGCGTCTTGTCCCGACGTTTCGCTCCCACGTCCTGCGTTGAGGGCCTCGGGGTGGGTGCCTGGGAGGTTCGTTGCAAACTGCATTTTTTTAGTTGCTGCTGCTCTTGAACAAGGCTCCTGAATCACGTGGAGGCGAAAAGTCGGGCTTCGTGCCGAAACGGGCTCAACGACCCCCCAAAAAACACGTCTGGAGAGAGAGAGGAGAGAGATCGCAGCGAACTGAAATTCAAATTTCATGCCCACGCGCGAACCTCATCCTCGCCGCGGAAACGTTCAGCCGCTTTAACTTCACCTTTTTATCCCCACAAGTCGCTTGTTGGAGAGTTGGTTCTCAATCGAGCCTCTCGCTCGCTCGTTCACTCCGTTGGCTCTGTTATGAATGTTGTTCATCGTTTGCGGCGATAAGAATGGTGGTGAGTGTTTGAAAAAAAAAAAGGTTCCAGGTGGTGGCAGTAGAGTTGTGAGTCGATTGACGGGTGGGATGGACGGTGGGGGTGGTGGTGCCCCCCACTCACATCACCTGCCCACTGCCAAACCATCACAGGGGACCCACCCACCCACCCCATAGGTGACACGTGGAAACTTGCAACGAACGTATGGCAGCACCACCGTCCCCCCCCCACCGTCTCCCCTTTACAGACGCAGGCATTGCCCATGGTGGTGAGTTGGAGGGGGATTCCTTCGACCGTGTGTACTCCAGCACGTGGTACACAACTACACTGTGCATAGTTTAATGGGTGTCTTGTAAAGAAAAACTGCAGAAAAATTCGATAACCTACAAAAGTGAAATGTAAAGTTAGCTTTGAGATGGGTTTAAGTGTGCGGCGAAGGGGGGTGAGTTTTGATCACGGTAGAGTCATCTGTCAAGGGGGGGGGTAGGGGGTGTGTGGAGATTATTCAATGAATATTGACATGGTTTTTCAATAGGTGGTCAATCGTTTCAGTGAAACCAGGTGCCGCTCTCAACCTGGTTAAACAAAGTCAGCGTGGGACGAGAGTTACCGTGTCCCGAGCCTCACCCGCCGCGTTACATGGGAGAGACGGCGGGGCACGGACAGAGATGCTACTTCGTTTTAACGAAAACAAAAGTCGACGATGGGGTTGTCGGCGTGCGTCAGTGACGAGCCGGTGTTGTCGAAAAAGATACATGCGGGTTGTCGATTTTAATGAAAACATACGTGTGGGTTATCGAGTTTTTTCTTTATCTCTATCGCCAGCTAACACCCCCCCCCCACCTTCTCAATGATTTCCCTCATCATCAAAAGCGTGGCCTGCCTGAGAAAGATGCGTGTCCGAACGTGTTTGTGATATCGTTTTTGGTTTGTCACAGGAACGCACTGGAGATGATGGTCGTGAAGGGCACGACTCGGGGTTTTCCAAACTCCAGTACTCGCGCCTTTCCGCGACTATCACCCGACTCCTCCCGTTCAGTTACAAATCAAATTCGTTTCGCGCTTCACGCGCCCGATGATTGTTAAACACGTCCCACTTGACGCGTAATTTACGCTGCCCTCATGTGGAGCACGTGCGTGCGCGCACACACAGAAGATGTCTACACACACGGGACACGTGTACATACATCCACACGGAACACGTGTACACACACAGAAGATGTATACACACACTGAACACGTGTACACACATCCACACGGGACACGTGTACACACACACACAAGATGTATACACACACGGGACACGTGTACACACGGAACACGTGTACACACACAGGAGATGTATACACACACACAAGATGTCACACGGGGCACGTGTACACACACCCACACGGAACACGTGTACACAGAAGATGTCTACACACACGGGACACGTGTACACACATCCACACGGAACACGTGTACACACAGAAGATGTATACACACACAGGAAATGTAAACACACTGAACACGTACACACACACACACCGAAATTTCAACCTTCATTTGAATCGGCTCTCTACGCGGTGCCGCGTGGAACTTGTTTAACAATCATCAGGCACGCGCAGCGCGCGACGAGTTGAATGGGAGGAGTCGTCGTTTGGTAAACGCGGAGAGACGCGGCGCGTTGGTGATGGCGGTCGTGGTGGTGGTGGTGCGCCGCGGGGACTGGAGTTTGGCAAACCGTACGTACTTACGTAGTGAAAACGATGATTTTTTAAGAGGGGGTGGAGGGTGGGTGCCCTTAGTTCATCAGGAGTGCTCGGTGCTTTAATCATTCAGCGGCCCCGTCGTTTGCACGGGAGGCCGCGATCAGAAGTGTCGATTGACTTGTCGCGTGGGCAATCAATCCACCCCTTCCATGCTACACGCCCGCCGTCCCGTTTGCAAAAACAACAACAACAACAAACAACAAGTGCTTGCGGCGGATTCACGGCCGTCGGCGGTTTGAATTGGAATTGGACAAAACGCATGCGCTTGTATCGATCCTTCAAGTGCAACCACACACTTGTTCTAAACGATGAGACCCCCCCCCCCCCCCATTCACAAGAGGGGAGGAGAATATGCCGGGACCAGGAGCTTTGCGGTGGGCCGCTCTTGCAAAAAAAAGAGAGATGCCCTCCGTATAGCCCCGATAGGCCTTAAATTCGCGAGAAAATTACAAAATCCCGCGTCTTGACGTGAAGATTTTGACGACGCGCAAAGCTCCGCTTTTCACAAAACGTGCACGGTGCTGCCTTGCCTGCATGCCCATGCGACCCGCTCCACACACATTGCCTGTTACAAGACGGGTCTCTGCCTCGTCTCGAGACCACGCGCGCTGTTGGTGTGGTGTAATCAACAGCAACAACAATGATGGAGATGATACGGCCTCACTCGGCTCTCTCTCTCCCAGTTTCTTTTGAAATGCCTTTGGCCCGCCAAATGTATTTGAAACTTCTGTTAGGCCTTCAGTAAGGGGAAGGGTTCCCCCATCCACCCCTGCTTTTAAGTTTATGAAAGTACAAAGTCAAAAGTGCATTGTCCCATAAATCACCATTTGAGGCATTGGTGCGCTCGATCTGTTCAGACCTGCGGCTAGAGCAAGTGGTGGAAATTCTACCTTCCTGTGACGGGCGGGGCGGAGGGGGAAGGCGAGTTTATCCTTAGGACAAGCACTGTTGACGCCTCCCACAAAGTGGTAGGCAATTTATCGACCTCCCCCTCCCACCCCCCAGCGTGATGATGGGCTGAGTTAGCCCTCCAATCTGGAAGTGAACTCGCAACGTGGTGGTTGTGAGCCGCTCGCTCTCCAGTTGAGCGACCTGGCCGGCAATGTTTATATGTCTCGCCCATGACCCCCCCCCCCCCCCCCCCCCCATCTAATCAAATCTGATTTGCCGAAACAGTATTTTTCAGAGAGTGGGGTTTTCATTACAGCAAGTAATGGCCTCTGTGGTTCAACATTGGTTTAACTTTGAAAGCGCTCAAAGGAACCAAAGGCCTCCTGAACGTTGGGCTGCGTTTTGAGCGATTGGCTCGAGGGGCCCAGCCCTCCCAACTGATTAGACTCCATTCCGCAGTTTTCCCTGCGGGTTTGGTGCTTTGACTGAGCTGCGTTTGTCGTTACACTTAAGACGCGCGGTGTTGTTTTCCATGCTATTGTTTTCGACCGATAACTGGACTCTCTTGTGAGCGTCGTTTCAGTATTCGCAGCTTACGGATTTAACTTTTATAAAAGCAGTATCCGTCATTCCATTGCAAAGTGCGTGTGTTTCGGTAACTTTAACGTAATAAACTAAAACAAGACACATGCAATGCAACATTGGGCACGATTCGCATACATCTCGCTGCCGTTGAGAATCACCTTGGCTCATGTTTTTGTTTAAACGTTTGCTGCAGTCGCTGCCCCTTTGTCGGTGCCAGTCCACTGCTGGATGAAGGCCTCCCCCTCGCAGCTCGAGTACGACCATACTTCACCGCGCTGGTCCCATCAGTGCGGGGTTGGTGAACGAATGCGGGAGGCATCCATTAACCGGGTTTCAGACATCGGTCGCCAACTGGCTGGTGTTTGTTAGCCGTGGCGCCGGAAATCGAACTCAGGTCGCGAGATATACAAGCGTTACATTGGCGGCAGCGGTTGTGTTCTGAGTTTAAAGCAAACACACACTTGTTCATGGCTGTAGCTGTTGCTTATTAATATACTCTCGGTTGTTCGACGCGCGCAAACGAAGAGTCGCTTCCCGTTGCCGTGTTCCGCTCCGCGAGATTGCAAATGTGAACCGTAATCGTGTCCTGGATTGATTTTTTTTTTGTGTGGCTTGGGTTGGGCCGCTCAAAGAGAGTCGGAGCCAGCCCAGCGGTGCAACGCTTCGAGGGGGCGGGGGGGGTCGTGAAAAATTGCATGAAATATTAACAACTTTTTAGGTTTTCTTTGGGGGGGGGGGGCTAGACCCAGTTTTAATCAGGCCGTGAAGCGCGCGTACGACGCTTAACGCTTAAACACACGCACACGTGCGCGAGTGAGCCATATGACCGACCGATGGTGACGATGGTGACGATGATGATGACAATTTACAGGGTTTATTATCATCGGCGCGGGGTTGCTCTCAAGAGATGGAACGCTCCGTTCTCTCGATCGCTCGGCGGGCGAGGAAGCCCCGAGCCTCGTCTTTAAGAACCGCGAATCGAGCGGCGCCGTTCACGAGACCTATTGAATGTTCGATGACCGACGAGGTAGTGGAGTGGTTGAACTTGAGCAGCTACTTCGAGAGTCTGCCCCGCACCCTCCCCCATCATCTCAACATCCCTGAAAGTTGTTGTTGTTACACGGGTCGTGAGAAAAGAAGAAGATGTAAGGGGAAGAAGAGGGAAAAAAGCGTAAAAAAAAATATTTGTAAATCGACGCGACAAAAACAAACAAAAAAATATTTAGTCGGAAATAATTCGCGCCGTCGTCTCTTTTGTGATGTAGTCTTCCCCTGGTCCGTAATGACACGTCGCCTCTTGAGCTTACTCCGCGACGCGGGGGCTAGCGATGGTGTGAACTTTTAGTCTCGTGGTGTACGTGATGTCGCTAGTCTCGATAATGTACTGCAGTTAGTTCGGCGATGTTAGTGAGTTCGACGGTGCAGCAGCTGGGCTTGTTTGCGGCGAGGTGGTCGTGAGAGAGAGGAACACGGGAGGAGGGCCGAAACCACTCGCTCGCTCGTACTCGGGGGTCATATATGACGACGACCCTTTGAGGTCCGCACAGACAGGGATCACGAACCCTCTCGCCGCGCTGGCGTCTCGAGGCCAAGTCTCAAGGCCCCCGGCGGGTTCGTTAGGGAGTTTTGACAAATCTCTGCGTAATTTGGCGGTGGTGATAATTTGTAAAAAAAAAAAATAACGATTTAATTGGACCTTCAAATTTGACTTTTTTTAAGTCGCGCTGCCCAGAACTCTAATGACGTCACCGCCATGTGAAATGCCATACCCTCTTAATACAGTGCCAGTAAAGTGACGTCATTGGAGTGCTGAGGTGGCGCTGCTGAAATCCACCTTCAGGCGTTATCATCAAGGACGCTTCTTCATGCGGCACTCTTAAGCATTCCAGCCAGATTCAGAGCTGTGTGCGTTGTGGCTTCGCGTCGTTCTGGAGCGGTGGTTCTTAACCTGAGGTGGCACGCCACCCCCTGGGGGGTGCGAGTCATGGCCAGATTCATCTTTTTTAGAAGGTAAATAACCGAAAAGACAAATTGCGCACGGGCGCGTTACGTTACAACTTATTTTGTTTCATCAAACTTACGTATTTATTAACGTTGTATATGTTGTTTTTTTACGATTGAGGCTGCAGTCAAGGTTAAGAACCAATGCTCCAAACCACCCAACAGGATGTCGAAATCTCCAGTGACGTCACTGCAGTGCCGCGTTAAGGCGGACAGCAGGTCTGGCGCAACTGTGGCTGGACCGCGTCCTGATTGGTCAAATCATCGGCAGTGGCGTTGTCGACGTCTTATGGACATGGCAACATTGTACAGCCCCTTTTGTCAAACCCACCGCTGGATTAAGGCCTCCCCCGACCTCTTTCCGTGCCAGTCAGGGCGTGGTGTTTGACCATACTTCACCGCACTGGATAGTGCCAATTGGTGAAGTCCTGGTGTCTGGTGGGTGGGGGGGGGGAGGGGTGGTAGGGTCGGTTCGGATATTACCCACCACAGGTTATCACACTGCGGAGAGCAAGCGCGCTGAGAACCACTGAGATCCACAGGGCACATACACACACTCTCTCTCACTGCCCTAGGGGACAATGAAAACATTCTGAAAAGGCAGTTGTGACTTTGGGGGCACCGTATGGATTCTGGAGTTCCCCCCTCTCGTTGTGCACCTTCCCCACCCACCCCGCACCCCCCTCCACCCCCACCCCACTCCCCCCTCTCGATCATCAGACCCACCTCTCGTTGCCCAAGGGGTTACTTCACCCCCCCTGCCCCCCCCCCCCCCACCAAAGTGGTCTCGCCGGACAAGTTTTCCGAATATTCCGTACGTATTACAACCGTAGAGTAATGCTAATGCATGCCCGTGTGTTTTTTGCTCCTCCCGTTGCATGCATGCAGTGTTTTCCCCTGTAAATAATCTCTTACCCCCCCCCCCCAGTCGGGAATTGTATTCGGCAGTGTGTGTGTGTGTATATAGGGTGCACGTATAGTGCAGCGTGGACGCGGTTGCGTCGCAGGCTTTTTTCTCCAACCCGTATCGCCGCGTTTCAACGCGTGTCTCCTGGTGCCGGTCGCGTCCGCGTGCACTCTTCCTTGCTGTTGATGTGCCAATGAGCAGAAGGTCGACTTGAGTTGGGATTGGAACGCCTGAAAGGGGGGAGGGGGGGGGCGTGTTGTCTTTGCAAGTCAAAGATGTCCTCACGAGGCGTAGCGTTTGTGGGCCCCGTTCATCTTGGGCCGTCACTTAATCTCCACGCAGCCCTCCCCCGCGCACCTTCTGTGGCGTCTGATTTGCGCACTTGGCCATTGTCACTATTCAACCTCGTCCAATTCCTTGTTTGTCGGAGAAGCTTCAGTTCTGTGAAGCCCCCAACCAACCTCCAGAACGTGAAGCGAAACGTCGGGACATCGTGCCGAACAACGCGACCCAGGAAACGCAATCGGAGAGAGCCATAGAAGCAGCCCGACCGCGGAAACTTTCGCAGGTCGAACAACAAACCAAACAATGGCTCGTCGATAATACCGCGCGAGCCCCCAAAAGAATGAATATCTTAATAGGCGACGTTTCGGGCAATGGCCCTTTTTCATAGGACAGGCAAGGTGAGAGACTGATATTAATAAGAGATAGCGATGACAGTATCGTTGGAAATGGTCACGGTTTTTTAATGTTGTAAAGCGACGCCAGCCCATGGCGACAGAAGCCGACTTTGAGTCGGTGGGCGCGCACTGAAGAGGCGATCTGGATCCCCCGTGCTCGCCACGGCACTGTCGAGTGGGAGGGTTCTTAGCTGATCGGCGATGACCCCCCCCCAGCACCCGGAGCGGACGGCAGTGGTTCATCTCAAAGCGACACGCACTTTGTGAGGAGTCGACGCGTCGTTCCGGGTGGCTTCGCACTCTCACACTCTCTCTCACGCTCTCTCTCGCTGTCTCACGCACTCGCTCGCTTTCTCACGCACTCTCATACTCACTCTCACGCACTCTCACGCACTCTCTCACGCTCTCTCACACGCACTATCTTGCTCTCTCACGCGCTCTCACGCACTCGCTCTCTCACGCACTCTCACACTCTCTCACTCTCACGCACTCTCACACTCTCTCGCTGTCTCACGCACTCTCTCGCTCTCTCACGTACTCTCACACTCTCTCACGCACTCTCTCGCTCTCTCACGTACTCTCACACTCTCTCACGCACTCTCTCGTTCTCTCTCACACGCACGCACTCTCTCACTCTCACGCACTCTCTCACGCACTCGCTCTCTTACACTCTCGCTCACTCACGCACCCTCACACTCTCACGCTCTCTCACACTCGCTCACACTCACGCACTCTCGCACTCTCGCTCACACTCACGCACTCTTACGCACTCGCTCTCTCACACTCTCGCTCACACTCACGCACTCTCACACTCGCTCACACTCACGCACTCTCTCACGCACTCTCACACTCGCTCACACTCACGCACTCTCTCACGCACTCTCACACTCGCTCACACTCACGCACTCGCTCGCTCACGCTTGCTCTCTCTCGAGCGAGAGGGCAAGCGTGTGTGAAGCCTTTTACGGTGGCGAATCTCACGGGACGGTGGTTCGGGATGTATGCGTGTGGTGTACATAATAAATAGTGTCCGTGGAGTAGCACTGCAGTTCTCGAGATGGTATTCCCATATAAACAAAATCACAATTATTACGCCTCTGTTGAAAGACATAAAACCAAACTGAAGCACCTTAAAAGACGAAGTAAATATACAAAAATACAACAAAAATCATAATAATCATTTTGCCACGGTCGAAGATGCACTCGTGTTTTGTAAGGAAAAGGAAACCAAACTGAAGTGTGCGTCAGTTGTTTTTTTTACATATATAGCAAGAGAGATTTGAGCGAGCGCGCATTGTGGCCCTTTTGATGTGAGGTCTCGGAAGCGAGAGGATGCCGATGTAGCGGGGCCAGGTCTGTGGGTGCCTATTAACACCGGTGCTGGAGGTTATTGATGTTGTGGTTGTTGTGGTGAAGAGGTGCTGGAGGTGATTGATGTTGTGGTTGTTGTGGTGAAGAGGTGCTGGAGGTGATTGATGTCGTGGTGGAGAGAGGTGCTGGAGGTTATTGTTGTTGTGGTTGTTGTGGTGAAGAGAGGTGCTGGTGGTTATTGATGTTGTGGGGAAGAGAGGTGCGATATGGGGAGGGATGGGGGGCGGACGATTTGTCTTCTATCGTTCGCCTGCCCTGCCCGCGTCCCCCCACAAAGGGATGGAGAGGGGAGCGGGGCTCTGAATGAACATATTTGTTGAGTAACCTCCACTCACGTCGGATGGTGTTGCCTGGTTGGTGTCTATGGTTTATTTTTCTGGGGGGGGGAGAGTGGAGCAATAGCTTTGGGACTGTGTGTAGTCAATGCAAGTTGGGCCGGTGGTATATTGTTATTACAAAAAAAAGCCACTCACTAGTAAGAGAGTATCATGAAAGCAATGCATGCGTGTTTGTAAAATGATGGATTTTTACACCGCGCGACAGACGTATGAAGTGCAAAGCGGTGGTGAAATGATGATGATTATACACTAACATTGAAGCGTACATGTAAAAAAACCAAGACGACCGGACCCACACGAGACCAAAAAAAATAAAATAAAACAACTTTTCGTTCAATACTTTGCATGTTATCGCAATGTCAAGCCAAGTTTCGCAAAAAAAACTTTAAATAATATTTTCAGAGGCAATAAGAAGTGGTTGGAGTTTTGTTATGGTGCGGGTATTAGGGTAGTTCTGAAACAAAGACGATGTTTGTTCTTCATCTACCCCCCCACCCCCCCTTTGTTTTCCACCGCCATGCACACCCGAGCCGTGCCAGCGCAGGACCCCCCCCCCCCTCCGCGCGCGGATCCGTTTGGGTTTTCCCCACCGGTTCGTTTTTAGCCGGAAAAAAAAACGGAACTGTTGAAACCGGACAACGTGAACGAACAAAAAAGACCTCGATCTCACAAACGTAGAAACCCTCCTGAATCCGATGGGCCGGACGCCAAACGGAGCCAGGGCCCCACCATATGTGTGGTGCGCGTTCGAGTGTGTGAGGAGCGGTGGCGCAGCGGTTAGCGCGCTGCGCTACGAACCCGGTGGCCCGCGGTCGATTCCCACTCAAAGACCGGTGACGATTATCTGAACCACGGGCCCTCCCCTCGCTCGACATTATTGAGTACCTGGAGCGGTGTGTTAAACATCGCCACTGGGGAGACAAAGGCGGCCGGGCGTGGTGTTGGCCACCCACCGCCTCGTGTGCCACAGTGCCGGCCTTCGTAGGTGCTGCTCGCTAACGGCACTTGCCCTGACAGTCTGTTACAGGCTACACGGGGGGATCTTTGCGTGACGTCGGTCACCGCGGCGTGTGTGGGGTGGTGACGCAGCGTCACGCCGGCGTCATCGACGACGCCCTTCGGCCCTTCAGTAAATCCATAATAAATAGCCTGGCCCCTTCCTGAACCGTGCCGGGCTGGTCCCTGCACGGTGCTGGCGTGGCTCGAGAGTTTTTTGTGCGGTGGAACGGGGTGGGGCGAGGGGGTGGTGTTGGGGTTACCCGAGTGGGTGTCTTTTGTTTTTAATATACGCTCTTACTATCGTTAAATGTGCATTTACCTGAGTGTTTTCTTAGCGATGGCGCACAAACATATCTTAACACGCGGGATTTTTCACCGTCTGTTCGTTCGTGGGTGTTTTGACGCGGTTTTTTGTGTTTGTTTGACGGGACATGGGGAGGGGGGAATGGGTGGGGTGGGGTGGTTGTGGTTAAAGTTCACAAAACTCGTGCATGTTCTTAAAATGGGCCGCGCGGCCTCCGCTAGATGTTCACAACTTTGCTTCAGTATCGGGGTCAACTCGGCTACGCACCGTGTATTTAAAAGCTTGTACTCTTTAACACAATTACGCTCGGATCCTACTGTATATTGGACAAGGTGTTCACGAGATATCGATCACAAGTAACTTTGATGATGATGATGTAAACGATCTCTTTATTTTTCAGTTATTGGAATTTTATGGGGTGTACACCGGCCGCTCATTTTGAAGACGCATGTGACTACGATTCCACGCTGAGATCATGGAGATCATCATCGAGATAATCATGGAGATCAGGTCATCTCGATGTTCATGGAAATTGCCATCGAGATGACCATGGAGATGACCATTGACATGATCACGGAGATGACCATCGAGATGATCACGGAGATGACCATCGAGATGATCAAGGAGATGACCATCGAGATGACCATCGAGATGATCAAGGAGATGACCATCGAGATGACCATCGAGATGATCAAGGAGATGACCATCGAGATGACCATCGAGATTATCAAAGAGATGACCATCGAGATGTGCATGGAAATGACCATCGACATGATCATGGAGATGATCGTGAAGACGTTAATGGTGATAATCATAGACATGATCATGGAGATCATCTCGATTGTCATGGAGATGACCATCGAGATGACCATGTAGATGCCCATCGATATGATCAAGGAGATGACCATCGAGATGACCATCGAGATTATCAAAGAGATGACCATCGAGATGTTCATGGAAATGACCATCGACATGATCATGGAGATGATCGTGAAGACGTTAATGGTGATAATCATAGACATGATCATGGAGATCATCTCGATTGTCATGGAGATGACCATCGAGATGATCATGGAGATGATCATGGAGATGATAATGGAGATCAACATTGAGATGACCATGGTAATGACCATTGCGATGATCGTGGAGACGTTAATGGTGATAATCATAGATATGATAATGGAGATCATCGAGATGATCATGGAAATTACCATTGGGATGATCATGGAGTTGACAATCCAGATAATGGAAATTACCATGGAGATAATAGAGATTATAGAATTGATCATCAAGATGGCTATCGAAATGATGACCGTGGAGGTGACCAGGATAATCAGAGGTGACCATCGAGGAGATGACTATCGAGATGATAACAACGGAGGTGACCAAGAGATGATCAATGGTGGCCTTTGACTCGATGACTATGGAGATAACCATGCAGGTCGCCAGCGGTAATCGGAGGTGACCATAGAGATGACTATCGCGTTGATGACCATTGGGTTGACCAGAGATGATCAGAGGTGGCCTTCGATGAGACGACTATCGAGGTGATGACCATGGAGGTTTGGGCTCTCGGTATCGCCCCTCCACCACCTCCGCCCCCTCCCCCTCCACACGTGGCCACGCGTGGCCGTGTATGCGCACGGGCGCGTGTGGCTGTGTGCTTCTGTACACGTGTGTTCGTGGCGGCGTCGTCGTCAGTCCAAGAGTCTCGCGCCGCCCTCATCTCAGCGCTGTGACCGTCGCCGCAGCCAGTCGCCGCTCTCGTGTCGTCTTGTGTTGTCCGTCCGTGCGTGCGTCTCTCGCGTTCTCCAAGCGCCTCTTTTTTTACACCACGATCGCTCTCGCCTTCAATAATTACGAAACGCGCGGGGCGGGGAGGTGGGTTTTATACCGTCGACGCAAAACGTTTCGAGGGCGCGGTATCGTTTAGCTGTAGGAGCTTGGGTGGGGGGTTGGTTTTTTAAATCGATGATGATGACGATGGTAACGATGATGGGTTTTGTTACACGAAGGCTGCGTGCGCTCAGCACTAGAAATGGGGTTAAGGGGGGGGGGGTTTGTATCGTTTTTTTAAAGATGGCGCTTCCAAAAATAGCGTGTTCTCTCGTCTGTGTTTTGTACATATTCTGTTTCGAATAAAAAGTACACACGCGTCCCGCAGAGTCTGTCGTCGTGGTGGTGGCTGACACGATCGCATCGCAAGGCTCCTGTTGCTCACTCCTCCTTGATGGTCATTCCCAGGCGTGGCAGCATGCTGCTGTTTGGCCGTAACAAGTCGTGGAACCAATTCTGAATTCACGGGCAATTTATTTTTAACACGCGAGAGGACGCCGCTTTCTACACGGACCAGGGGTCGGCAGCCAAAATAACAATACGGGCCGTTATTGTTTTCTAATTTGGTAAATTATAGTAAAAAACATCTATCTAAATTTCAAGAGCCGCCATGCCACGTGAATACAAGACGGTGGGTCCTTAATAAATAACGGCACGAAGCGGTCGCTTAAAGAGCTGCAAGTGGCTCCGGAGCCGCAGTTTTGCCCGACCCCTGACGCAGACGAGTATACGAGTATGACCTCGCAACTCCCTTGCATGTGTTGAGGAGTGGAGTGCTGACGTTAGGTCACACTCGCCTCGGGGGGAATGCCGTCAAGGAAAAGTGACGTCATGCCACCCGGGGTATTTGAGGTAAGACCCATGACGTAGATGGGGTCTTCACGGGGTACCAGGAGAAGTGAGTGGTAGGGAAGTAGGGGGCTCCGGGATAGAGGGATTGAGAGTCAGGCGAAAGGGCTGCTTTACCCGGCTGGCCGAATTGGATGAACCCTCGGTCAGTGCTGTGGGAAGAGTCTGATAGCCTGGTGGGGTGTAGGGAACTCCCAGTACCCTTCCCCTGGGGAATTAGTAATAACTCTGTGTTAACCCCTTCCCCCGAGTTAGGCGCGAGCCCTTAATAAACAGTTCGGCGTCAGCCCCTACACGACTGGCTTCAGCGTCGTCCTTCCGACACAACACATGGAAGAAAACGAGAAATACACGTTCCCAAAAGGCTTTCAAAAGGGGGACACACGAATGTTGACGGCTAATAACCCATTAAAGGGGGCAACATCGGAGACTTCTGCATGGTGTAGCCAACGCTCCCCTCGCCAACACGCGGAGACAGTCAAGGGTTCAAGTCAATTTTTGCCACCTTCACCGTCACACACAGCTCCCTCCTTCACACACAACTCTCTCCTCTTCATCCACAGCTCTATGCTGCCGACGGGCCCTCGTCATCCCCATGGCCTCCTCTCCCATTCCCTCCCTTTAAACGCACCGATGTGACATTGGCGTTTATCGCATGTTTCGGTGGAATTTATCCGAATGAGGTGTAAATCCTGATTCTAATATGTATACACATTTGATGGGTTCAGTCATTGTTAGCTGGGCCAAAGCCATCCACTCGTTAAACTCGAGATCCCGGTTCAATCACAGGCAGTGGCTGCAGCCCTCACTCCAACCCACGGTGTCAGTGGCGCCGGCTCGGCGCTAGGACCTCTGAGCTGCCCCAACCTCCTCGTGGCATCTCGAGCGGTGTGCCGCCGCAAAGTTGTGCTAATTAGCAGGACCGACTCTTTGGTTCGGTGCGCCGTGAAGATCGAGCGAGCTCCAAAATGTCCCGTTGGAACGAAAGGGGTTGAGAAATCGCTGCTATCGAGTACGTGGATGAACCTCGGATCGATCGGGGCTGTGGCTCTCGCACAGATTTGGAAGATCGCCGGCAAACGGTGGAACAGCACAGACGTCCGGAATGAACGCCTCGTTCGAGACCCAAGCATCAACCACCGCACACCTCCTGGCATGGACAATCCTCCGCAAATACACCGCTGTCACCACGAACCGCACCAGAACATCAACGGAACGATGCGCACGTTTTAACAAATGGAACATTAGAGACGAGCCGCAACACGCAGCAGCAGGAGTGCGACTGTGATCATGCAACTCAAGCTACGGACCGTAGAGTAAACCCACACACACGTTGTGCTACATGGAGACTCGTAGAGACCCATAAGAGACTCGCAGAGAGAGAGGTACATTAAAGAGCAGCCACAGCGCGACTCAAGCTGTGGACCGTACAGTCAACCACCGTCGTCTCTTGCTCGAGGGAAAATGAGCTGACGTGACTGCAAGGCCACCTCGTGAGTCCTGTGTCTGTAGACAGACCACTGCTAGTGCAGTCGCATGCAGCTCAATGCGAAGCAGTGCTGGTTGAGATTACAAACTAAATTAAAATATTTATATTTAAAATTACCAGGTAAGGCCCCACTAGCTATGTAGATTTTCTTTTTTCAGCAGCGACCTGGCTATCACAAATGATAGCTCAACGAAGTGGCTTATCACGGAGACATTTGTAATAAAGGACTCTGTCAGGCGATGTAAGTCTCCGTTCATCCTTTATTTGGGTTCTTCTCCTCCGCACCCCGCTGGCCTCCTCCTCGGACCAGCGTCGTCTCTCACGCGCCCCACACACTCGCTTCCTCCTCAGCTCCTCCACTCGTCCTTCACCCCGCTGGTCCTGACAAGGGACCAGCGTCTCCTCTCGCGTGCCACGCACGCCCTGCTAGCCACTCTGCTAGCCCCGTGTGCCCCGCACACTCTGCTAGCCACTCCGCTAGCCACTCCGCTAGCTCCGTGTGCCCCGCACACTCTGCTAGCCTCTTTGCTAGCCCCGTGTGCCCCGCACACTCTGCTAGCATCTTCGCCAGCCCCGTGTGCCCCGCACACTCTGCTAGCCACCCCGCTAGCTCCGTGTGCCCCGCACACTCTGCTAGCCACTCCGCTAGCCTCGTGTGCCCCGCATACTCTTCTCTCGCTCCGCACACCGCTGGCCGACGGTGTGCCAAGCCCCATCAGCCACGTGGCTGATGGCGCGGCGGCCACCCAACGTGGTCCCGCCTCTTCACTCCATCGACTGGCCCCGATCTCTTCCGGGCTCCCCTCTATAACCTCTCTCCCACGTGACCCTGACTCATCCCTTCCGGATCGTCAGATCCCCTCTTCCCATACTGCCCTGCTGGCTCCACCTCCAACACCCCGGGTCGTGTGATTGGGCCAGAGTCCAGCAGAAACCCCATTCACGCTCGCATTACACATTTATGGCAGACACAAATAAAGAGACGCGTGTTTGTTAAATGTAGAGGGAAAACGCGGAGGACCTGGAGACAAATCCACGCGACCACGGGGAGAGAGACACCGTATACTCAAAATATACAACAGCAGGCGTCAGAATCGGAACCGAACCCACGCCCTCCTGTATACCAGGCGAGGAAGTAAACATCTCCTAGCCACCGTGGCACCCCACACAAGTGAACGCCTCGACTGCCTCACAGTGGTAGGAGGTTATCGAATAGAAACAGATCAAGTGGCGTAGTCTCTTTCATATCTGTCTCTCCGCATACACTATATACATCACGAGCTACACATCCACGGGACCAGTTGTGTTGCCGGTATCGACATGGCGATGTCGGCAGAAGAGAGGCGTTTTACCCTTTCCGGAAATAACGCAGGAGGTGTCAAGACGCCCAAACACCAAATGGACTCACCGATTGCAAGGCGTCGAGTCTGCATTAGCCGCACATTCACGGATTGGTGTTTGCATCGCCTCTTTGCTGCCGTTCGCCTCCTCGTGTCGTTGTTCTCTGGCCTGACAACTGGTGGGTGGGTCAAGGCCATGAAGGAGGACGTATCTGCTGGAGGCCACTGTCGTGTCAGGGACAAGGCGTGCATCATCAGAGCACGTCGCTTTGGATGCTTGACCACAAGCGCGACGTGTGGTCAATGCAGACTCGATGCCCTGCAGTCGGGGTGTCTATTTGGTGTTTGAGCTTCGTAACACCTCCTGTGTTATTGTCGGAAAGGGTATGAAGACTTTTATATTTTAATCATCATTATGATAATTCAATTATATTGAAGCCGTTGAAGTAAAGTGGTTTAAAATATAAGGGACCGTCTATGACAGGGGTCCTCAAACTTTTTAAACAGGGGGCCAGTTCACTGTCCCTCAGACCGTTGGTGAACAAGTAAAGTTAAATCAACAAACTTGCCAGTATTTCAATGGGAACTATGGGCCTGCTTTTGGCTAATGAGATGGTCAATGTCCGGTTCCATATTTGTCACTGCTAGTCGTAACAAGTGATGCAAGTGTGCATCCGTTAGTCTAGATCTGGTTGGAGATTTCAAATGTTTCATTCTGGAAAAAGTCTGTTCACAGACATCAGTGCTGCCAAAGATGGTTGCCATTTTGAGTGCATGGTTCCTGAGATGAGGATATGTCTCAGAGGGGAGAGATGCATAGAAATTATGAAGGCTGCTTGACTTGAATGCGTCTTTCAGAGAGTCACAATTCTGCAGTTCAGCCAGTTCCATTTGGTAAATTGTATCCACATTTTCAATGTCAATAGAAAATGGGTTACGGAAAAGCTGTATGTCCTGTTCATGGAGATGAAGCTCTTTAAATCTAAATTGGAACTCCTTTTGCAATTTTTCCAGTGAATCCACACATGTTTTGTTTGGGAATGCAACCAATGGGTTTTTCCGCTAACAGATTTTGAGTTGTGGGGAGATGGCAGAAGTTTTCCTCCTTCACTTGTTTTATGAGGAGGCCTAATTTTACTTCAAATGCTTTGACATGTGATTGCATATCACAAATGAGCTTCCCCTTTCCTTGAAGTTGCACATTGAAACTGTTGAGTAGCTCTGTTACATCTGTCAGAAAGGCAAGGTGCCATTTCCATTCTTGCATCCTTGAGCTCTGGTACTTCTTTGTTTTTTGAAAGCAGAAAAGCTGTAATCTGTGGAAGTAAGTCATAGAAACGTTTCAAAACTCTCCCTCGACTCAGCCAACGGACTTCTGTGTGGTACAGAACATCGTCATAGTCAACATTTAGCTCAAACAGAAATTCCTGAAATTGTCTGTGGTTTAGTGCATGAGTTCTAATGAAGTTAACACAAGATACCACAATTTTCATAACAGTCCCACTTCAGTGATTTACTACACAGCGCTTGTTGGTGGATGAGGCAGTGTATGGCTATTGGATGAGAATGCTTATGTTTGTCCATCTCTTGGTTAATGCGAGCAATTACTCCTTTCTTAGACCCCACCATGCTAGGAGCACCATCAGTTGTCACACTGGCTAGTTTAGCCCAGTTCAGCTCCAAACCATTCACAGTTTGGCAAACCTTTTCATAGATATCCTCTCCTGTAGTTGTTCCTTTGATGCTTTGCAGTGCAACAAGCTCTTCTGTGACCTCGAAATAGTCATTCGTCCCACGAATAAAAATTAGAAGTTGTGCAGAATCACGAACATCATTGCTTTCGTCGAGTGCCAAGGAAAAATAGGAAAGTTTTTTTGTGGAGTTTTGCAAATGCTGATGGAAATTGTCTCCCAATTCTTCAATCCTCCGTGTAATTGTAGGTCCTGAAAGACTCACTGTACTAAATAAATCGGCCTTCTCTGGACACATCTCTTTGGCAACAGAAAGAGACATTCTTTAACAAATTCTCCCTCAATGAAGGGTCTGCCAGTGCACACTATTAGCTTGGCAACTTGAAAACTTGCTCGCAGTGATGAAATATTTAGCTGCTTTTGCTTCACAAAAGTATTTTGCTGAGTTGTTAATGTATTTTTCAGTTTTAATATTTTATCTTTTCTCACTTCTCCGACCAAACAATCATATTTATCTTCATGTTGAGTTTCATAGTGTCGACGTAAATTGTATTCTTTGAACACAGACACTATATTCTGGCATATCAGACACACAGCTCTTTCCTTGTACTGCATGAAAAAGTAATCATAAGTCCACTGTTTTTTGAATATCCTACACTCCGAGTCAATTTTTCTCTTTCTTGACATCATTGTTTCCTAGGGAGTCAAAATTGCTATTAGTAAAATTCCAATATATATACAGCGCTACAAAAACAATATACCAGCAATAACTTTGCCCACACAGAGACATACAGACTGCACTGCCCATCAATGCAGTCTGTTTGGGGGAACTCCGCTTTTACCCC
Source organism: Lethenteron reissneri (assembly GCF_015708825.2). Taxonomy (NCBI): domain Eukaryota; kingdom Metazoa; phylum Chordata; class Hyperoartia; order Petromyzontiformes; family Petromyzontidae; genus Lethenteron; species Lethenteron reissneri. The sequence goes on along the minus strand of NC_083788.1, from coordinate 3,077,323 downwards.
AGGCTCACACTGGTGCGGGTGCCATTAAAAAGTTAATTACACCTGCAGTTTTGTTCACAGATCGCAGTGCGATCTGCGAACTCGCATAGGAATCTGATCGCATGGGGGAGAAGACCCATGCGATCCGATTCCACTGCAGGAAAAAAGAAGGCACATGTGCCTTTTTTCTTCCGAATCTAATGCAAGTTCAGCCATACAAGCATATGGCTGAACTCGCACTGCTCAGAGATCGCAACAGTATGAACCGGGGCTTACACAACATACAACATATAACCTCATATAATTGAATAGCAATCAGAATATAAATGCACTTACTGTCATTTAAATTGGGTTTCCTACTCCTCGGCTGTCTGTCACTGACCAGCACGGGAAAACAGCAGGCAGCCCCTCCAGAGATCAGAGATCACTCTGTTATTACCCCTCTATCATTTACTCAGCACACAGGAATATCACTGGGAGTGGAGCCGAGGGGCAAGTGAGGGAGCTGAGTGAGGGAGAGCCAGTCAAGCGCAGCCAGGGGAGGGCTGGCAGCCTTAGGCCTGTGGGGCAAGTCCAGTCAATTGGCCCATTGAACAATTCACCGCCGCAGCTCAATCAGTGCTCGCCACCGCAGCCCAATGAGTGCTCACCAGCGCAGCCCAATCAGTGCTCGCCACCGCAGCCCAATGAGTGCTCACCAGCGCAGCCCAATCAGTGCTCGCCACCGCAGCCCAATGAGTGCTCACCAGCGCAGCCCAATCAGTGCTCGCCACCGCAGCCCAATGAGTGCTCACCAGCGCAGCCCAATCAGTGCTCGCCACCGCAGCCCAATGAGTGCTCACCAGCGCAGCCCAATCAGTGCTCGCCACCGCAGCCCAATGAGTGCTCGCCACCGCAGCCCAATCAGTGCTCGCCACCGCAGCCCAATCAGTGCTCACCAGCGCAGCCCAATCAGTGCTCGCCACCGCAGCTCAATGAGTGCTCACCAGCGCAGCCCAATGAGTGCTCACCAGCGCAGCCCAATGAGTGCTCACCAGCGCAGCCCAATGAGTGCTCACCAGCGCAGCCCAATGAGTGCTCACCAGCGCAGCCCAATTAGTGCTCACCAGCGCAGCCCAATGAGTGCTCACCAGCGCAGCCCAATGAGTGCTCACCAGCGCAGCCCAATTAGTGCTCACCAGCGCAGCTCAATGAGTGCTCACCAGCGCAGCCCAATTAGTGCTCACCAGCGCAGCTCAATGAGTGCTCACCAGCGCACCCCAATGAGTGCTCACCAGCGCAGCCCAATTAGTGCTCACCAGCGCACCCCAATGAGTGCTCACCAGCGCACCCCAATGAGTGCTCACCAGCGCACCCCAATGAGTGCTCACCAGCGCACCCCAATTAGTGCTCACCAGCGCAGCCCAATTAGTGCTCACCAGCGCAGCCCAATTAGTGCTCACCAGCGCACCCCAATGAGTGCTCACCAGCGCACCCCAATGAGTGCTCACCAGCGCACCCCAATTAGTGCTCACCAGCGCAGCCAAATCAGTGCTCGCCAGCGCAGCCCAATTAGTGACCATGGGCCGGATAAATGCCCTCGGTGGGCCGCATGTGGCCCGCGGGCCGTAGTTTGAGGACCCCTGATTTGGAGTCTGCGGTGTCTCTCTCCACGTGGTCGCGTGGATTTCTCTCCCGGTGCTGCGGTGTTCCCATCCACATTTAGAGTCGACGTGTTGAGAATATTTGGCTGCTCTAAGTGTCCACACGAGAAGCCACTTTGTTGAGCTATCATCTGTCGCCAGGTCGCTTCTTATAAAAGCGCTATGGAGCTCAGTGGGACTTACGTGGTTGAAATAAAATAATAGTAAAAATAACAGCACCACCATTCCACGTACACAACATCTGCCGTGATCCTGACTGCAGTGCTCTCCTCAATATGGTCGATGAAAGTGAATTACGTGACGGCCGCTACGTTAAAAGGTTTCGTCACCTTTGGGTGGCATCAGTTGCTGCTCTGGCCCATCGGGAAATACAACAATGCCTTGATGGAGGCTCCATTGAAGATGCGTGCGACCCTCTCAACTGGCCGTCTGACCCGAATGTTCGGTCCAACCCGAGCTGAATATCGAGTGTAACTGTGTGACCCTGGGGCTGTTTGCTACAAAGCAACACTTTGTTTTTACAGCCCACGGTCAATCCACTGCTGGATGAAGGCCTCCCCACCATTGTGGTTCTTTGACCATATCCCACCACGGGTGGTCGATGCTGGTTGGTGAAGGTCGCAGGCAACCAGCCCTGACATCGCTCCCCAGTGGAGTCGGTGTTAGCCCTGGACAGGAATTGAACTCGGGTGGAGCCGGTTCGTAGCGTGGCGCGCTACCCACCTGTGCCACTTCTCGTCACCCTCTTTGGCTGTTTACTCAACGACCTCAACATTCGTCAATGGTGACCGATTCCATTCATAAAGTGCGCTCTTGCCGCCGTGTGCACTGAGTAGTGCTCAGTATTAAACACGCGTTGACTGCTCTATACAGGGTGGGATAGAGATCTCTACTCAACCCTGCAGGGTGACCCCTCTCATAGTGAAGGCGTTCACACTTGAGCTGCGGTTGTCCTGTGCCAGTAGTTGCATCATTAACCGTGCGAAACCCTTTTCAAACCATTACTATAGAAATGCAGAATTTGCCTTTAAGTTACTTTTCTTGGATTTAGCAGAATTCCACAGTAGCTCTCTCAATAGCTGTAGCGATTGAGTAACGATCTTTTACATGTTTGCGTTGTTAAATCGTATGAGTCGTAAGACGATAATTGAATGACCACTTAGTGTAGGACAATCATTGAATGTTTTGAACTATAAAACTCTGCAATGTTAATTTAATGCTGAGGGTGTTGACAAGCAAAGTAGCGGGTGTGTGGGGTTTAAATTGTCAACTCGTGCCCGCACTGCATCGTGTGGCGGGTTTCTGACAGCAGCTGCATCGCCACGACGCTCTCATTGGCGCTTGGTGAATATCCGTGGCGGGTTCCTTTTCGTTTTTTATTCATTTAATGAACGGGCTGATTAGATGAGACGATGGCGTTGCGTTTCGTATCAGTGGCTACTCCTCCACGTGGCTGGGCGATTGAGAAACCACACCCACAGCAGTGCCCCAGTGTACCGGCACCCCCCCAGTGCTGGAGTCAACATTCTCTGGGCCCCGTTTTTCTTCACACGCCGCCCTGGATTTGGGCCCGGCAAGAAGCGCGTCGCCACCAAACGCGTTACGGTCAAATGTTGTAAGCGGCAGGCTTATCTAACTTCATATTTGACGACTTCCTCTTCCAAGACCTCCTGGCCAGTGTGGAGGAGTAGGCCAATTACCCTCACAGGGGCTCTCTGCAGCTCCCTCTCGTGGAGGCCCCATTTGCCGGCAGTGGCGTGAACAACCGCAGGGGCTGTACCTTTACCTTCTATCCACTTTTTATATTCAACATTTAATTAGGTCAGCAAGGCGGTGTTGACCTCTTACCCACACACGTTTCTGACAAGTACAGCAAGTGCACGTGTACACAAGTGTACTCCTGTGCTAGTTGCACGCCACTTCTGCTTTTTGTGTTTAGTTTGTTGTCGTTCCCCCACACCTCAGATTAGCACGGTTGGCTGTGTGTGGTGCTAAAGAAGTTAAACATACACACACGCGCATCCACGCACACAAACACGTACACACCCATCAACACACAGACATACAAAGACAAAGAACCCCCGTATGGACAATCAGGCTGTTGGGGCAAGTACTGTTAGCGAGCACATGCACATACATACACACATACATACACACATAAACACATAAACACATACATGCACACATAAACAAACACATGCACACACATCCACACCCATACTCACACATACACCCACACACAGACATATACATACACACACACTGCGATGGCAAAGTAAGAAATGGAAGCGAGACCAGTGTTTATCACGACAAGTATATATTGATGTCAAGTGCAAATACAAAACGAGGTAGACAAAATCTCTGGAAAACATTAATCTCGCTTCCCTTCCCACACTTTGAGCTGCTTTTGTACAAACGATAAAAGCCCTGAGGAGACCGAATTGTCACCGATCTACATTCACGAGTTCAGAAACCGCTGTTTCTGGAGGCATCATGGTCCATGGAAATAAAGTGCTTGATAAAGTTAATAATTTATCCGTACATTTCACGTGTTAACGTTTTGGCGCTACGGTTTAGCGTGTCCATTGAAATGTGCACGCCCCGTACGTAAAAACAAAGTAACAGATATGTCTTCTTTGAGTCTTTCGGTAAAGCCACGTAGATAGAAACAATTATCAAAATAATAACAATATCACAACGCTTCGATCGCAACACAAGCAATCGTCTTGAGGTGAAAAAAGAGGGGGAAATCTGCCGAGGCAGGCTGTATATAAAGGTTTAGAGATATTGTTATTATTTTGATTATTTTTTCTATCTACGTGGCTTTACCGAAAGACCCAAAGAATATGAATTCCTGCAGTCACGAAAGCTTTAAGTAAAGATTTAACAGATATGTAGTATAAAAAATGCCGACGTATTCATAGTTCAATAAATAAATACTTTGCAACAGCGGTGACTTTTTAAATCCCCGACACAACGCAAAATAATGCCCCACATTTCAAATGAACAGAGACAAGAACCGTAGGGAATACCTTGCACGACCTCACTGAGACCGCACTCCAGCCTCACGTTGCGCGGAACACAACTTTTGTCTTCATTTGTTATGGGACGGTTCATTTTACGGTCACCATGACAATAACGTTCCTGGGGCCAACTCTCTTGACGATTGATCTCGTAATGAACAGAATCTCCAAGCCGTAATGGGTTGGTGTCGGCTGCATGGATCTTGGCTCTTGTTTCCCAGAATGCATGCGTGATTTTAAGCGCTTTCATGCTGAGTTTTTCAAGTCGTTGTGGATTGTGAGTTTAGAGTTGCTTTAAATGTTTTCCATGTCAGCATTGGACAGGTGTGCCATAAGGCCCTGAGGTAATAATTGGAACTCTTTATTGTAGAGAATGTGGTCGTCGAGTGAGAATGTAGAGTCCAAGGTGATTCCAATGATGTTCAAGTGATTTCAGGTGCTGATGGTGGAGCTGGCGATGAGTACATTTTGGGGCACCGGCGACGCCATGGTGAGCCGCTTCCTGGTGCCTTCCTAAAATGTCTCTCAAAATTAGTTTGAATTTGAGAGGAAGCAAAGGGTGAGCCACTTGATCGTGTGGAATTCAGGCACCAACCACTATCGGTGGGGCGAGTGCCAGTTGTTACACCGGTGGTGGCTGCTGTGAGACCAGAGTGGCGGTGGCTGCTGTTGGACTGGCGTTGGAAGTGGCTTCTGGGGGACAGGCGGTGACGGCAGCTGCTGTAGTACTAACTGCGGCTTCTCCCAGACAGGCGGTGGCTGTTGTAGATTTGGCGACGATAGTGGTTTCTGCTGGACCAGCGGCAACTGCTATGAGATTGGGGGGTGGTGGCGGCTGTTGTTAGAATGGCAGCGACTGCGAGGAGACGGCTTCTTCAAAACAAGCTGTAGTGGTGGTGGCTGTTGCAGGACTGGCGGTGGCAGTAGCTGCTGTGGTGCTGATGGCAGATTCTCCAAGACTGGCGACGGCTGCTGTGAGATGAGGGTGGTGGCGGCTGCTGCGGGACTGGCGATGGCTGCTGTGGCGCTGACTTCTTCGAGACATGTGGTGGTGGTGGTATTGGCTGCTGCGGGACTGGCGATGGTTGCTGCGGAACTGGCGGTGACGGTGGTTGCTGTTGGACTGGCAGTGGCTGCTTGGAGATCGGGGTGGTGGCGGATGCTCTGGGACTTGGGGCGGCGGCCGCGGCTGTTGCGTGCCTGGCGTTGCCGGTAGCAGCTGCTGCCGCTGTTTCTGCCGTCGCCCTTGCAGTTGCTCCGGCAGTTGTTCCCGTTGGGGTGGTTGGCCATCTTGAATTTCTGCAGATAAACAAGATGAGGGCGCTCAAGTCCAAACCGCTCGACATTGAGTGAATGAAACCAAAATGGGTCTAAAGTATTAACAAGAAGATTGCTGTACTTCACCATTCCTGTAATGTAAAATGATGCACTGCCAGGGTGTACATTCTCCCCGGGCAGTTCCACGCACGTGGGGTAACATTTCAAAACCATCCTTTACCTTGCGTGCCAGTGAAGAGAGCTGCTGTTCAGTGACGAGGTCCTGGGTCTCCATCGCCGAGTGGGAACGTTTGATGCACAACTTAGACGTCGCCTTGACGTGCTCCAGCGGGCGGTAGCTGTCCGTTGGTTGCGCATTCAATTCTGGGGACCTGAATGCCCGCACCACACATCGCAAACTGCGGTTAACACCACCACTCGCTCCACCGCTGAGCTGTCTGGCCGGACACCCATCAAGCCGCTAAGCTCCAAATTAGTCGGAACAACTCAACTGCCTAGAAAGGAGACACTGCTGCTGATGTTCGCGTAAGACAATATCTGTGCAGTGAGCTGGTCTGGGGGACGATTGTAAGTGGAGGTCAAAGTGGAGGGGAGAGAAGGCGACTTGCCGAATATAGAAGAGCATGTAGGCCTGCTCACTCATCACAGCCTTGGTGTCGACGAGCTGTACGATGGAGTCGTTCATACAGCACCATTTTCCATCGCTGATCTGTGCACAGTTTAAACACAGCTACACTTGGTTACAATGTTTACAAAACCGCACCCAACATTCTCCGTTCATGTAATAACAACACACGATACCCTCTCGGCAACAAGTTCCTCAAGAGCATCACACCAACGTCAGAGCTGCAGAGCGTGCTACGGTTGCTATGATGGTGTTGAAGTTACGGTACGGTCTGCCTGAACATATCACTGCATCGATAACCTTGGACCAATTTAATCAAAATCTTAATTTTTATTTAGACTGGAACAATCTGATGAGCTACGATGCTCTTTTTCACAAATGTCTAGTAGGGGCGGGTCAGAAAGTTACAACAAACAATACATAAACCTATAGGAGTGAAAAGTGTAGGAAAGCTAAGCAAGTCACTAAATACAAATAAATAAAGTAAATACTGTAAGTAGAAATTGCATAAATACATCAAAACGCAAGAACAGTTGCAGGACTGTTTTTATCATTATTTATTTTTATTATGTTTCTATCTCCGTGACTTTACCAGTAGCTGCTGTGGTGCTGATGGCAGCTTCTCCAAGACAAGCGGTGGCTGCTGTGGATCTGGCGATGGCAGTGGTTTCTGTTGGACTGGCTTCGGCTGCTGTCAGATGAGAGTGGTGGCGGCGGCTGCTGTGGGACTGGCGATGGCTGCTGCGGAACTGGCGGTGGCGGTGGTTGCTGTTGGACTGGCACTGGCTGCTTGGAGATCGGGGTGGTGGTGGTGGCGGATGCTCTGGGACTAGCGGCGGCGGCCACGGCTGTTGCGTGCCTGGCGTTGCCGGTAGCAGCTGCTGCTGCCGCTGTTTTTGCTGTCGCCCTTGCAGTTGTTCCCGTTGGGGTGGTTCGCCATCTTGAGTTTCTGCAGATAAACAAGATGAGGGCGCTCAAGTCCAAACCGCTCGACATTGAGTGAATGAAACAAAACTGGTCTAAAGTATTAACAAGAAGATTGCTGTACTTCACCATTCCTGTAATGTAAAATTATGCACTGCCAGGGTGTACATTCTCCCAGTTCCACGCACGTGGGGTAACGTTTCAAAACCATCCTTTACCTTGCGTGCCGGTGAAGAGAGCTGCTGTTCAGTGACGAGGTCCTGGGTCTCCATCGCCGAGTGGGAACGTTTGATGCACAACTTAGACGTCGCCTTGACGTGCTCCAGCGGGCGGTAGCTGTCTGTTGGTTGCGCATTCAATTCTGGGGACCTGAATGCCCGCACCACACATCGCAAACTGCGGTTAACATCACCGCTCGCTCCACCGCTGAGCTGTTTGGCCGGACACTCATCGAGCCGCTAAGCTCCAAATTAGTCGGAACAACTCAACTGCCTAGAAAGGAGACTGCTGCTGCTCGCGTAAGACAATATCTGTGCAGTGAGCTTGTCTGGGGGACGGTTGTAAGTGGAGGTCAAAGTGGAGGGGAGAGAAGGCGACTTACCGAATATAGAAGAGCATGTAGGCCTGCTCACTCATCGCAGCCTTGGTGTCGACGAGCCGCATGATGGAGTCGTTCATCCGGCACCATTTTCCATCGCTGATCTGTGCACCGTTAAAACAAAGCTACACTTGGTTACAATGTTTACAAAACCAAAGAATATGATTTCCTGCAGTCACGAAAGTTTTAAGTAAAAATTTAGTTGCAAGACTGTTTTATTTATTCCTCCCTATTAGAAATTTGTAACATTATGGGCGCATTGCAGATGTGCGTTGTTATTGTTTGATGGTAACGAATGGAATTACCTTATTGTAGCAATAATAATGGCCGCTGTTTGAGTCGGCTCCCTTGTGCACCAGCACCGAGTACAGGGAGTAGATCGCGGGCTCGCCCTGAGATGTTGAGGTGAAGGGTTGCATGTCCAGGTGCTCCGGGTAGGTGATGTTCTACAGGCAGCGCACAGGAGGGGGAGGCAGTGCACAGAGACAAATGTTAGGAGAGGAAACGGCAGGGGTGGTGGGGTGAGCAGCAGAGATGGGCACCATCTCAGTTACACGTCAAAGTGATGTCGTGATGTCTCGCTAATTTGAGCGTTGAAGACGGTGCTCATCTCCTGTTCATAGCCCTGAGCAAGTGGTGGAAATTCTACAGTCACATGACGGGGGGCGAGTCTATCTGTCGGACCTATTCCAACATGGAGAGGCATTTTTTCCCGCGTTGAACTGACAAAGGGCTGTCATTAAGTAATTTAATTCGAACGATGTGGAGGGGCAGAATCGTTACCCGGTTGATCTTGACGCCGTAGAGGTTGTACCGCTTGATGGAGACGGTGAGGACGTTGGGCAGGCGGTGGAGAGCCATCGTCTTCGTCGCTTCCCCCTTGCAGCAGCACCTGCACGACAACAACAACGCCAGACATTGCACGCGTTCCCCAACCGATGAGGGCAACTTTTAAACGACATTTCTTGTAATTTTTTCTTTACTATTATTTTAGTAATTTTTATTATTATTTATAAAATACTTTTTAGTAAAACTAATATTATGTTCTAAACTATTTATCATAATTAATATTCTTCTGTTTATATTATCGTGAGATATATATTTAATCTGCAGACTTTTGAAGCGACAAATGTTTGCAGGGTGTCGAAACACGACGGCCCGCTCACCTTGCACAGGTGTATTCATCCAGAATCTCCTCGTTGAAAAACTCCCCAAACGCCTCCACCAGATGCGATGAGTTCTGTTGCCCAACAGAGTGAAAGGCAAATGAAGACCCTTAAGAAGCATTCCATAAACATTGTATTGTGACGGCAACTCCGAAAATCCGCATCTTGTATTAAATCGTACGACCGCAATAAACGAGATGATGCACGCTACTGGCAGTGTGTTTGGATGTTAAGTGGCTGATCGATGTGTCTGCGTGATGTATGTTGGCACAGAAGGGGGCACAGATAGTACATCAGCCAGTCATCTCATTCAGTCAATCCATGGCACCTGGGTCTGTCCCGTGACCTGCCAGCAGGCGTTCGACACTTCACATGGCCTTAAAGTGCACTCAGCCTAGCACAAGTGCCATGGTGACATCATCGCCATTTAGTGGCGAATGGCGGTTGTTGTTGATGTGTGCATGTTGAACCTCCTTCGCACCGTATGTACATGTATAACTGTTAAGAAATGGTTTTCTCATTGCTTACATTAATATAGAGTGCGATGTCCAGGCATGTGTCGTAGGTGTTGGAGTCATTGCAGCACTGCATGCACTCCACTGCAAAGCAAACACACATTAGGGAGGGACGTCACATGTGTCTTAGTCAAACTAAATGCACGCTCCCCACTGACATAGGTAATCGCTACTTTTCACCAACTGGTAAAAGGTTATTCCGTGTGGCACGTGTGTGAGTGTAAATGCTGCAACGCGAGCAGGTCTACACTGTGATGGTGCACTTACTGTTCGCGGTTAACAAGTTTCTAGAGGAGTGCGCAAAACTTACCACGTGAACGAAGGTAACCCCCGAAGATCTGGTAAATGAGGGTGGTAGCCTCCGTGTATCTGTCCAGCCTGCCAATCACAGACAACGACACCACACGGTGGTTACAGCAGCAGTAGCACCTTTACCGGATGCACACGCATGTGTGAAAGTTACACCATTGCCCGAGCTATCGATTCACTCTCTCCCTTCAGCACTGCAACGCGTGCTCTGTAGCAACCAAACGTGGTAGCGTCTGCACAGGGCAGCCACCTTCACGGCACAGCCACAGAGCTGGGGGCAGGCTGGCAGCCATCACGCGGTGCTGTTGCCCGGCAGTTTTGTTGTGCCCAGCGTGCCATGTGCTGCCCGTTAACACGAGGAATGATGTGAAGGGGCCACCGACCTCGAGAAATGTATCCCCCGGTATTTATAGGCAACGTGAAATGCGCCAACAAAAGATGGCCCACGTCAGGGCCAAGGTCAAAGAACCGTGGTGTCAGAAGGGCCGGTCATCTGCATCTCCCAGGTTTTCACACAAAAGTGTGAGTAGCTTTTCACAGACGTTGAAGTACAATCGTGCAGAAAACCAAGAAGAAGCCGTGAGGTACCAAACTGCAGAACGACTGCCGCATGTTGACTGGCGCGCAGTACTCACTCGCTGTGGCCATAGAGGCATGAGGCTTGCATGGCATCGACCACGTATCGCAGAAACTCGTGGGCATCTTCCTGTCTCCCAATGCGCAGGTGTTTGGCGATGCCTGCAGAGAAATGGACATGGGGACAAAGTGACAGGTACAGGATCTGATGACATCCTTCAAGAGCTCCCCAACAGTCATTTCAAAAGGAGCGGTGCAAAGGATTTGGAACACAGACGGCGAAGGATCGCGCCGATTACTTAGTATTGGGACTCACGCGTGATGTTGTTAGTGATGACGCTGGGTGTCAGAACTGTCTGCGAGTTGTTGAACGTGCTGACGACGTGACACTCCATGACGCACATCAGGCAAAAGTCGCTCCGTTGGCCTGCGAACGAGGGCACAGGTGGCACAATCCGTCAGCGCACGCCACTCGCACTCAGCCCAGCTGGGGAGTAACAACAAATGCGAGGAAACCTGGCACCAGCAACAATCGCAATTAATGTTGCGTCTAAGTACCAATTGCATCACAAGATGCTTTATAAGCCCAAGTTGAATCTGTGCAGCCTATTAAAACATGTTCGCCACGTGTGCACGTGTTTATGAAAAACACAATACTGATTTACTAATTTATACTGGAGGAATCCGATGAGCTATGGAGCTCTTTTTTTGCAGATGTCCAATAATGTTACGGGGTGAAAAGGTTACAACAACAAACAATACATAAACACAATAGGAGTGCAAAATATAGGCAAGGCAAACAAACCACTTAAAAACATACACAAATTAAACTATGTTTTTATTCTACCAGGTAAAGCCGACTGAGCTATTAGCTTCTTCAAAAGCGATCTGACCACGAATGATAGTTCAACGAAGTAGTTTATCAAGTGTGAAATTCACATCAGCCAAAATAACCGTGATAATAACCTAGCCCATGGGTAAACGAGAGTGCCAGGGGGGAGGGTACTTACAGGTGCTGCAGTGCTCTTGCAGCAGCAGGTAGTTGGCGAGCGGCGGCGTGTAGGCGAGGCACTGCAGCGTGGCGTTGAGGAAGCAGGTGTTCCCCAGGTTGCGCAGGCCGGCACCCTTGCCCACGTCGCTCTCCCACCGGAGGTTCAGCCGCTCCGTCGCAAACAGCGAGAGCCGTGCCGCTGGAATGCCGTCGTCGTCCTCTGCACAAAGGGTACGGTGGTGGCGAAAGCCGGCGTCATCGCAGAGCGCTGCACTGCCGATGGGGCTGGCGTGGATATTCAGTGGCCCCAGCCAGCACCCGTACTGCTACTCTTAACCAGAAATATTTTTCTCCACATTTAAGTGTCAAGCTAAAGTTCGCGAAAAATGTGATGCGCCTGTCACGTTGACTGATAGGTGTTTTGAGCTCCTCGTGTTACTCTTGAATGGCAAAAGTTGTGGTGGCACAGCGGCCTTGCTTTGGTGGCTACCACCCTACCGAGAGGTCACGAGGTTGTGTAATTGCACACTCACCTTGGGGTGCAGGCAGCACCGGCACGCTGATGTTCTCTGTGGCTGGTACAGGGGAGGGCTCCATCCGGCCATGGGGAAGGCAGCAGGGTTGCGTGCAGAGCCACTCGTCGGCCGCCGGCAGCACCTCGTTGGACGAGGTGGGGGCCAAGACCGTGAGGTCGTTGCCGGACGAGGTGCCCTCTGCTCCGCACGCCACAGTCGTGGTTGTGTCCTGCCACAGCAACGCAGTCAACACATCCACAATTACTCCTCCCATCTGGACTGGGATCCCAACACACGTGGAACTGTTTTATCACCAAAATAAATCCAAATTTAGTCCATGAACCGATGGGCAATCCGCATCAAATGTCTCAGAAATATATACATACAGAATCTATTTTTCACATTATACATGGTGGCCCAATGTTAGGACAGAGGGATATTTCCTTTATCGTGCCACTGACATTACAACGTTTGAATTTTGTATTCTTGAAGTTAAAAGTGTATCTATTATCATTATTACTATCTATAACAAAATAATCCTGTTATTTGTTCAAATAAACATAATAACTCCATGTGTCCTGACTTGTCGGCCAGCCTCTATAGGCGACGTTATGAAAGGGACAACAGCTATTAATGTGCTCTGCAGAAGGGCAATTGCCTGAAACGTCGCCTATCATTATTTTGTAAGGACCCCACCCCCCCCGTGCACTCCCAGCGTTGTGATTGGCTGAGTGGCGCCAGCGGGCCCCGCCCCGCCCGCCACCCGGGGCCCCGCCCCCTCACCTGAGGCTCCGCCCCCAGACGCGGCCCCGCCGCCGCCTGCGCGGCTCCCGTCAGCTCCGGCACGGCGACCCGCGCCGCGCCTCGGGCTTCATCCGGGGAGGGGGTCCCGGGCACAGCCCCGCGGGATCCCTCGCGGGGGTCATCATCTGCAAGAAGAAGAAGCACAGCGATCACATTTTGTACTTGGGACAAACACACGGCTCTACATTTTCCACGAAAGTTTAACATGGCACTGTTCAGTAGCCCCAACCAGCAGCACCCGTGCTGCTACTCTTGACCAGAAAGATGTTGCTCCACATTAAAGTTTAAATCTCAATGTAGCGAAAAATATGATGCGCCTGTCACGTTGACTGATAGGTGTTTTGAGCTCCTCGTGTTACTCGTGAACGGCAACAGCAGTGGCTCCAAAGCGGCCCATGCATTGGTGGCCGCCACCCTAATGAGAGGCCACGAGGTCGCGAGGTCGCGTGGTCGCACACTCACCTTGGGGTGCAGGCAGCACAGACACGCTGATGTTTTCTCGTGCTGTGGCTGGCACCGGGGAGGGTTCCGGCAGGCCATGGGGAAGGCAGCTGGGTTGGGAGCAGAGCCTCTCGTCAGCCGCCGCCAGCACCTCGTTGGACGAGGTGGGGGCCAAGACCGTGAGGTCGTTGCCGGACGAGGTGCCCTCTGCTCCGCACGCCACAGTCGTGGTTGGGTCCTGCCACAGCAACGCAGTCAACACATCCACAATTACTCCTCCCATCTTCACTTGGATCCCAACACACGTGGGACTATTTTATCACCAAAAGAAATACAATTTGAGTCCACGACCCGATGGACAACCTGCATCAAATGTCTCAAATATATAAACATAATCTATTTTTAAAGGAACCCCAAACTCACTTTAACTCGCCAAATAGTCTATGAAGAAGAGGCCATTGACTAAAGACGAACGAGTTCAGTTCGTCGTTACGTATGCAAAAGAAGGCAGCTGTAAACTTTTTAAAGATATTAACTTAATTTTAAAAGATATTTCGTGCATTAATCTTGAACTAAATAACAATCTGTTATTTGTTAACACAATTATAACCCGATGTGTCCTGATTTTTGGGCCAGCCTCTTATTAGCGACGTCATGAAGGACTGTGTCGTGCTCTGAAGCAGGGCCAGTGCCTGAAACGTCATCTGTTATATATTTAATCATACAGTATACATTTCGATTTAAAGCTTTCGTGACTGCAGGGATTCATGTTTTTGGTTCTTTACATTAATTACAGATAATAATAATGTGTAATTAATGTATACTGTATGGTAAAGTCACGTAGAAGGGAAGTAATAAAATAATAAAATAAAACAAAATAATTCTCACGACGTTTCGGCCACAACGCAAGCAGCCGTCCTCAGGTGAAGAACAGGTCTGTCGAGAAGACAGAGTCTGAATGACAACCCCAGGCTTGGAGCGTCTTTTTAAGCTGGGTTGGAGGGGGGGAAGAGCGCCTTGACAAAATAGTTTGCATATCAAGAGGAATTTAGCATATATATAAGCTGGGTTGGAGGTGGAAGAAGAGCGCCTTGACATTCCCTCCCTTTGTTAATGCTACCCCCTACCCGCTCCTTTTGATGCTGCTAATCCTGCATAATGCACGGGCATAATATGACTTTGAAACCCCCCAGCCCACCTCCTACGCATTTCCCATAAATATGCTAAATTCCTCTTGATATGCAAATTATTTTGTCAAGGCGCTCTTCCCCCCCTCCAACCCAGCTTAAAAAGACGCTCCAAGCCTGGGGTTGTCATTCAGACTCTGTCTTCTCGACAGACCTGTTCTTCACCTGAGGACGGCTGCTTGCGTTGTGGCTGAAACGTCGTGAGAAGTATTTTATTATGTTTTATTATTTTATTACTTCCCTTCTACGTGAATTTACCATACAGTATACATTAATTACACATTATTATACAGGTTGGCCCAAAAGTTAAGACACGGGGTTATTTAATTTATCTTGGCACTTACATTACAACGTTTTCATTATTTATTTTAAAAGTTAACTTTATTCTCAAAGTTTCGGTGACATGTGCCTAACGCCTGACACTCTGCATGCTGCGTGTAACACTGACTCGGCTCGGTGGAGTTCCATGCAATTCTCAAGATTTTTTTTTCTTCGAAGGCTTGGATTAAAATTGTGACTAATTATTCGTTTGTTGTGAGACGAAGAATCAATGTTCTCCCTAAATATCCCCTGTGTTTGTATTTTATCTTTGCGTTTTGACACCCTCTATTACTGAATAATAAATAAACTATTCAGTTAATTTGTGCGTGATAATAGTTTTTTTTTACTTCGAATAGAAATTGAAATAAAGGAGCAGAATCTGCTTTGAATTTGAACTCAGTGCAGTTTCACTTTGATGACTTTTGCTTGCACTTACGGTGAACATTTGTTAAAATGAGTGAACACCGACCTTTCCCCTTGCGATCAATAATCAATATTCACTTTTTTAAAATTCACATCAATTCAGAATCCAGTAAGTTATTGTAACTGAACAGGGGCGTCCACCCGTCCATGAAGGCGAATGAGGCGGCCGCCTAGGGCCCCAAGTTAAGTGGGGCGCCAAAAATTCGAGCAAAACACATTCCTGCGGAGGGAGCTGGTGGTAACGGTCAATGGCCAGGGTCAACGGCGGCGTGGTGTATTCCGCAAATATGCCCGACTGTGAGGGCAGGCACAAGCCGGTGTGAGTAGGTTAAACGTTGATACAGGTTGGAACAACAGGTTCCACACTGCCCACCAGGGATTATTTGTCTGTCGTGCATCAGAATGCAGCCCACCCATGCCCCCCCCCACCGACCGCCGAGCAAGGCCACGATTGGTTGAGGATGTCGGGGAGGGTGGGGGGAAGGTAAACACGCCCAATCATCCAACTTCCCACCCCCCCAAAACGCCGAACGGGGCGGCCACTGGTAGAGGTGGGGTGTAAACACGCCCACTCATGCAATCCCCTCCTTACAGAACACCGAGCAACGCCGCGATTGCTTGACGATGTCAGGGAGGGTGGGGGGGAAGGGTAAACATGCCCACTCAATCCAACTGCCCCCCCCCCCGAACGCCGCGCTGAGTGTGTGAGTCTGAGAGTGTGAGAGTGTGTGTGTGTGTGAGTCTGAGAGTGTGTGTTTGTGTGAGTCTGAGACTGTGAAAGTAAGTGTGTGTTTGAGTCTGAGAGTGTGAGAGTGAGTTTGTGTCTGTTAGTCTGAGTGTGAGAGTGAGTGTATGTGGTGTGTGAGTCTGAGAGAGTGAGAGTGAGTCTGAGAGTGTAAGGGTGAGTGTGTGTGTGAGTCTGAGAGTGTGTGTGAGTCTGAGAGTGTGAGATGTCAGTGTCTGTGTGCGTCTGAGCGTGAGTGTATGTGTGTGTGAGTCTGAGAGTGTGAGAGTGTGTGTGTGAGTCTGAGAGTGTGTGTGAGTCTGAGAGTGTGAAAGTGAGTGTATGTGTGTGTGAGTCTGAGAGTGTGAAAGTAAGTGTGTGTTTGAGTCTGAGAGTGTGAGAGTGAGTGTGTGTCTGTTAGTCTGAGTGTGAGAGTAAGTGTATGTGTGTGAGTCTGAGAGTGAATCTGAGAGTGTAAGGGTGAGTTGTGTGTGAGTCTGAGAGTGTGAGAGTGAGTGTATGTGTGTGTGAGTCTTAGTTACCTAGAGTGTTATACAGGCAGGAACAACAGGTTCCACACTGCCACCAGGGGTTATTTGTCTGTCTGTCGTGCATATCCGGAATTCTGCCCACCCATGCACCTCCCCGAGGCCTCGGCAAGGTAAGGTAACAGTTATAAAGTAAAACGAGCCTACCTTTACCCTACCTTTTACCTTACCACAATACAATCACTCTACCCTTACATTTTACCCTTAGCAGGTAAGGTAAAAAGTAACGAGCCTACCTTTTACCCTTACCCCATACAATTACCCGATTACAGGGTAATTACTAGGGTACTACACATGAAAAAGGTTTATAACGGTAAATGCTAGATAGCGCGCTTTATTCATATAAAGTACTCTCGATGATTCCAATTTTACACGCTTGTTCTTGTAATTGTTGTCGTTGTCGTCGTTGTCATCGCTGTCGTATCCTCAAATCTTGTAACTCAATTTTAACCCACTTCCTAATGTGGTATCGACTGCACACTTGGTATACTTATGGCATACTGATGACAATACTATATTCTATCATAAAAAAAATTACATTATTTTTTATGTTATGTTTCGGCTTAGGTCTAATAGTCCACGCTCAACTGACGTTGGCTGTAAATCACCACGGTCCCTTACGTTATGGCAAGCTTCGGGGCCACTTCCTGGAGTCGTGGAGTTCTGTTATTACTCGTAGATTTAATGAAAGCGTGTTTAAAAAAAGTATTTTTATATTACTTATTAAATGGAGGCCATGGACTGCGCCACGGAGCTTTTATCGGTAAACAAGGTACCGTATTTACCGTTTAATACTTCGCGCTACCTTTACCCTACCGGGTAATTCTTCCGAGCTACCTTTACCCTACCCTTGACCTTACCCCTTGGCATGTTGACACCTTTACCCTTTTACACGGTAAAAAAGGGTAAATTACCTTACCTTGCTGACGCCTACTCCCCACCGAACACCGAGCTACGCCGCGATTGGTTGGCGATGTCGGGGAGGGTGGGGGGGAATGGTAAACACGCCCACTCATCCAACTGCCACCCCCCCCTGAACGGCGCGCTGTCCAACCAAGTTCCTACCTGCCCACTCCGAAGGAACGTGTTAAGGGCACCACGGGGTGAGCAGCCCCTCCCCACCCAGCCCCACCCCTCCCACCTCCCACCCTCCCTACCTAGCCCCACCCTCGCCACCCAGCCCCTCCCTCCGAACCCAGCTCCTCCCTGCACGACGGACGGACAAAATAATCCCCTGTGTGCTGGTGTAACCAGGAGGTTACTACCAGTAAAAATACAAATAAATAACGACGATGTCATTATTTCAATTCCTGTGCGCATACAGCGGGAATATGAATTACAATTCACTTCTCAACATTCCTGAGAATGTATTGGTTGGACAGACGGGGCGAACGGACAGACCGAATCATTATTCCTCTGTTTAAAAAAAAATCCGCTTAAAACATTAAGTTATCATCATACCTAAAATCGGGGGATAATGTTTCCCAGTTTACCAGAAACCTCAGCCTGGATCTGGCCTTGGGGTTTGGGGCGCCCATTGGGTGGTTGGCCGAGGGCGTTGCCAGTTGCTGGCAGCAGCTGCTCTAGGGCCGCTCCTCTCACTGAGTGCAAATTCATTTTGGTAAAAGCGATTTTCTGCTCACGTTTTGAGCGAAAATTGGTGAACACAACGACGCGTCCTTCCGGGTTATAAACAGCTCATTTTTTAGTATTCACATAAATAGGGAATCCAGTAAGTCAATACATAAAATAATAATTGTAATAATTACCACAACAATTGCGCATTTGCAACAAACATAATCAAGAACTGCGTGTTTACATTGTTTCATTCACTCTCACAGGTGAGAAAAAAATAAAAGTTTGCAAAACTAATTTTCGATTGATACTTTTCGTTTACTTTCTTCCCGACAGAAAGGAAACTCCAACAGCTATTAGAATGATGAAGGTGATTTACAATTTTCATTCTTTATTTTCAGGTTTGTTATACATTACTCTCGTAGAAGATAAAATTACATTCGGTACGTCACATTCCGTAATTTTGAGTTCATTCAGATGAATCCAGAAGAGTCGCAGACGAAAGAAGACGTCGATTAAACGGAGGAAGACGGCAGAGGTGGCGTCATCGACAAAGTCACAACACAGTGGATCGTTTACGACGTGAAAATACCCGTCACGTGACGGGCAATTACGCGATGCTCCTCACCAGGACTAAAGCGGGAAGTTATTTTTCCCCAATAACATTCCTTAAATAATGATCAAATAGAGCAAGTCAAGATCTATAAGTATCTTGGGGTCATCCTTGATTCAAAACTGAATTTTTGAAGATCACTTGATTATATTGGTAAAAAGACAAACATATAGTTTTCTGTATCGACACCAGCACTGCTTCCACCCTATGTTCCGTTTGGAATTGATAAAAGCTACCGTACTGCCTCTACTTGATTACTGTGACATCGTGTATAAATCAGCCCCAAATACTGCACTGAGAAGCTTGACTCAATGTATCACTCGGCCTTAAATTTGCACTGAACTGCCCATATAGGACTCACCACTGTGATCTCTACATTGGGTCAAACTTAACATCTCTTAATGTGCGACCGGCTTGTGCACCAGATCTTTTTGATTCATAATGTACTTCCAAAAAATCCGCAGATTATCTGCGGGATTTCCTCTCAGTTTCAAAGAACAAATTTGACCTAAGGTCTTCGCTCATTTACCAACTTCAGATTCCCTATTGCCATACAAATACTGGAGGAAGGGCCTTTTCTATTGATGCCCCCAGGGTCTGGAATGCTATTGCCAATAAACTGCAACTTGAATCACTACCTATGATATCTTCACTCAAAACTGCTCTAGAGGAGATGTACACCCCGAGCTGCCACTGCTATTTAGTGGCCTAAAATAAAATGTTTCACTCCGGACTTGCATCCCACTGGGATTTTTGCACACAGCGTTGGTGTACGGTGCTTTTTCTGCAATGTTTTGCCGTCTTTTCTTGGATTTTCTGTTTGCAAATAGTCACATAATCACTTTAAGATGTTTTCTTGTTCATGTTCTTTTGTTTGTTGTGGTTGCACCCGATTCAAGAGCCGAATGGCTCACAGGGCTATACCTAATAAATGAACTTGAACTTGATATTATATTAATATCTATTTTTCTTCTTCATTTTCAGATGACATTGAAAAAATGGACAGGAAATTGACCAGAGACGAACGAGTTTGATTGTCATTCGTATGCAAAAGAAGGCAGCTGTGACTGCTCATTCGTACATCGTGCATCAATGTAAACAGAAGTCAGTTTTAACATTTGTTAAAACAAACAACATAATGCTTTGTTACCTGTTAAAATAAAAATGATGACACTATGTGGCATGACTTTTGGGCTACCCTCTATAGGTGACGTTATGAAGGGCCAATTGTGATGTGCTTTGCAGAAAGGCCATTGCCTGAAACGTCGCTTTTTATATCTAACCACACATGATATATTATTACACATTATTATCGGAATCAGAATAGATATTTAGACTGGAGGAATCCGATGAGTTATAAAGCTCTTTCGTATAGGTGTCCAGTTGGGGTAGGTAAGAATGTTACAACAACGAACAATATCAACACATGATAGGAGTGCAAAATACAGGTTGGCCCAAAAGTTTCATTCATCGTGCCACTGAAATTGCAACGTTTTAATCATTTAGTCTAAAAGTTAACTTTTTTTGTTATTATAATTAATACCATGACAAAACAATCCTCTGTGATTTGTTTAAATAAATCAATAAGATCTGTGTGTCCTAACTTGTGGGCCACTCTCTATCGG
>NC_083788.1:3040067-3056420 GCF_015708825.2 Lethenteron reissneri | reverse complement strand
GGCGCTTGGAGGGACTTGCGTTGGGCCTGCCGGAGCCCAAGGTGCTGCTCGGACAACTCGTGCTCGTCGCTCAGGGTGGGGGAGCAGTGGCGGGGGACACAAAGGGGGCGGGGTGAGGGGGGGGGCGTTGTGGGGGTGGGGGCCGTTTGCGGGATACAGCGTTGCCCCCCACCCCTCGTACACGTGGATGTTTTCTCTGGGCGCTCCGGCTTCCTCCCGCGCATATAATAAACATCATTCCTCGCCTCAATGTATCGACGACCACAGAGCTGAGGCCAGTGGCAGGCCCCTGGTGGCCTTTCAGTGTGGCCCACTGATGTGTGCCCTCCCCACCGGACCAGACACTCGGTGAAAACGCCCACCCATCATCATCGTCGTGCCTGCTGTCAAACTCCTAATGGTTTCAAATGGTGTGGCAGCCCTCACACACACTGACGATGTCTTATTGTTGGTGCCGGCACACTGGCTGGTTTGCTACTGGGCGGCAAGACAGGCAGGTAACGCGACACGCCGGAGGCTGGGCGCCACGGTGGCCAGGAGATGTTAACTACCTCGCCTGGTCTACAGGAGGTCGTGGGTTCGATCCCGACTCTGACGCCTGCTGCTGTATATTTGGAGTTGCGTGTCTCTCTCACATCATCATCACGGTGGCTAGGAGATGTTAACTACCTCGCCTGGTCTACAGGAGGTCGTGGGTTCGATCCCGACCCTGACGCCTGCTGCTGTATATTTGGAGTTTGCGTGTCTCTCTCTCTCATCATCATCACGGTGGCTAGGAGATGTTAACTACGTCGCCCTGGTCTACAGGAGGTCGTGGGTTCGATCCCGACTCTGACGCCTGCTGCTGTATTGCGTGTCTCTCTCTCTCATCATCACGGTGGCCAGGAGATGTTAACTCCCTCGCCTGGTATACAGGAGGTCGTGGGTTCAATCCCGACTCTGACGCCTGCTGCTGTATTGCGTGTCTCTCTCATCATCACGGTGGCTAGGAGATGTTAACTACGTCGCCTGGTCTACAGGAGGTCGTGGGTTCGATCCCGACTCTGACGCCTGCTGCTGTATATTTGGAGTTTGCGTGTCTCTCTCTCTCTCATCATCACGGTGGCTAGGAGATGTTAACTACCTCGCCTGGTCTACAGGAGGTCGTGGGTTCGATCCCGACTCTGACGCCTGCTGCTGTATATTTGGAGTTTGCGTGTCTCTCTCTCTCATCATCACGGTGGCTAGGAGATGTTAACTACCTCGCCTGGTCTACAGGAGGTCGTGGGTTCGATCCCGACTCTGACGCCTGCTGTATGTTTAGAGTTTGCGTGTCTCTCTCTCTCTCATCATCACGGTGGCTAGGAGATGTTAACTACGTCGCCTGGTCTACAGGAGGTCGTGGGTTCGATCCCGACCCTGACGCCTGCTGCTGTATATTTGGAGTTTGCGTGTCTCTCTCTCTCTCATCATCATGGTGGCTAGGAGATGTTAACTACCTCGCCTAGTCTACAGGAGGTCGTGGGTTCGATCCCGACTCTGACGCCTGCTGCTGTATATTTGGAGTTTGCGTGTCTCTCTCTCTCATCATCACAGTGGCTAGGAGATGTTAACTACCTCGCCTGGTCTACAGGAGGTCGTGGGTTCGATCCCGACTCTGATGCCTGCTGTATGTTTAGAGTCTGCGTGTCTCTCTCTCTATCTCATCATCACGGTGGCTAGGAGATGTTAACTACGTCGCCTGGTCTACAGGAGGTCGTGGGTTCGATCCCGACTCTGACGCCTGCTGCTGTATATTTGGAGTTTGCGTGTCTCTCTCTCTCTCATCATCACGGTGGCTAGGAGATGTTAACTACCTCGCCTAGTCTACAGGAGGTCGTAGGTTCGATCCCGACTGACGCCTGCTGCTGTATTGCGTGTCTCTCTCTCTCATCATCACGGTGGCCAGGAGATGTTAACTCCCTCGCCTGGTCTACAGGAGGTCGTGGGTTCGATCCCGACTCTGACGCCTGCTGCTGTATATTTGGAGTTTGCGTGTCTCTCTCTCATCATCATCACGGTGGCTAGGAGATGTTAACTCCCTCGCCTAGTCTACAGGAGGTCGTGGGTTCGATCCCGACTCTGACGCCTGCTGCTGCTGTACATTTGGAGTTTTGCGGTGTCGCTCTCTCCCCGTGGTCGCGTGGATTTTTCTCCGGGTCCTCCGGTTTTACCCTCCACATTTAGGATCAACATCACGCATTCAGAGTATTTGGCTGCTATAAATTTCCACATGATGATAAGCCACTTTGTTGAGATGTCATTTGTGATGGCCATATCGCTTCTGAAAAAAAAAATCTACGTAGCTCCAGTAGGTCTTTTCTAGTAAAATAAAAAATTGTTTAAAATAATTTTAATTTAAAAAATGCGAGTTCAAAAGCATGGTTGGCTACGCACGGTACGAAAGAGGTTCAATGTATGTACAAGTGCAGGGGCCTTGCGGCTGAGTGGGTGGGGCCATGAAAAAATGGGTTGTGCTAGTTGCTGATTGGGTGTGGCTCTACAAAATGGGCTTGGCCAACAGAGGGAAGAGGGCGGGGCTACCAGCTCCCCCCACTCCCCCCCACCCACCCACCACGGGTGAGCTTCCCAGAGATTTGGTAGCTTCAGATTTCTGGGGGTGTCTCCATTGCCCCGATCGGCCCCAAGCGACCTCTCTCTTGTGTGAGTGACCGTTGACAACCTAAGCCCATGCGTGTACCCCTCCCACCCTCTGACCCCCTCCCTCCGCCCCCCCTCCCTCCACCCATTGACCCCGATATTCCCCCAGGGTCCTCTAAGGAGGAGTTTGAACGCGGATCAGATCCAGGAGGAGCTGCAGAGTCTGGGTGAGGGCAATCGTCGGGCGGGGCTCTCCTATCGGTGGCTAACGCTGCTGCACGCGGCTGCCTGTAGTCCATCACTGTGGGTGGTAGCAGTAGAGCGAGGCGGAGGTGACTGACCACCGGCGAGTGAGCGAGGGGAGTGGCGGGAGTGGTTCTGTGAGTGCTGGATCACCGCTGACCCCCCGTGCGCGTGTTTGCATCTGTGCCCTGGCAGGTCTGTCGAAGGAGAAGTCTCGCTGGCTTCCTAGCCAGGTTCGTCTGGCGGTGCAGCAAGTGGGGCTCATCCCTGAAGCCGACAGGGCAGAGGATGTTGATGACGACGACGACGATGACGACGGCGGCACTGCATAACGATGCTTCGTGGTCTGATAATTACCACGTGATAGCGGTGGTTACGTGTGCGTGTGTGTTGAACTTCTTTTCCACTGCACGTAGCCAACCATGCCAACCATGCCAACCATGCCAACCATGCCAACCATGCCAACCATGCCAACCATGCCAACCATGCTAATCGGGAGTTGCCGGGGAAGGACAACAAACTAAACACAAAAGCAGTTCTAAAGAAATGAGTTTGTCAATCTAAATGATGATTTAAAAGTGCACGGCTCCAGTGGCTTCCTATTATCGGAAGGAAGAGACCCATAGAGACCCACATAGAGACCCACATAGAGACCCACATAGAGACCCACATAGAGACCCACATAGAGACCCACGTAGAGACCCACGTAGAGACCCACGTAGAGACCCACGTAGAGACCCACGTAGAGACCCACGTAGAGACCCACGTAGAGACCCACGTAGAGACCCACGTAGAGACCCACGTAGAGACCCACGTAGAGACCCACGTAGAGACCCACGTAGAGACCCACGTAGAGACCCACGTAGAGACCCACGTAGAGACCCACGTAGAGACCCACGTAGAGACCCACGTAGAGACCCACGTAGAGACCCACGTAGAGACCCACGTAGAGACCCACGTAGAGACCCACGTAGAGACCCACGTAGAGACCCACGTAGAGACCCACGTAGAGACCCACGTAGAGACCCACGTAGAGACCCACGTAGAGACCCACGTAGAGACCCACGTAGAGACCCACGTAGAGACTCACGTAGAGACCCACGTAGAGACCCACGTAGAGACCCACGTAGAGACCCACATAGAGACCCACGTAGAGACCCACGTAGAGACCCACGTAGAGACCCACATAGAGACCCACATAGACCCACATAGAGACCCACATAGATCCAGAGACTAATGTAGAACTACAGAGACCCACAGAACCCCACAGAGACCCACCGAGACCCACACTCATATTTATGGATGTTGAACTTATTTCGAACAGTGCGTAGCCAACCGTGCTAATTGGGAAGTGCCGGGGGAAGGACGGCAAACTAAACACAAGAAGCAGTTGTAAAGAAATTAGTCAATCTAGATGACGACGATTTAAAAGTGCATAGCTATAGAGGCTTCCTATTATCGGGAGGAAGAGCGTTCCAGACGGTCGCAGAAGCAACCTCTTTGTTCGATGTGTGACGATGGTTGACGATGCATGACGGCGATTTGCGATGTTTCTCGATCCGATAACGGTGACGTGATCGCGACGTTCGCCAGAGGTCGCAAACGGGTTTTGATTCCTTACCCGTACCCGTACCCGGCCGCACCAGGGTCGCAAACGGCTACCTGTACCCGTACCCGGCCGGGTACGGGTAGCCGTTCCCTACCGGTACCCGTACCCTACCCGAAATGAGTGACAAACGGTTACTCACCAGTGACTCACGGCCTACCCATACCTGGCCGCACCAGGGTCGCAAACGGCTACCCGTACCCGTACCTGGCCGGGTACGGGTAGCCGGGTATCGGGTAGGGTACGGGTATCGGGTACCCGGTTGCGACCTCTGACGTTCGCCGCGATGTGACGACGTTTCCTACTCTGACGACGTTACGCGACTTGTGTGCGTGCGGGGGGGGGAGCGGCGGCGCAGCGGTTAGCGCGATTGGCTACAAATTCCGGCCTACCCGAGTTCAATTCCCGCTGACGGCCAACACCAGCGACGATTATCTGACTCAACAGAGTCGTGTGTGCACATCACCACTGGGGAGACAAAGGCGGCTGGGCTTGATGCTGCCCACCCCCACCCCCCATTGTGCGCTGTGCCGTCCTTTATAGGTGCTCGCTAACAGCACTTGCCCCAAAAGTCTGTTAAGGCTACACGGGGGGTCTTTGTCTTTTTATGGGGGAGCGGCGACGCAGCGGTTAGCGCGACGCACGAACTCGGCGACCCGGGAGCGATTCCCGCTCGCAATCGTCGGCCTCCAGTAGGCCTCAACGTGAGTACCCGGTGCGGTGTGCAGTGAGCATCGCCACTGGGGAGACAAAGGCGGTGCTGGCCACCCACCACCCTCGCGACGCGCCTTCGTGTAGATGCAGCTACTCGCCAACGGCACTTGCCCCGACCGCCTTGTTAGAGGCTACCCGGGGGATCTTTGTCTTCGCAGTGGGAGGAGAGGAGGCCGCTGTTGGCGCGGGCGGCGCTGGGCCGCGCTCTCTCCATCAACCAGCTCGTCGACCTGGAGTGGAAGTTCGGAGGTCAGGGTTCAACATCGATTACCTCTTTTCGTTTTTGTAGTTTTTTTTTAATTAAACGTGAGATTTGTGTGGTGCGAGAGTGTGGTGTGCGAGCGTGTGGTGTGTGTGTGAGACTGCTGTGCGAGTGTGTGAGCGAGAGTGTGGTGTGCGAGTGTGCGAGAGTTTCTGAGTGAGTGTGCGGTGTGTGGAGGTGGGGAGTGGTGGTGTAGCGGTCAGCGCGCTGCGCTACGAACCCGGCGACCCGAGTTTGATTCCCGCTCATGTCCACCAACACCGGTGACGATTATCTGAACCAGTCCTCTGGACCTCCCCTAGGTCGACTCAACCTCAAATGAGCACCTGGTGCTGTGTGTAAAAAAACATCACCACTGGGGAGACAAAGGTGGCCGGGCGTGGTGCTGGCCACCCACCCCCTCGTGTGCCACGCCGGCCTTCATAGGTGCGACCGCTCACGAACAGCACTTGCCCCAACAGTCTGTTAAGGCTACACGAGGGAATCTTTGTCTTTTTTCTTTGATCCCAATAGAGTAATTTTTTTCTAATTCTGCAAATTTGGGTCGTGCCGCCGGCAACACGGTGTGCCCAACTCTTGCGCACGACTCCTCGGGGCTCCTAGCGCCGCTGCGAGTGAAGCGGGCGTCTCCGATGAGAGCGGTGGGCTACGAGCGGTGTGAAGGAAAGTTGATTTGGCTGCGAGCCGTTGAACAAAGACGGTCACCGTAATCGCGTGGCGGCCGTCTGGAACGCTCTTCTCATACTGGGAAGGCAGTGGAGTTGTGCGCTTTTAAATCATCATCTAGACTGATGAACTAATTTCTTTGAAACTGAGTTTACATTGTTATCCTTCCACCGCACCTCCAATTCGCATGGTTGGCGACGTACTGCGCGAAAGAAGTTCAACATAGATACACATACAAAATACATACGTACGTAAAGCCGGCACGTGGTATTATTGCGGTTAATACGCACACACTCTGTAGAACAGGGGGAGATCACACAAAATCCACTCACTCTGTAGAACAGGGGGAGATCACACAAACTCCACTCACTCTGTAGAACAGGGGGAGATCACACAAACTCCACTCACTCTGTAGAACAGTGGGAGATCACACAAACTCCACTCACTCTGTAGAACAGGGGGAGATCACACAAACTCCACTCACTCTGTAGAACAGGGGGAGATCACACAAACTCCACTCACTCTGTAGAACAGGGGGAGATCACACAAACTCCACTCACTCTGTAGACCAGGGGGAGATAACACAAACTCCACTCTGTAGAACAGGGGGAGATCACACAAACTCCACTCACTCTGTAGAACAGTGGGAGATCACACAAACTCCACTCACTCTGTAGAACAGGGGGAGATCACACAAACTCCACTCACTCTGTAGAACAGGGGGAGATCACACAAACTCCACTCTGTTGAACAGGGGGAGATCACACAAAATCCACTCTGTAGAACAGGGGGAGATCACACAAACTCCACTCTGTAGAACAGGGGGAGATCACACAAACTCCACTCACTCTGTAGAACAGTGGGAGATCACACAAACTCCACTCACTCTGTAGAACAGGGGGAGATCACACAAACTCCACTCACTCTGTAGAACAGAGGGAGATCACACAAACTCCACTCTGTTGAACAGGGGGAGATCACACAAAATCCACTCTGTAGAACAGGGGGAGATCACACAAACTCCACTCACTCTGTAGAACAGGGGGAGATCACACAAAATCCACTCACTCTGTAGAACAGTGGGAGATCACACAAACTCCACTCACTCTGTAGAACAGGGGGAGATCACACAAACTCCACTCTGTAGACCAGTGGGAGATCACACAAACTCCACTCACTCTACAGAATAGGTGTAGGACACACAAACTCTACACAGTAAGTGCCCGAGTCGGTAATCGAACCCAGGCCTTCCCTGCTGCGAGGCGGTGAGTGTCACCATGGCGCGGCCACCACCCTGGTACCGTTCCGGCCGTGCCGTTCCATCTCCCCGCCCTGCGCCCCCCCCCCCCCCTCTCTGTGCCGTTGCGCTGGACACAGTGACCACGGGCAGCAGTGAGGTCACCGCACTGGGCAGCATCTTCCTGCAGGTGAGCCCCTCCCCCGGGCATCGCTTACTTCCCTCTGCCTGTCGTGGCGTGTGTGTATGTGTGCGTGTGTGTCCATAGCGTGTGTGCGTGTGTGTGCGCGTACAGTGGCACCTCGGTATACGTCGTTAATTCGTTCCGGAAGGTAGAAATTATACTGAAAATGACGTATACCAAACGAATTTTTCCCATAAGAAATAATGGGAAAGGAGAAAGTCCGTTCTAGAGTATAAGAAATTATATTTTACATGGCATATGGGGTTGTATAAAATAATTTAGACACTAATTACTAAAATGCATGCATAGATTAAAATGCATAAATAAATTTAAATAAATTGAAATTTAAATAAAATGTAACATCACTTTACCTTGCCATCTTGAATGAATTTGCAAAAAATTCACGTTAAAATGACAAAAAACACGTGAAAATTCACAGTTCTAGCAAGGGTCGTGCACTGAACGAGATCTACAGGCAGGCTGAGGAGCGGCGCTTTGTTTCAGTCGTGAACGGGGGTCTACGCGGGTACGCGGTGACTCGTCACGACCCACACAAGTTCTAGCAAGCGCATCGTATCCCAAGCAAGACGTCGTATCCCAAGCAAGACGTCGTATCCCAAGACATTTTTTCTCTCGTCAAAACACGACGTGTACCTAATTCGACGTATACCAAAGCGGTCGTGTACCGAGGTATGACTGTATTTGTGGGGAGCGGGCGTTCGACGCTTCACGTGCCCTTCAAGTGCACGTAGCCCGGCACAAGCGCCGTGGTGACGTCACCGCCACTTAGTGGCGTATGGCGGTTGTTGTTGCTGTTGCTGTTGTTGCGTGGGGAGCGGTGGTGTAGCGATCAGCACGCCGCTCTCTGAACCCAGCGACCCGAGTTCGATTCCCACTCACGGCCACCAACACCCAGTGACGATTATCTTAACCGGTCCCCTGGGCCTCAAATGAGTTACCTGGTGCGGTGTGTAGTAAACATCGCCACTGGGGAGACAAAGGCGGCCGGGCGTGGTGCTGGCCACCCACCCCCTCGTGTGCCGCGCCGGCCTTCGTTGGTGCTGCTCGCTGACAGCACTTGCCCCGACAGCCTGTTACAGGCTACACGGGGGACCTTTGTCTTTGTGTGCGGGCACGGGGTGAGCGGTGTCGCAGCGGTGAGCGCGCTCTGCTCCACAAACCCGGCGACCCAAGTTGGATTCCCTCCCCCGGTCACCACCATCGGTGACGATCATCTGAACTCATCCTGGGCCTCCCATAGGTCGACTCGGACCTAAATGAGCATCTGGTGTTGTGAGTGCAAATGTCAGCACCGGGGAGACAAAGGCGGCCAGCCGTCATGCTGGCCACCCACACCGCTTCGTTGGTGCTACCCGCTGACAGCACTTGCCCCGACAGTCCGTTACAGGCTACCCGGGGGATCTTTGTCTTTGTACGTGCGGCGATAAATGCCGCAGCTGGTGTGTCCGCCAGTCATCTCGGTGGGTCAACCCCTGGCACCCCGGGTCGGTCCCGTGACCCCCTCCTGCCTGCGGCGAGCCTTCCACACATTGCTCGTGGTCCCAGCCTGCCACGGTGCACCTAGTCTGGCACAAGCGTGGCGGTGGCGGTGGTTGTTGTTGTTGTTGGTGTGTGATGATGTTTGTCTCTCGCTCTCTGTCTGTGCAGCTGAAACTCGTGCTGAGGAAAGGAACACAGCTTCAGAACGTCTACCTGGGTGAGCGAGCGTGGGGGTGAGCGAGCGTGGGGGTGAGCGAGCGTGGGGGTGAGCGAGGGAGGGGGTGAGCGAGCGCGGGAGTGAGAGGGGTGAGTGAGTGTCTGGGTGAGTGGGGGATGAGTGAGTGTCGGGGTGAGTGAGTGTCTGGGTGGGTGAGTGTCTGGGTGGGTGAGTGTCTGGGTGGGTGAGTGTCTGGGTGGGTGAGTGCCAGGGTGAGTGAGTGTCTGGGTGAGTGAGTGTCTGGGTGAGTGAGTGTCTGGGTGAGTGAGTGTCTGGGTGAGTGTCGGTGTGAATGTCGGGGTGAGTGAGTGTCTGGGTGGGTGAGTGCCAGGGTGAGTGAGTGTCTGGGTGAGTGAGTGTCTGGGTGGGTGAGTGTCTGGGTGGGTGAGTGTCAGGGTGAGTGTCAGGGTGAGTGAGTGTCTGGGTGAGTGAGTGTCGGGGTGAGTGAGTGTCGGGGTGAGTGTCTGGGCGAGTGAGTGTCGGGGTGAGTGAGTGTCGGGATGAGTGAGTGTCTGGGTGAGTGGGTGAGCGAGTGTCTGGGTGAGTGAGTGTCGGAGTGAGTGAGTGTCGGGGTGAGTGAGTGTCGGGGTGAGTGTCTGGGTGAGTGAGTGTCTGGGTGGGTGAGTGTCTGGGTGGGTGAGTGTCGGGGTGAGTGAGTGAGTGTCGGGGTGAGTGTCGGGGTGAGTGAGTGTCGGGGTGAGTGAGTGTCGGGGTGAGTGAGTGTCGGGGTGAGTGTCTGGGCGAGTGAGTGTCGGGGTGAGTGAGTGTCGGGATGAGTGAGTGTCTGGGTGAGTGGGTGAGCGAGTGTCTGGGTGAGTGAGTGTCGGAGTGAGTGAGTGAGTGTCGGGGTGAGTGAGTGTCGGGGTGAGTGTCTGGGTGAGTGTCTGGGCGAGTGAGTGTCTGGGCGAGTGAGTGTCAGGGCGAGTGAATGTCGGGGTGAGTGAGTGTCGGGGCGAGGTGAGCGTCGGGGCGAGTGAGCGTCGGGGCGAGTGAGCGTCGGGGCGAGTGTTTGGGTGAGTGAGCGTCGGGGTGAGTGTTTGGGTGAGTGAGTGTCTGGGTGAGTGAGTGTCTGGGTGAGTGAGTGTCGGGGTGAGTGAGTGTCAGGGCGAGTGAGTGTCGGGGCGAGTGAGTGTCTGGGCAAGTGAGTGTCGGGGTGAGTGAGTGTTGGGGCGAGTGAGTGACGGGGCGAGTGAATGTCTGGGTGAGTGAGTGTCTGGGTGAGTGAGTGTCTGGGTGAGTGAGTGTCTGGGTGAGTGAGTGATAGGGTGAGTGAGTGTCGGGGTGAGTGAGTGTCTGGGTGAGTGAGTGTCTGGGTGAGTGAGTGTCGGGGTGAGTGAGTGTTTGGGTGAGTGTCGGGGTGAGTGAGCATCGGGGTGAGTGTCTGGGTGAGTTAGTGATAGGGTGAGTGAGTGACAGGGTGCACGTCTCCGTGTGCATTGCAGAGCTGACGCTGCCGCAGTTCTACAACTTCCTGCACGAGATGGAGAGGGCGAAAGCGAGCCTTGACAGCTTCCTGTGAGAGGGGGCGGAGGGAGGGAGGGAGAGCGGGGGAGAGGGAGGGCGGGGGAGGGAGGGAGGGAGAGAGGGAGAGGAAGGGGGCGGAGGGAGGGAGGGAGAGCGGGGGAGAGGGAGGGGGGGCTGAGGGAGGGAGAGGGGGGTGGAGGGAGGGGGGGAGAGGTTCGAGAACTTCCTGTGAGAGGGAGGGGAGGGAGAGGGGGGCAGAGGAAAGGGAGGGGAGGGGAGAGGGGGGCAGGGGAGAGGGAGGGAGAGGGAGGGAGGGGAGAGGCTCGTGAGCTTCCTGTGAGAGTGAGGGGGGCAGAGAGAGAGATGGGACGGAGAGGAGTTGTAATGAGCGAAGGGAGAGCTTTCTGTGAGAGAGAGGGCAGGAGGGAGGAAGGGCGGGGGTAGGGCAGGAGCAAGGGGGGAGGGAGGGGGAAGGGCAGAAGGGGGGCGGGAAGGGAGGGAAGCCTCGGAAGCTTCCACGGAGAAAGCGGAGAGAAGGAGGGGAGTGAGGATTGCAGCTCGTGGTGCGTGCACACTCCCTCTGGCTTGCCGCTGGCACGCAACTTGCTCTCTTGACCTCTTGACCCCTGCAGCCACGAGAGGCCGCCACGTGACGTTCGCAGCAACTGTCAAAGCGCCACGATTGTTTGTCGGAACGGCGCGGCGATGATTATTCTTTCAGCGAGTCGATTTCTCTCGCCAAATCCTGGCCCCGCTGCCCCGTTGCCCACGCGGTTGGGGCTCTCGTGTGGACGCTGCATGCGACGGGGGGCAAAGCAAACATCCGCGGAAGCTCCGTGGTGGGGGAAGCAGCCCTGGGCAGTACAGCCAGAGACGAGGAACTCTTTGGGGTGGGGGGGTGGGGGGGGGGGCACTGCCGCAGATTTCTGAATTGAAAACTCCACGGCAATTGCCACGAGACGAACGCGCACACGGAGGCCACGTGTCGAGGTGAGGTCACGTGGGCACCACGTGACCTGTGACCTGGAGGTCGAACAGATGCCACGTGACCTCCGCGTGTTCGTCTCGTGGCTTCTCGGCCCCATGACGATGGAGGTTGTCAAATCCGTGGTAAATAATTAAAAGCCGAACTATTTTTTTATGTTTTAGCAGGTAAGGCGCACTGAGAAATGTCGTTTTTTTTCACACAAATGATAGCTCGTTGAAGCGGCTTATCACGTGCAATTTAGAGCAGCCAAATACGCTTATTAAACGCGTGTTTCTAAGGTGGAGGTGAAAACCCGGAGGATCCGGAGAAAAATCCACGCGAGCATGGGAGAGATGAGAGAGAGACCGAAGACTCCAAATACAGCAGCAGGCGTCAGGGTCTGGATCGAACCCACGACCTCCTGTAGACCAGGCGAGGTAGTTAACATCTCCTAGCACCGTGATGATGATGATGAGAGAGAGAGAGAGACACGAGACTCCAAATATACAGCAGCAGGCGTCAGGGTCGGGATCGAACCCACGACCTCCTGTAGACCAGGCGAGGTAGTAACCATCTCATAGCACCGTGATGATGATGATGAGAGAGAGAGACACGCAAAACTCCAAATGTACAGCAGCAGGCGTCAGGGTCGGGATTGAACCCACGACCTCCTGTATACCAGGCGAGGTTAGTTAACATCTCCTAGCCACCGTGATGATGATGATGAGAGAGAGAGAGAGACACGAAGACTCCAAATATACAGCAGCAGGCGTCAGGGTCGGGATCGAACCCACGACCTCCTGTAGACCAGGCGAGGTAGTTAACATCTCATAGCCACCGTGATGATGATGAGAGAAAGAGACACGCAAACTCCAAATATACAGCAGCAGGCGTCAGGGTCGGGATCGAACCCACGACCTCCTGTATACCAGGCGAGGTAGTTAACATCTCCTAGCCACCGTGATGATAATGATGTGAGAGAGAGACACGCAAACTCTAAACATACAGCAGCAGGCGTCAGGGTCTGGATCGAACCCACGACCTCCTGTAGACCAGGCGAGGTACTTAACATCTCTAGTTAGCTGGAAAACACGCGCTTCAATCAACAACAACATCAGCACGGGGCGCGGATAGTGAACGAGCACAGGCTCTGTGAATTATGCAACGAAACATCGGCGGTTCCTGAACAAAATGCGTTTGTTGTGTCGTCTTGTGTCCGGTCACCACCGATGTTGGTCGCTGCTGCTGCTCAAATAATGTTGATGGTATGTGTGGGTGCGTGTCCGCGTGTTGAACTTATTTCGCCGCCGTACGTAGCCTAACCGCGTTCGTAGGAGGTGTGGGGCGACCGAACAACGAGAGTGCCCACAATGCAGTGCTTCAAGAACGACTACGGATTGTTAGCCTTTTATCTGGCAACAAAATTGACACCTTTATTACAAAGAGTCGTGTTTGCATTGACCACAATACCTGCAGTCGGAATGTAAACAAAAAACACAACTCTGATAATGTATGCACTGTCCTTGAAGTTGATTGGTCCACACCTGAGACAGCTTTCCTTAGAGCCTAGTCTCACATGGTGTTGGACCAGATGACGCCAAAAGGCGCACAACTCAAAGACAATGCACCATCAGAGTATGAGAGCTCGGGGTAAGCATTTACACCATTGGAACCTCATTTGCCAGTAGAAAAATATGATAATTGTTTTTTTTTACCCTTCTATCTGGCAACAAAACTGACACCTTTTTTTTACCAAGAGTAATGTTTGCATTGACCACAATACCTGCAGTCGGAATGCAAACAAAAAACATAAACTCTGATAATGATATGCATTGTCCTTGAAATTGATTGGTCCACACCCGAGACGAGCTTTCTTTAGAGCCTAGTCTCACATGGTGTTAGACCAGATGACGCTAAAAGGTGCCAATTATCATTTTGTTACTGGCAAATGAGGTTCCAATGGTGACTACGGAGTGGTTTTTGTTGTTGCGTAACGAACGGTGGCCGAGAGCTCCTGTACATGCGCTCCGTCTGTGTGTCTGTGTTAGTGGGGAGCGGTGGTGTAGCGGTTAGCGCGCTGCGCTAAAAAACCTGGCCACCCGAGTTCGATTCCCGTTCACGGCCAACACCCAGTGACGATTATCTGAAACCGGTCCTGGGCCTCCCCTCGGTGGACTCGGCCTCAAATGAGTACCGTGGTGCGGTGTGTAACATCGCCACTGGGGAGACAAAGGCGGGTCGGGCGTGGTGCTGGCCCACCCATCCCCTCGTGTGCCGTGCCTGGCCTTCATAGGTGCTCGCTAACAGTACTTGCCGCAACAGTCTGTTCAGGCTATACGGGGGATCTTTGTCTTTTTGTAGTGAGGAGCGGTGGTGTAGCGGTTAGTACGCTGCGCTACGAACCCGGCGAGACCTGAGTTCGATTCCTGCTCACGGCCAACAAAAAGTGACGATTATATGCACCGGTCCTGGGCCTCCCCTAGATTGACTCGGCATCAAATCAGTACCCGGTGCGGTGTGTAAACATCGCCACTGGGGAGACAAAGGCGGTCGGGCGTGGTGCTGGCCCACCCATCCCCTCGTGTGCCGTGCCGGCCTTCATAGGTGCTCGCTAACAGCACTTGCCCCAACAGTCTTTTCAGGCTGTACGGGGGACGTTTGTCTTATGTGTAGGTTTGTGACTTAAAGGATCGTGAAGTGTCGCCATCTCTGGCTTTTTTCCCACTTTTGAGCAAAACCCAGAGAGACACATTTCTCGGTCAGCTGGTAGGTTTATGTTTAAAAGTTGCAACACAAGCCCGGTACCAGAACTCGGTGCAAGTTCCTTCCTGCAGCCCAAACGCAGATACCAACCCTGGACAGGTGGCAACCCTGGTGGGTGCTTGGGTGAGTGAGTGGCTGAGTGGATAATTGATTGACTGGCTGAGTGCATGAGTGAGGAAGTAAGTGGGTGAGTGACTGAGTGGCTGAGTGTATCATTGAGTGGGTGAGTGAATGTGCATGAGTGACGGTGGATGAGTAAATGAATGGGTGAGTGGATCATTGAGAAGGTGAGTGGGTGAGTGACTAGGTGAGTGAGGAAGTAAGTGGGTGAGTGACTGAGTGGCTGAGTGTATCATTGAGTGGGTGAGTGAATGTGCATGAGTGACGGTGGATGAGTCAATGAATGGGTGAGTGGATCATTGAGAAGGTGAGTGGGTGAGTGTATCATTGAGTGGGTGAGTGAATGTGCATGAGTGACGGTGGATGAGTCAATGAATGGGTGAGTGGATGATTGAGAAGGTGAGTGGGTGAGTGACAAGGTGAGTGAGGAAGTAAGTAGGTGAGTGACTGAGTGGCTGAGTGAGTGCTACGGTTTCCAACCCTTCTGTAGACCAAACACCGATACATTTCTCAACCCTGGCAGTCGTCTGCGATAAAGTTCTACTCGATACCGGTCGATTTGTTACCAGATCTCGGTAACAAATCAATTTGTGCCACCCGACGCACACAGATGGCAATTCCCGGACTCTGGGCAGGTTTAAACCTTGCCACGTGGACAATCTCACTGTTTCATTGCTTTTATGGCTTTATTTTGGTGATTTCGAAAAGTTTTTTGGTTTGGCCATGTTTGTTGTAGTACAGAGTTAGACTGATGGCCTTAATCTAAGTTGTCTTGTGGTTGTTGTTGTGTGTTTGACTTGCATCCCACTGGGATTTTTGCACACAGTGTTGGTGTACGGTGCCTTTTCTGCAATATTTTGCTGTCTTTTCTTGGATTTTCTGTTTGCACTTAGTCACTTTAAGATGTTTTCTTGTTCATGTTTTCTGTTTGTTGCGGTTGCACCCGATTCAAGAGCCGAATGGCTCACAGGGCTAGATACCTAATACATGAGCTTGAAAGAACCAAAGAGTATGTTAACCCGGTGCTGTATATTTAGACCATTGCCCCCAATAGGGTTTCAAGACCGTGCTGATGAGACCCCAGAAGCCTGCCCACCGATGGGCTTGGGCGAAACCACGCCCTGCCCAGTCGCATTGGGCCGGAAAACTCCACAGGCTCAGGGCAAAGATGCCCTGCTGGTTCTCCCCTTCAAGTTCAAGCTCATGTATTAGGTATAGCCCTGTGAGCCATTCGGCTCTTGAATCGGGTGCAACCGCAAAGAAACAAACAAAACATGAACAAGAAAACATCATAAAGTGACTATGCGACTATGGGCAAACAGAAAATCCAAGAAAAGACAGCAAAATATTGCATAAAAGGCACCGTACACCAACGCTGTGTGCAAAAATCCCAGTGGGATGCAAGTCAAACAACAACAACAACCACAAGACAACTTAGATTAAGGCCATCAGTCTAACTCTGTACTACAACAAACAAACATGGCCAAACCAAAACACTTTTCGAAAATCACCAAAATAAAGCCATAAAAGCAATGAAACAGTGATCATAGGAACTGTGACCGAATTTTCACAATAAACGACTTAAACAACATGGACCACCAAACTCTGCAGCCATAGCTGACAGCCCTGCGGAGCCAGTGGTGGCAATTCCACGTTAATATGGCGAGGGTGAGATTATCCATAGGACAAGCAGAATCAGAACATTCATCCCATGAGCCATCAAGTTCTTTTTCACAGATGGGGCCGTCCATAAATGACGTCACGCGATTTTGGACGATTCTTGCCCCCCCC
>NC_083788.1:2960339-3039567 GCF_015708825.2 Lethenteron reissneri | reverse complement strand
TGAGGAGGAGGAAGGGGGGCAGGGTTCGTAGTGGCGGTGTGCCGTGTGGTCAGGTGAGAGTGGGGGAGTTGTGCGGGGTGAGGCGGTGTGGTGCAGGAGGGTGTGGAGCTGAGTGGGATTGCCGATGGCCGGTGGCGGTAAGGTCGGCGGCCTCTGCGGAGGAGGAGGAGGTTCGTGAAGGACGCTGCTGCTGCTGCTGGGGAAGCTTGGAGGCAGTCGCCCTCCAGCAACAACGGAGGGTGGAGAATAGCGACGCTCACAACACGAGCGGAGTGCTGAGCGGATAAAACTCAGCGAGTTGGCGCGGTAGGGGGAAGCGCAGTCGGGGCGTCTGCGGTCACCCCGGTCAAGTCAACCCACGGCACCTGCTGGGGTCTGTCATGTGACCTCCTGCCAGCGGAGCCTTCAACACTGCACGTAGCCTCAAAGTGCACCTAGCCTGGCACAAACACGGTGGTGACGTCACCGCCACGAAGTGGCGAATTGTTCGGGATAAATAAGCAATTCAATTGTAACACAATTACTACCACGTGGCCTAACTAAAGACAATATTTAAACTTTGTTTGTTAGTTTACCATGTAAGACCCAATGAGCTATGTAGTTCTTTTTCAAAAGCGATCTGGCTATCACAAATAACAGCTCAACAAAGTGGCTTGTCACGTGGACATTTATAGCAGCCAAATACTCTAAACGCGTCTTTCTAAATGCGGAGCGAAAATCGGAGGGACCCGGAGACAAAATCCAAGGGGGGGAGAGAGACATGCAAACTCCAAATACACAGCAGGCATCGGAGTAGGGATTGAAATCAAGACCTTCTGCGTACCAGGCGAGGGAGTTAACATCTCGCCACCGTGGCCCCCAAATATGGCCTCATTTGCACCTGTCGACGACCACCCGCCGTCGTGAGGTAGCCTCGTGCGTGCCTTCGTTTTGGGCCATCACATCTGACCACAAGGTAAGGGGAGTGACCCCGTGTCTCAATGCGGAACCAACGACCCAGTGGGCAGTGGCCATCGCCACGTGTTCGTCACAACAGCCTCGCGACGTCACAATAGACGTCTGGTCTGAGCCAATCGGATTCAACGGCTTGAACCGGAAGCAGATTACCTCGCTCCTGGAATCGCGTGTGTTGTGTGTAGCGGTTAGTGCGCTGCGCTACGAACCCGGCAACCAGAGTTTGATTCCCCGCTCGCTGCTACCGACGCCAGCGACGATTCGGTCGACTTGGCCTCACATGAGCACGTGGTGCAATGTGTCAACATTGCTACTGGGGAGATAATGGCGGCCGGGCGTGGTGTTGGCCTCCCACCCCCTTCTGAGGCGTGCCGGCCTTCATAGTTGCTACTCGTTTGCAGCACGTGCCCCAACAGTCAGTGTGGGTTATACGGGGGGTGGGGGGGGAGGGGTGCGGGGCGTCTCTGTCTTTGTGTGCGCGGGTGCGATGTGCGGATGTGTAAATGGCCTGTCAAGGTAATGTAAGTCATTGCAAATAAAATCATTAATGTAAGGTCTAATAAAGTCAAACCGTCTTGCGTTGTCAATTGAGCGGAACGTCAGGGAGCTCCTTTGATTGGTTGACGACCGGAGGTGGACCACGTGGCCTTCTCAGGCGCTGGCCTCGTCTCAATGTGAACGAAGGGTACAGGCGCAGCCCCCGCAACGCGTTACTCCAGGCGGAGAGGACCTCCGTTGCAATGGGTGTTGGTCTAAACGAGCAGTGGGTGGGGTTACCTGAGCTGTGGGCGGGGTACCTGAGCTGTGGGCGGAGTTACCTGAGCTGTGGGCGGGGTTACCTGAGCAGTAGGGGGAGTTACTTTGGATGTGGGCGGGGTTGTGAGGAGAGTAGGCGGGCCCTGTGGGCAAAGAGAAACGACGGTGGTCGACGGTCGAGACTAACAACGGATTGGCAGTCCGAAACGGCGAAGGGCGGCCCACCGCAGGAGATGGAGCCATGGAATCGGCTCGAGTGCAGGCAGTGCAGGCGCTGGGTGGATTGTTGCATCGCGAGATCGTGACGGATCCCATTATTTCACTATGTTTTACCAGGTAAGGTCCACTGAGCTATATAGCTCTTTTTCTGAAGCGACCTGGCCACAAATGATAGCTCGACGAAGTGGAAATTTTGAGCAACCAAAAATACTCTAAACGCGCAGTGTCGATTCTAAATGTGGAGCGGAAAACCGGAGGAACTGTCGAAAAATCCACGCGACCACGGGGAGAAACACGCAAACTCCAAATATACAGCAGCAGGCGTCAGGGTCGGCATCGAACCCACGACCTCCTGTAGACCAGGCGAGGTAGTTAACATCTCGCTTGGGGAGGAGGCCCTTCATCCAGCAGTTGCTAGATCACGGCTGATTAGAATGGCGACGATGGATCTGGAAGATCTGGAAGACAAGTGGAGCACTCCAAGAGAGCGACTCGCGTCATCTTGCGGAAGGTGCAGACGTCCGCCAAGACGAGACTTGCCAGTGCTGCGTGAGGAGCCAATCGTGAACATTGAGATTCGCAGGTTTCAGCGACGGGAGGAGGCCCTGGTGGGAGATTTAAAACACATTCCTCCTGCGGAGGGAGCTGGTAGGAACGTTGGGTTGCTCGGTCAATGGCCAGAGTCAACGGCGGCGTGGTGTATCCCGCAAATATGGCCGACTATGAGGGCGGGCACAAGCCGGCGTGAGTAGGTTAAACGTTGTTTTATAAGGGCACCACAGGGTGACCAGCCCCTCCCTACCCAGCCCCACCCCTCCCACCCCAGCCCCACCCTCCCCACCCAGCCCCTCCCCACCCCTCCCCACCCAGGCCCTCCCCACCCAGCCCCTCCCCAACCTCCCTTCCCCACCCAGCCCCTCCCTCCCCACCCAGCCCCTCCCTGCACGACGGACACAATAATCCCCTGTGGGCTGTTGTAACCAGGAGGTTCCTACCAGTATGAGTATGGATTCAACTCCTTTATTTAACTATTTAACTGCGTGAGAGACCATTGTGAATAGGGATAAATCTACGAATATTTTAATTCCCCGTGCGATTTACTGTTAATGTAAAAATACATGTATCTAGTGGGATCCAAACGATATGAATTATTAATTACTTTCGTGGGAGTGGTGGCGCAGTAACCAGCGCACTGCCCGGCGAATCCGATTTCCCGAGTTCGCTTTCCAGCCACGGCCAACATCAGTGGGCAGTATATGAGCCAGTCCTGGGCCTCCCCTAGGTCGACCAAACCTCATAACAATACCTGGTCATCGGTGTAAATATCAGGCGTGGTCTTGGCCGTGTGCTGTGCCGGCCTTAATCGGTGTTCGCTAACAGAACTTGCCCCAACAGCCTAAAATATCTATCCTGGTGATGTGTCTTTATATGGGCCATGTAGCCTCCATGCCCAAGCAACTTCTGTTTGGCCGAATAGAGAGTGGTAATCGGGCTTTACACAAGCTAGA
Organism: Lethenteron reissneri; assembly: GCF_015708825.2. Classification (NCBI taxonomy): domain Eukaryota; kingdom Metazoa; phylum Chordata; class Hyperoartia; order Petromyzontiformes; family Petromyzontidae; genus Lethenteron; species Lethenteron reissneri. Next base: position 3,036,130 of record NC_083788.1, on the reverse strand, counting down.
GAAGAGATGGAGCTGATGCGGTAGAGGAGGATGTGGAGCTGAGTGGGCTTGCTGATGACCGGTACCAGCGGTGTCAAGATCGGCCTCTGTGGAGGAGGCTCGTGAAGGACACTGCTACTGGGCAGTTGGAGACAGTCGCCCTCCAACACCAAACGGAGGGTGGAGGAGCGACGCTCACAACAAAGAGCGGCGCGCCGTACGGCTAAAAGGTGTTGTGGTAGTGCTCATCATGATGTTTACAGCGCTCTGAGCCAATGGTTGTCCACGTTCATATGACGGGGGGAGGGGGGCGAGTCTTTTGTACAACCACTGCAGGTAGTCACTCGTTGGGCCACCGTTCGCGGCGGAGCGATGTTTGAAAAAAGCGTGACGAGAAGGGTGTTTTAATGCGACAGCGAAATGCATATTTTAAAATATGAAGCAAATATAACAGATTAACCCTTAGGCATTAATATTACCACTGCCCTCAAATATATATACACACGCGCGCGCACGCACATATGCACACGTCCACACACACACATGCATGAGAATACGGTCAGGAGCTTTGAGAACTGTGGATACCCACCCCGACTGGACATGTGTGAAAAAATAGCTTTATAGCTGATTGGATTCCTCCTGTATCAATACATTTTCTGATATATTGATACAAGTGTAGTGACATAGAATTGGTCACGTGGCAGCACAGCGCTGGTTGCTGGTAGGGAAGGGGGATCTGCAGCTTACAGCAGCCCTGACTGACAGCAGGTCACGTGATAGACCAGAGAGAGGGATGTAGGGGAAAGGTCACGGAAGGGGCACATCGAGAAACCGCTCGTGGGTTCCAGAAAGTGGGCGTGGCCTTGGGGGCGGAGCCAGCAGGCCACACCCACAGTGTAGGAGGGGCCCCGGGAGGGGACCTCGGGGCTGTCGTTTGGAGTGGGATCTCCGTTGTGCTGCTGCTGGAGTCTTCGTCGCTGTCGCCGCTTTCACCGTCGCGGCGGCGTCGCCAGTGAGGCAGTCTGCCAGCTGTCCTAAGCGGGAACCGAAGTTGCTAAAGTGTGAACTGCTAAGGCTGTTGAATAAATAGAGTGCCTCCTACTCTTCGTGTCTCCGAGTTAGTCACTACACAAGTACCACCACCAGACACGTAATAGCCATAATAAAGATGGTTGTTTGTTTTGGTGGAGGAGGGGGGGTTAGATTGCGTAAATATGTGTCGTAAAACCCGCCACCACCCGACAGTGACAATTAATTTACGGTTTGTCACGTAAACAAAACGTGGCAATTTAGTTACTAGTTCAGCACTCACCGGTTGTGTGTTGGAGAGTAAACCCACTACAACATTTACAACCCGAGTACTGTGACGATAACAACCACCACCATCTGGCAATTACCCGATCGAACCCACAAAACACCTTTATTATGGATAATCGTGATGCTGATAGATAATCGATTGATTGTGACAAGGATCGATTCGAGATCGTGATTCGATTCTTTCAGAATCCCCTTTGAACGCTGCCGTCAATCGATAGCGCTTCTGATTGGCTGCAGATGTGACGTGAACTGCTTTTGCATACCACGTCTCGGACAACAACAACAACAAAAAGGTAAAGACGCAGCCCTGCAAATGCTCACACCACATTGCCTTGCGATAGGGGCCTCGACTATAGCGGGAGCTCTTTAGAGCATCCCCCCCTTCCATGCTGGTGCAGATCGTCTTGGAGGTTTATTTTTATTTTATTTTACAAAGTAATATTTAAAACTATTTTAACCAAGTAATATTCAAAACTACTTTTTATTTTTACCAGGTCAGGCCGACTGTGCAATGTAGCTATTTAAAACTATTTTAACCAAGTAATATTCAAAACTCATTTTAAATTTTTACCAGGTAAGGCCGACTGTGCAATGTAGCTATTTTTGAGACGCGACCAGACCATCACAAATGATAGCTCAACGAAGTGGCTAACTATTGTCACTTAGAAATGTATAGCAGCCAAATGCTCCATGTCATATGAAAAATAAGAATAGGTTTAAGAATAGATTGGATCACAAGTGACGACATCATATGTATCCCTCATTTTAAGAACGAAACAGGAGGATTTCTCCACAAATCTGTCTGTCGCCCGATGATGCTAGTTGCAATTACTGGCAAAACGTCGTAATCGAATTGTAAATGTTGTGGGTTTACTTTCCAACACACCGGTGTGCTATACTAGTAACGAATTGATATGTTTTTTTCTTCTTGGTTTTTTCAGTAAAGTCACGTAGAAGGGAAGTAATAAAATAATAAAAATAAAACATAATAAAATAATTCTCACGACGTTTCGGCTACAACGCAAGCAGCCGTCTTCACCTGAAGACGGCTGCTTGCGTTGTAGCCGAAACATCTTCACCTGAAGACGGCTGCTTGCGTTGTAGCCGAAACGTCTTCACCTGAAGACGGCTGCTTGCGTTGTAGCCGAAACGTCGTGAGAATTATTTTATTATGTTTTATTTTTATTATTTTATTACTTCCCTTCTACGTGACTTTACCGAAAAAACCAAGAAGATGAATCCCTGCAGTCACGAAAGCTTTAAATCGAAATTTGATATGTTTTGTTTACGTGGCAAACCTTACTAATTGGCTGTGTCTGGTGGTGGCTGCTTTAACGCCACATTTATATTCGCGAAAGCCGACGTGTTGAAGAGGTTTTAACCTTTCTGGTAATACAACAGGTGGTGTTAAGATGTTCAAACACCAAGCAGATACCTTTTTCAAGGAATCAAGTCCGCATTAACCACACGTACTTGTGGTGAACATGCTCCGCTAATATATGCATTGTTTTTTTAAAACTGATTGGCCTACACCAGAGACAGTCTTCTTTATGGCCTACTCTCAAAAGTGCCAGACCAGAGGATGCCAAAAGGCAAACAGCATGAAGACCATGCACGTATCAGAGCATTTATAGATCTGGGTGAGCAGCTATATCATAAGAATTGTTTTGCCAGTATGAAAGTATGAAAAATAAGCGCGTTAACCAAAGCGCTGTACAGTGAATTAACGACGGGACAAAAACACACTGTGGGGCATGGGACCAGATGGAATGGGCGCGGTGAACGTTATAGATATGAAGACGGTGATGATGACGATGATGCGATAACTAATTGAATGAGTCCATGGGAGGATGACCGTGGAGACTGGGAGGGTATCATCTACTGCAGCATTATTACTCTTCGTCTGTTTAATTATTATCGTCGTTCGCATTTTTGTTCACCACATTTGTCACAACAGCCGCCCGCTGTCAGTGTGTGGGTGCAAAGATCCAGCTTTTTCTTTCTAAGTCTATTTTCGGCATGAGAAATTACATTTCATTATGGAATGCAACTGGAAAGGCACCATGGACAGGTCATTAATAGAATCCTAAGGGCCTCCCTTACCACCACCACGACTGTCTTACAGCCTTGCCACGTATCTGCTGAATGAGTCCTCTCACAGCTGACTCAAGCCCCAAATTTAAAAAAAAACATCCTATTAATATGACGTTATTAGCGACCAGGCCGAGGCAATGTGTACATTTCCAAAAGATTGGCGACTTCGTTTAGCTATCATTTGTGGCCAGATCGCTTCTGAAAAATAACCTCATAGCACAACGGGTTTTACCTGGTAAAACAAAAAAAAAGTTTAGTTTCATTTGTATATATTTTTAAAGTGATTTGCTTACCTTTCCGATACTTTGCACTCTTATCGTTTAAAAATTGTTTGTTGTTGTAACGTTTCTGATCCGCCACTACTGGACATCTGTGAAAAAATAGCTTTATAGTTTATCGGATTCTTCCAGTAGAAACACACATTCTGATTGTGAATCGAACTGAGTGCAGACAAGAACCTCGATGCCAAACCCCAGGAGTCGAACCCAGGCTCTCAGCTGCGTCTATGCGTTGGCCAAGACGTGACCACCGTGAACAAACCCATGAGCTAACAAATGCACTCCACTTTTTTGCTCTGGAGGGGGTAGGGGGGGTAACTGTGTATCGATGGCAACGCCAAGGACTGAATGTGAAACGGTTGTGAAATCTCGATTTAAAGCTTTCGTGACTGCAGGGATTCAACTTCTTGGTTTTTTCGGTAAAGTCACGTAGAAGGGAAGTAACAAAATAATAAAAATCAAACATAATAAAATAATTCTCATGACGTTTCGGCTACAACGCAAGCAGCCGTCTTCAGGTGAAGAATGAGCTCCTAACTTGGCAGTGTCTCATTCTTCACCTGAAGACGGCTGCTTGCGTTGTAGCCGAAACGTCGTGAGAATTATTTTATTATGTTTTATTTTTATTATTTTGTTACTTCCCTTCTACGTGACTTTACCGAAAAAACCAAGAAGGTTGTGAAATCGTGAAATATGATGCGGCCTTCAACCTTTGCAGGCTTTTTCAAAGTTCTCAAAGCTCCTTGACATCTTCTCCTAAACGTCATATATATGATCGTATTTTTAAAATTCCCAAAGTAATCACGTTTCATCAGCAAAGGAAAAAAAACACTTCACTTTCGATGTTCACCCTAGGAATTGAGTATATTTACTCAAAAGTTAAGACCGTACAACCAAAGTCACTCATATTAGCATGCCCTATGATTTGTCTGATAACGTTGAACATAACGGTCTCTGGAGACACACACATGTGGTGGGTTTCCAAAACTTGAATACATTCTGTGTTATGTTTTAATTGCACATTTATACATCGCTTTATGTTTTGTTGTTACGACTTTGGGATTATAAATGATCTCCATCATTGCTTGTACAGGCATCATTAAATACCTCTCTGTATTTGGGTCTCCTGTAGGAGAGTTCTTGGCCTCCTGGAGGAGAGTATTCACTCCCATTAAGAAGATTACTCCGCTTCCTGGAAGAGAGTATTTCATCCTTTGGAAGGAAGTACTCGGCTTCCAAGGAGAATAATAACTGTCTTCCTCCTGGAGGAGAGTCATGAGTCTACTGGCGGAGACTACTTGGCCTCCTGGAGGAGCGTACGTGGCCTTAAGAAGATCTCTCTGGGACCACGTTTCACATTCAAAGGTACATTTTGGAAACCCGTCCACTGTTTAGTTTACACTTCTGTCTTGCAAGAACCATCCACCGGCATAACAGAGAACGCTTGACGGTTCTGCTACAGCGCTGTCTGCAAAGAGCTCTCCGTATCGAAGCTTCAACAGGGGGGCCAGGGGTAGGCCAATGCCACATGCTGCACACCTAGGGTAAGAGGTCTTGCAATGTCACGCAATTCGGGTTTGCTGCTTTGACAAATCATCGACGCACCTGTTGACATACAAGTTGGAATACTTCTAGGATTCACAATTTACTTTTTAAAGGTCAGATCGCCGGGTGATTAAATGTGTTGTTACACCCTCCACCGTCCCGCAGCCAATTCATAAAGTTGTCACGTGATGAACGTTCTGCTTCAGCAACATCACCAGTGTGTTGTTGTTGGACAGTGATCCGCACAACATTTCACAACTGTATTCTATGGGTCTTTCGGTCGACCGCTTCCGTTGTGATCGAAACGTCATAGTTTTTTCGTTATTTTTTGCTATTTCTTTGATCCTTTCTACGTGACTTACCGAAAGACCCATAGAATATGAATTCCTGCCATCACGAAAGCTTTAAGTCAAGATTTCACAACTGCTACAGGCATTTCGCTGGTGGTTACAAGCAGCAGCATCGGACAGCTGCCAGAATTGTTTGTTCATCACGTGACAACTTTATTCATTGGCTGTCGGGTGGAGTACGGTGTAACAACACACATTTTGCTCGCTCGCGCGATCCGACCCAAACAAAAAAGTATATATATCGTGAATCGTAACATTGGTTGCGAAAGCCTACGAGCAAAATACTTGTTTTGCCATACATGGGGTAGAGCACCCAGTTCGTACCCCCACCTGCGCTTGATCGATGATCCATAACTCACAAGCGTGATAATACAAAATAAATTAATCATTTGCCACCGATAATCAGTGATAAACGGCCACACGGACAAAGAAAAAACAATGGCAACTTATTCTTCCTACAGAACATAGGCAGCACCCGTTCTTCGGATAACCTACGAATGTGAGCACCTATGGGGGCGCACGTGGCATTGATCTACCGTCCACCTGACCCACGCCTCTGTCTCTTTGTCTCTACATCTTCACCGAATGCAGCAATAAAAAATAAATCGTCTGGTAGAAAACGATAGAGCGTTTGGTAAGAAAAAGCTGGCGATACACGCGGCCGGATCTGCATAGTGTGGAGCTAGGACAGGCGTCGTCACAGATAAAAAGCCCATCGCGAGGACGACAACTCGCCCATTTTTTTGCGATTATGTCGCGGCACATAAAACGTTGGCACCTCTCGTGAAGAGGAGGAGGAGGATGAGGAGGTCATGCAGGAGCGTATACAGAGGCAGCAGTGTTGACGCGCGTGGAGGATGAGTAGGCCAAAGGAGGCTGCGGGTAGAGGAGGCTAGTACCCCTTATCCACTGGCACATCCGAGCCGAGCCAACAAGAGACTGCTCGGGGGATCAGGGTCCCGGTGGGTTGCCACTGGATATTTGCCGTTGCAAGCCGGAACCTCCAATGCAGCGTTGTTGTCGCTACGATTTCACTGCGCGTGATGTCGGCACGAGTACATTCAGAATCAGAATATATATTTATTTTGGAGGGATCCGTTGAGCTGTAAAGCTCTTTTTCACAGGTGTCCTGTAGTTTCCACAGATGTCCAGTAGGATATCATTCGTCTCGGCTCGATTGTTGCAGTGAAAAGAAACAAACAAACAACGATCTGGCACCTCCTGGGCCGCGTCGGACCGGCTCGGCACAGCCCCGGCGCGGCTCGGTTTGTACAGTGGAAAAGAGGTAAAATTCCGCCTCGGGTTTTCTCAGTTTCGGACGACGCATGCAGGTGGATGGCGACGAGTGTAACGATAGTGAAACTCAGCGGCGCAACGATTCACCATCCCAGCGATTCGATGAATTGTCGCGGTTCAGTTTCACGATTCCATTCGAGAATCCTTTATTGTTTTTTGACATTGTGGTGAATGTTAGCGGCCTCTGGTTGCTGCGGGAGTCACGTGAACACCAGGATTTCCCAAACTTTCCGATTAGACCAATTGACCTCCGTTTCAGCGCACATAGATCAGATTCAAGCTGCCCACGCCTGATGATTGTGAAACTCGTAATTGGAGAGCCAGGTGATTTAACTTGAAGCAGCCAGCCCACGTCACGTGGGACGCAGATAATAACAGCTGCCACGAAGTGGTAGTGACATCACCACCAGCACTTGTGCCAGGCTCGGTGCGCTTTGAGGCCACGTGAAGTGTGGCAGGCTCGCTGCTGGCAGGAGGAGAGTATGGGACAGACCCAGGTGCCATGGGTTGACTGAGATGACCGCAGATACACCACCTATGCTATCGACTGCGCCAACCTGTTACATTTTAGCCACCCTGCACTCCGCTCGTTGTGAGCGTCGCTCCTCCGCCCTCTGCTGTTGCTGGAGGGCGACTGCCTCCAACTGCCCAGTAGCGTCCTTCACGAGCCTCGTCCTCCACAGAGGCCGATCTTGACACCGCTGGTACCAGTCATCAGCAAGTCCACTCAGCTCCACATCCTCCAGTACCAAATCAGTCCATCTCTTCTCCAGCCTGAACCGCGCCCATTTAGTCTCCTCGAACTGGCCAGACAGAAGCTTCTTTGGACATGCGGTGGCTGGGCAGGCTACATGACAAAGATCCCCCATATAGCCTTAACAGACTTTTGGGGCAAGTGCCGTTAGTGAGTAGCACCTATGAAGACCGCCACGGCACACTGGGGGGTGCTACACACAGACGATGGCTGCCTAAATTATGAAACTGCGTTCTGCATCGCGTGGAGCTCCCGTTTAGAAATCATCAGGCGTTGCCGAGTTGCGCGATCCCTCCCTTTGCATGCGAACGGAGGCGATTGGCAAACGAGGGAAATCCGGACGGCTCCTTCAGTTGCGAGGGGACCGGAGTTTGAGGAACGATGACAAATGCGGATCCAAATGCGCCTCCTTTTGGGCGCGCGATTCGATGTATGGGATGGGATGTGTCGCGAGGCCGGGGGGATTCATATGAATCGATGAATCTCGTTGCATCGTTACAGACATTACAATCGCCGTTGAATCGGGGTTCAGTTGGTAGCGGTGGTGTTCATGGTGCTTAAACAACACAGTCTTTCAGCGTCAAGAGTTGTCATGCGACCGAGACGGATTAATCAACACTCATTGAGCCACAAACTAAGGCACACTGACAGGACGAGGGTTCTGTATCGGACGAGGTGAGGGTTCTGTATGGGATGAGACAAGAGTTTTGTATGGGATGAGTCAAGGGTTCTGTATCGCATGAGGTCAGGGTTCTGTATGGGATGAGACAAGGGTTCTGTATGGGATGAGGTCAGGGTTCTGTATCGGATGAGGTCAGGGTTCTGTATGGGATGAGTCAAGGGTTCTGTATGGGATGAGGTCAGGGTTCTGTATGGGATGAGACAAGGATTCTGTCTCGGATGAGACGAGGGTTCTGATTCTGTATAGGATCGTCTGCTCTGAACAAAAATCATCGCAAACCGTATTCTCAAGAACAGGAATTAAATTGTTAACCATCACCTCATTCCCGTTCATTCCACATCTAAGCGTTTGCAATTCTACAAAAAAACACACAGTTGGATTCCTCCTTCGACGTTTCCACAACCCCCCCTCCCTCCACCCCCGCAGATTCAACCGCAAAACGTTCTAAAAACGTGGTCCCGAACGTGCAAAAACCACGTGCAAAGGTTCATGCAACACAAGTCATCACCGAACTCAGACGAACACAAAATGTTTCCCAAATTGCTTTTAACTCTGACCTTTGAGGATTCGAAGTAAAACAAAATATTCCAAACCATCCCCTTTATAACTGTGTTTTTATATATAAGCTCGATATATATATCACAATTTGTATATAGATATATATTCGTGTTTCACATTTCTTCCAAATTGGACAAGTGCTTTAATCGTCAATTGTGCTTCGCAAGCAGAAATATTGTGCGTTAAACCCTTCCCACCCCCCCCGAAACCCTATGCACCTGCCGTTGATTGAATGTAATTTTTATGCCTCTGCAAATCTGATTAAAGATTGCATAATTGTCAATAATCATTATACATCTTTGATTAAGGCGTCACCAGATGCTCCTTAACTATGAATAACAACACGGTAATAATATTAATGACATTTTTTTTTATCCAGGAAAGCCCCGCCGGAGTCTGGAACAGACTCGTTTTCAGGAGGGTCCTGCAACATCGACACGTCTGGACGGTTCGTTTATTTACGATACATGTGCGGGCTTTAATGTTCACATAATGGAGGAGCAAAGCAAAGTACCCGGAGGAAACCCCACCACGCGTACGAGGGAACGGGACAGCACTCGCAAAAAAATCTGCTACCCAGACGAGTTCGCAATCCCACTTGCTGTACTGCCACCTTGAGGCCAGCGCGCGGCGTGCAGCGAGCCAGCGATGACGCTGCCCATCGGGCTAACGATCAACTGCCACCAGCGTGAACCGGTTGCAAATAAAGAAAATAAACTTGAACCTCTCTCCGCGTTTGCGTCGGTAGCACCCAAGTTGAACTGTCGAGCGAGACCAAGGAGCGGTGAAGAAACGCTGCGTCGATCACGGGACAAGGTGGCTTTCCTCACTTGCATTGTGGGTAAAATAAAGCATGGCCGCATTCAAGCGGCCATTTTTTGCTTTGTGGCACCAAGATGTGTTTAGCAGTTTGCATTGGAACATTTTTCCGTCGTAAATACAACTTTTTTTGTTTTTAAATAACAATTAATTACATTTTTTCTAGCGTCATTCATGCTATCCCACAACGCTGTACATTAATTATATATATATAGGGGCCAAATCCTATTTATAGCAACTACCGAGCAAATGAAAACGCTCAGAAAATAAGAATGTGAAAACGAATCAAGAAATGGCACCAAAATAAAAGGCACAAGTCACAAGCAAGTTATCACAACAGATAAATGAGTCCATTAAGTCACATCCCAGAGCACAATCCCCAACATCACGACTGCCACAACCACCTACCCACAATGCAAAGCTCCCATTTCAGGAATCCCAAACCTTTTTCGATCGGCAACTAATCTCTCTCACGTTGGGCCTCTTATACCCCTGTTCCAATGCAACATCCAAGCCAATCCAACGCGGGGGCCTCACGGTACGGGCGATTATTTTTCCACTGACTGTTTGCAGTGCCGAACCAGAACAAAGCTGTGATTTGGATCGGGGCAACACAGGGCCAGCACCCGGGCACAGCTAATGACTCATCCATTGCATCCAACGTCAGTCAGTCCAACTCAACAGACATCGTCCCGGACGTCCCGGACGATGTCTGTGGCACGGCTCGCCTTCTGCAGTGGAAAAGCAACCTGGCGCCGGGCTGGCTTGGCATGGCACCGGTTGTACAATGGAAAAAAAGAGGCGTTGGCACCCATCGTCTTACAAGTGAAGGTCGCAAGCGAATGCCACCTTGTTATTGCCAACTTTAAACAAAAATATACGAGAGAAAATTACGAATTTTGATATGCATAAAAGAAAGACGGTTGCTAGGTTTGCCAACTTTCTAATTTCTATTTTAAAAACTGACAAACTCGAGTGGTGATGGCAGAGTGGTGGTGTGGGTGGGGCGGCAGACTGCATGGTGGAACATCTCAATCAATTAGGCTTATGGGTTGAAAAATGAATCAATGTTGAGACACTTTTTTTTTATTTCTATCGACTTCACATTACGTAATGTCCTCCGCTCCATGTTCCACGACGCATGCTCCATGACACGTTTTGGTTAAAGCCTATACACGGTGCAAGTACGTTACACTCCCTACGAATCATTTCCCACGCCGTGTTGTGGGTTTCGGCTATGCACAATGCACACGTACTCCACTCCATGTTCCACCAAACACGATCCACGCCGTGTTGTGAGTCCAACTCTACACAACACAAACGTGCTCCACTCCATGTTCCACCAAACACGATCCACGCCGTGTTGTGGGTACCAACTCTACACAACACAAACGTGCTCCACTCCATGTTCCACCAAACACGATCCACTCCGTGTTGTGGGTACCAACTCTACATAACACAAACGTACTCCACTCCATGTTCCACCAAACACGATCCACGCCGTGTTGTGGGTACCAACTCAACACAACACAAACGTGCTCCACTCCATGTTCCACCAAACACGATCCACGCCGTGTTGTGGGTACCAACTCAACACAACACAAACGTGCTCCACTCCACGTTCCACCAAACACGATCCACGCCGTGTTGTGGGTACCAACTCAACACAACACAAACGTGCTCCACTCCATGTTCCACCAAAGACGATCCACTCCGTGTTGTGGGTACCAACTCTACACAACACAAACGTGCTCCACTCCACGTTCCACCAAAGACGATCCACTCCGTGTTGTGGGTATCATCTCTACACAACACAAACGTGCCTCCACTCCATGTTCCACCAAACACGATCCACGCCGTGTTGTGAGTCCAACTCTACATAACACAAACGTGCTCCACTCCACGTTCCACCAAACACGATCCATGCCGTATTGTGGGTACCAACTCTACACAACACAAACGTGCCTCCACTCCATGTTCCACCAAACACGATCCACGCCGTGTTGTGGGTATCATCTCTACACAACACAAACGTGCTCCACTCCACGTTCCACCAAACATGATCCACGCCGTGTTGTGGGTACCATCTCTACACAGACGTGCTCCACTCCACGTTCCACCAAAGACGATCCACTCCGTGTTGTGGGTATCATCTCTACACAACACAAACGTGCTCCACTCCATGTTCCACCAAAGACGATCCACTCCGTGTTGTGGGTATCATCTCTACACAACACAAACGTGCTCCACTCCATGTTCCACCAAACACGATCCACTCCGTGTTGTGGGTACCAACTCTACACAACACACACGTGCTCCACTCCATGTTCCACCAAACACGATCCACGCCGTGTTGTCAGTCAAACGCTACACAACACAAACGTGCTCCACTCCACGTTCCACCAAACACGATCCACGCCGTGTTGTGGGTACCAACTCTACACAAACGTGCTCCACTCCACGTTCCACCAAACACGATCCACGCCGTGTTGTGGCGCACGTGCGTCAAAAACAACCTCCGGCGTCGGATCTCAGAGGCATGGAACGGGACTCGCGCAGTTCAAAATCAGAAACACCCCGGTGGGAACGTGGAAAGTTGGCAAACACCCTAGGAGCCACCATAGACGCGTCGCACGGCTTGTCATTATTGCTCACAGGCGAGAAGCCGCTCGCCCCGAGTGTAAGGGGGTGTCATTTAGGCACGAAAGGCCGGGCTCGTTCCATGCAACAATGCCCAGAGCATAACCTGTGGCAGTGGAGCACAGGCAATTCCCAATGAGGGGTCAAACCAATGTTCAGCATAATAATAAAGTAATTTTTGGGGAGTTAGATCGCGTCAATATAAATGTGACAATTCCCAATGAGGGCAAAAGCCAGTGTTAAACATAACGAAGATATGTAACTGTGTCGTTTGAGCCGCCACCACCCGACACACAGCCAATTAGTGAAGGTTCGTCGCGGAAACAAAAACGTGCCAATTTAGTGACTGCTGCAGCACTCGCCGGTTGCGCGTTGGAGAGTTCAACTCCACGCAACATTGAGAGACTCCCAGCACTGTGAGGTTTCTCCGGTGACTACAACAATAACAACAGCTAGCCGCATTAGGCGATTCGTCAGAATTGTGGAGAATTCCTGCTCTTACTCTTAGTTCTTTCGGTAAAGTCACGTAGGTAAAAAATGAAATAAAAATTAATAAAAATAAAACAATTAAATCACGACGTTTCGGAGGCAACACAAGCTTCCGTCTTCAGGTGCTAACAGATATTTTTTACCTACGTGACTTTACCGAAAGAACTAAGAGTAATCCTTGCAGTCACGAAAGCTTCAAATCTAGAATTAATACCCTCTACGGGGAGGAATTTCACCTATCTGTTAGCACCTGAAGACGGAAGCTTGTGTTTGCCTCTGAAACGTCGTGATTTTATTGTTTTTTTTTAATTAATTTTAATTTCATTTTTTACCTACGTGACTTTACCGAAAGAACTAAGAGTAATTCTTGCAGTCACGAAAGCTTCAAATCTAGAATTAATTCCTGGTCTTGTTTCGGTCTTCAGTAGATGGGGTTGGGGCGGGTGGGGGGTAAAGGTGATGCCATCACTGTGGCTCTGTCGGGTGTTCGGCAGTAGCTGCGGACTGAACTGAAACAATAACGAGCGATGAGTCCGCATGTAAAGTGCCTGTATGCATGGCGTCTCGGGTACGTGCAGGGCCGGATTGTCCCAGTAGCACAAGTAGCTACATATGTAGTAGCTACTACATGTGTATATGTAGTAGCTACTACTAGTAGCTACTAGTAGTAGCTACTAGTAGTAGCTACTACATGTGTATATGTAGCTACATATGTAGTAGCTACTACATCTGTAGTACATCTGTAGTAGCTACTACATGGTAGTAGCTACATATGTAGTAGCTACTACATGTGTATATGTAGCTAGATCTGTATTAGCTACTACATGTGTATATGTAGCTAGATCTGTATTAGCTACTACATGTGTATATGTAGCTACAGATGTAGTAGCTACTACATCTGTAGTACATCTGTGTATATGTAGCTACATATGTAGTAGCTACTACATCTGTAGTACATCTGTAGTAGCTACTACATGTGTAGCTACTACATGTAGTAGCTACATATGTAGTAGCTACTACATGTGTAGTACATCTGTAGTACATCTGTAGTAGCTACTACATGTGTAGCTACTACATATGTACTACATATGTAGTAGCTACATATGTGGTAGCTACTACATCTACTACATCTGTAGTAGCTGCTACATATGCTACAGGCCCCGCACTTTCAAGGGCCCCGCGCTAAATGCTTTCAAGCAATCAATTCCGGTTCAGAGATTCTGCACTAGCTCTATTACTATAGTACTATACCGCCTTCAACTTTTATGAACGACTGAGTGTTTAAGGTTAGCGATTTGTCGTATCATCTGGCTGTATAGCAAATTATGTCATACAATTACTTTACTAGGCAAGTAAAACAAAGTTGTGTTTTAATATTTGTTTTTGTTTCAAATTTAGGACCCCTTTATAACATATGCTACAGGCCCAGCACTCGCTTAATACTGGCACTGGGTACGTGTGTTTGTACATTTGTCCAGATCGTTGGCTCTTCACCCTTCCTGCAGCCTTGCATCCCTTTTGGTTCTCAATGGTCAAAAAAAGTACAATGTTAATAAAGGGTTGATGAAACAAAGTAATATTCATATTCTTGGTTCTTTCGGTAAAGTCACGTAGAAGGGAAATAACAATAATAAAAAATAAAACAATAAAATTCTCACGACGTTTTATATTTGTATTATTTTGTTATTTCCCTTCTACGTGACTTTACCGAAAGAACCAAGAATATGAATCCCTGCAGTCACGAAAGCTTTAAATCGAAACAAAGTGAGTTGTTACTTAGCGTGCCCCGTGCTTAATTTGTGTTTTCCATAATTTTCCTTCTTATATATATTTAAGAACTTGCATCTTGGAATCTCTGCCTCACTTGATACAGCAAATCTGGCTGTGACGGTCCCACCTGATGACGGAGACTTGTGTTGCCTCCGAAACGTCGTGATTTTTATTATTTTATTTGTATTAATTTTAATTTCATTTTTTACCCACGTGACTTTACCGAAAAAACTAAGAGCACTAATCCTTGCAGTCACGAAAGCTTCAAATCTAGAATTATATATATATTTTTTAAAAATATGGCCATGTCTCGCACATCCCCCAGAAAGGGCATCTCACACCCCCAGGGTGCAGCGAGCAACCCCTGCGGTGCGAGCAACCCCTGAGTAAGAAGAAAGCTCCGCTGGTCCAGGCGATACCGACGAACATCCCGAGTCGTTCGAAAGCTCGCGGTGCCGTGCGCGCATGCGGTGAGCAACGTGGACGCTTTGAGCCGAGGGTTTTGTTGCCTTAGTCCGTTGTTGGTGGTACCGCCACCGCCGCCGCTGCGCGCTCTCCAGTTGCCTGGGTGAAAAGCGGGGCGAAGTTTTGGCGCGATCCCGCCCAGTTGGCTCAAAGAAACGCAATGAACGAACTTGACTAGAATTCGTCTTGTCGGACCTGACGGACGATGATGCTACCCATCCGCTCTACCATCTACAGTAGCCCGGAGACGCGATGCAGAGGCGCGTTTCTAAATTCTACAGCGGATAGGCCGGTGCCGTGGGGGGTCGGGGGGGGGAGGCTCTCTGTGGTGGGGCCGCTGAGCAGCGCTACGAACCCGGCGGACCCGAGTTCGATTCCCGCTCAAGGCCAACACCGTCGACGATTATCTGACCCGGCCCTGGGCCTGCCCCTAGGTCGAGTCAGGCCTCAAATGAGTAGCCGGTGCGGTGTGGTAAAAAAAACATTGAACACCGGGGATACAAAGGCGGTCGGGTGTGGTCCTGGCCACCCACCCCGACGTTGTTCCATTCCGGGACTTCATCCGGTTGCTACTCGCGAAGAGCACTTGCCCCCGACGGTCTGTTAAGGCTACACGGGGGAGCTTTGTCTTTGGAGGCCGGTGGACCGATTCCATCACACTGACCCTTGTTTAATACGCGTTAAACCACCACCAGTTATGATTGATATTTAACTCAACTATCTTACTTAACCAGGTAAATCCCACTGAGCTATTGCCGTTTTTACAGATCCCACTCGTCTATCACACGACATCAGCCGGCTCATCGTGGCTGATATCATCATCATCACCACCACCACCATACAAACAGACACGTGCATACCAATATACAAAGGTCACCCAAGAGTGCTTAGTGCGGCTGTACGACCTCACATTGCGTTGACAAGCGGCGCTGCGCTGTGCTGTGACTGCAGGCCGTGTAGCCAATAGCGCATTGTAATCCTGCGGATCGGGACTTTAAAAACAAAGTTTTTCACTATAAATCCTTTATATGCGTGGCGGCTAGAGTCCTCTCGTCCTCTGGCTTGAGATGGCTGCCACCTATGGGTCAGATGATTGCCTGCCACCATTAAGAAATTGGTAATTAAATATAATTTTATTTTTCCTAAAAAGTGTACAAATTTGGAGAAAAAAATTTCACGAAAATTAATTGTCACGCACAACGAGTCTGTGTGCAAAATATCAGCTCGATTGGATCACGAGAAGTGGGTTAAAAAACGACCGAAAGATTTGCACAGTCGTAAGCGCGCAAGCAAGCAAGCAAGTGAACTTAATATAAAGGATTTAAAAAGCAAGGTAATCGGATGACTATTTTATGATTACTTTTGCTTCGTATCAACATCGACTGCTCTGACCACCACTGCTCAACTTGCTGACCCACCCACACTGGACATCTGTGTGTAACAAAACAAAAAAAGCTTCATAGCTCATCAGATTTCTCTACCAGTCTACGTAAAGTTTCTGATTCGGTAAACATGCCAACGCTTGTATTTGCACCTGGTACCCTCATTTACCCAGGCTGCAAACTCAGATTTTGTCTGTTCTTCTAATAGATTCATCATTAACAACAACAACAAGATCCCCGCAAGTGAAAATAATCCCAAGACAGTAATTCACCGGCAGATGCTAAGAAACTGTAATCTCATTACACGTTGAAAAAGTTGGACTGATAATACTGGAACACAGGAGCCCATTTTTGTAATCTCATTACAGTAAACGGAGTGAAAAATAATACTGAATTTGTAATGTGACCCTGACCGCCCCCGAATCATCGCAGTTCCATTGAAGAAATCCATCATTTTGTGTATGCGGCCAATATGGCCGCCTCTAGTGGCCGCAGGTGCCACGTGCCAACCCACGAGCCCTCGACGCGCACGGACAGGAACGATGCGGCCGAATCACCGCCTCTCGGATCGATACTCATCAGTTAATCGTTTTTTTATCGTCGGCCATGGTCAATCCACTGCTGGACGAAGGCGCCCCCCCCCTCCCCCCACATCACCACCACCTCTCAACAATACCGCAGCGGTGATTGTCCGCCATAGTCATCCCCCCCAACACCCCCGTCTGGCTCCCTACCTCAGCTGCCACTCCGTCATGAGGCGGTTGTTTTAAATATCACGGTAGCAGACCGTGGATTTTAAGTTTAAACAAATTTCAGATATTATCATGGGACCTCCTAAGCCAGTACCAAAATATACTAATAGGGTTTTTCCCCTTTTTTCTGGCAACAAAACTGACACCTTTTGATTCCTTGCAAAAGGTGTCAGTTTTGTTGCCAGAAAAAAGGGGAAAAACCCTATTAGTAAATTTCAGATATGATTACGTTTTCTGTCTCTTAACAAAACATCTATCCACCCGGGGCGATTGTTGACCACAGCTTTCTGGCGGTGCATCGCGGTGGAGCCCATTGAGAGCCACCCGCGTGGATGATCGCAGTCGCCTGGTGGCCTAAGTAAGTGATGTTCGCGAACATACGCACCACATCCACCTCCCGTATAGGTTTCGTAGACTTTTGGGGGCCAGTGTTGTTGGCGAGTAGCACCGATGAAGTCCGACACGGCACACGAGCGGGTGGTGTGGCCAGCAGCATGCCCGGTCGCCTTCGTCTCCCCCGTGGCGATGTTTACACATCGCACCAGGTACTCGTTTGAGGCTGAGTCGACCTAGAGGGGGCCCAGGACCAGTTCAGATAATCGTCACCGGGTGTTGGTGGCCGCGAAGGGGGACTCTAACTCGGGTCGCCGGATTCGTAGCGCAGCGCGCTCACCGCTACGCCACCGCTCCCCACACCCCACACAAGCACACTTACACACCGTAGCACAAAGACACAAACGCACACACACGCAGTTCTGCGGCTCACGGTTACAAAATACTAGAAAAAAACGTAAGAAAATGTGCAAAACAGGACTCCATACAAAAACGCACGCGTACACACGTAGAGGAGTCGGGGTGGGAGAGCGCGCGGAGAGGGAGAGACGGGGAAGAGACGGAGCCAGGGATGGAGCGAGAGAGGAAAGGGAGTTCGATGTCTCGAGTCCACGTGGAGAAATGTACCCAGGCGACAGCCAGGCTGCGCTCGCCCGACTTTGTAAGCATACATTTTTTTTTTCGTCCAGCTTTCTAGCCGACATATATACACGCAGGAGTTGAAGCAAGTCCGGCTGATTGATCACCACCTCCACCGTTAACTCGGGCGTTCCTAAAGGTTTTCCGTGAAGTCGCGACCCCGATACCGTTGGCGACATCAATGGAGGGGTCGCCACGGAAACGCTACGCACTGTGACGTCACACACCCCGCGCCATCGAGTAATCGACCTGTCGTCGTGTTCGCTTTTTTCTTAAGTGTCGTGGCCTTTCCCCCCCACCACTCCCAAGTTAGTTCCGATTCGTAACGATGTTTTGGGGGTTAGATCGCGTAAATATAATTGTGTATTTTTTTATTTAAAGCTTTCGTGACTGCAGGGATTCATATTCTTGGTTCTTGGGCCTCCATAGAGTCCAATTTGTAGTGTATAGTAGTGTAGTGTATAGTTGTATAGTGAATGGTAGTGTATAGTAGTGAAGTGTATAGTAGTGTATAGTGTAGTGTAAAGTAGTGTAGTGTATAGTGTAGTGTAAAGTAGTGTAGTGCCTCCATAGAGCCCAATGTGTAGTGTATAGTGTAGTGTATAGTGTAGTTTATAGTAGTGTAGTGTATAGTGTAGTGTAAAGTAGTGTAGTGCCTCCATAGAGCCCAATGTGTTCGCTTACCGACCATTCCCCTGTTAACGACAAGCTGTTGTAGCTACAGTAAATAATAATTAATGGATTAATTAACTGTTTATTTTAATATTATTGTGTGTTTATACTGTTGTTGGTATCTTTATGTATGAATAGCCAGTATTTAAATATGATAAAGTACGTTTTATCGGGTCAAAGATGGCAATTTTCGATGCTATCGGAACTCATGAAACCTTTAACGTGCATTTCCTGTACTCGCTTAACGACCAAATCACTTGACGACCGGTTCCGTGGAACCAATCACCGTCGTTGAGAGGGATTCAGCTGCATTTGACACTTTCTGATTGTGCTCTCGCCATTGTGCTATGAACCGGGAGGGAACCAATTCGGAACTCTCGCAGAGCGGAGTTGCGTCACCCCACGTGTTAGGGAACGACCCCGCCGAAGCGGACATGGCAGAGCTACTTCTGAGATCCCTTCAAATGTGCCAATGGTGTATATGCTTACCCCGAGCTCTCATACTCTGATGGTGCATCGTCTTTGAGTTGTGCGCCTTTTGGCGTCATCTGGTCCAACCCATGTGAGACTAGGCTCTAAGGAAAGCTGTCTCGGGTGTGGACCATTCAACTTCAAGGACAGTGCATGCATTATCAGAGTTATGTTTTTTGTTTGCATTATGACTCCAGGTATTGTGGTCTATGCAAACATGACTCCTCGTAAAAAAGGTGTCAGTTTTGTTGCCAGATAAGAGGGTAAAAAAACAATAATCATATTTTTTACTGGCAAATGAGGTTCCAATGGTGTGCCTGTTTTCATCCGCACGCACGCGTGTGCACGATGGGGCGGCGCTCGTTCTGCCGCGGATGGAAATGCTCGTCGCACGGCAGTTGAACCGATCGATCTTTTTTCATCTTCTTGGTTCTTTCGGTAAAGTCACGTAGAAGGGAATAAATAAAATAAATAAATACATAATAAAACTTTTTTATTTTATGTTATTATTTCCCTTCTACGTGACTTTCCCGAAAGAACCAAGACGATGAATCCCTGCAGTCACGAAAGCTTTAAATCGAAAGATATTTTTTTCAATTCTCGGATTTCTGATTTAGCCAAAGGAAGCTCAAACTTTCCGTTAAATCGAATGCGAGCGAGTGGTTTTTTGTTTCGGCGGTCTTCGGGTGACCGGGCTGAGATCGTCGACGTCGGTACGACTCGAGTCCTCGGCTCCATCGCTGCGGCTGGACCCCCAGATTCGAACCCAGGAGTTTGGCGGCGCCGGCTCGGAACCTACGACCCCCCCCACCTCCCCCGGAGCCCACCCAAGAACCGTGACGGGAAACTTTAAAATCGAGAAGCGTCCGACTTGCGTGCCACGCTTGGCCAGAGGCTTTGGCGCACGGCCGGAAGCGTCGCGACGCGCAGCAGCCAGAGGTCGCAACCGGGTACCCGATACCCGTACCCTACCCGATACCCGGCTACCCGTACCCGGCCGGGTACGGGTACCCGTTTGCGACCCTGGTGCGGCCGGGTACGGGTAGGCTGTGAGTCACTGGTGAGTAACCGTTTGTCACTCATTTCGGGTAGGGTACGAGTACGGGTAGGGAACGGGTACCCGTTTGCGACCCTGGTGCGGCCGGGTACGGGTACGGGTAAGGAATCAAAACCCGTTTGCGACCTCTGCCGTGCGCCCGACGGAGCCCTGGATCCCCGACGTTCAGAGCGCTCCGTTCTTTAAATGCAGAGCCGCCACAGGCGGTCGGCGTTGTCACCCGTGGCGTTGTCCGTGTTGCGCAAAGTTCCAATGGCTCGCTGGCTGGCTGGCCGGAGCGCGAAGACCGCGACGGGACAGCCCTTTTTTGTTGGACGGATATTAATAAATAATGAATGCTTCGGTAAGATTCTTAATTATTATTATTCTTTTGTAAAGATCAATCGGCATCAGTGCCGCGGGGGTCCCCTCTTTCGTGTGAGGTCCGGTGCCAAGTGGCGCTTTGCTTACCGCCACCGCCCCCTACACCCCCAACCTGTCTGGACGGCCCTGATCAGGATAGCGGAGCAGCAGCAGCAGCAGCAGCTGACGACGACGACGATGACGGGAGGTGCACATCGCAGATTTTAACCGCACCACTGCCGCCACCGCCGCCACCACCGCGACCACCACCGTCTCGTCCTCCACTCCCTCTCGCGTCCGTTCTGACCTCGCTTCTCGCTCGCTCAACGTCCGCCCCCGACAACGCAACGACGTTCGGCGAATTGGGCGACGGGGGTGGAGGGGGTCATTTTGACGGTAATGATCATCTTAGAAGATCGTGTTGGGGAAGTCTTGTGGCCCGTGTATTGCCTCTGATCTCAGAAACGAGTCTGCTGGCATTAGTCGTTGAATCTAGAACAAATAGGTGGTTCCTGCTGCGAGGGGTGGTTCCTAACACTAATCCTTAACCCTAACCGCTAAGCTCTAATTAATTAGTAACCCTAACGCTGCAGCCTAACCCCTATACCCCATCAGCCTTAACTCAAAACCCTAACGCTAACCCTCCAGAGTAACAACAGCTAGCGCTAAGCTCTATCCCGAACACTCCACAGACACCAACCAAGGGGCTTCCCCCTCCGTATTCCATGAGCTGGGGGCTACCGACGCAAAATAGTGAATAGGGCAGCGAATGGGCGGAAACGCAACAACCTCGGGACAAAAAAATCTCCCCTACGATCGTAATAAAAATTAATAAAAACTGTGGAACATCAGTATCAGAGACTCGCTCTCCCACGCACCTCCCCCCCTGCCCCCCCCTGCTCCCTCCGTCTCCCGTGGCAGCGTCTCCCTCACGGCGCGACGCAGCAGCAGCAGCATCGTCGCCTCCCTCGGGCCTCTCGGCCCCCTTCACGACGCTTCTCCTCTCACCTCGCCGTAACTCAGCGGCCGCTCCAGCGAACTCGCGCCGGCCATCGGCGCCGCCGCCGCCGCGGCCCCTCCGGCCGCGTGGCCCTCGAAGCTGGGGCTCGGCGTGATGAGCGAGCGCGAGCCGAAGGGGCTCGGCGAGAGCGACTCCACGCCCGGCGAGAGCGACTCGTAGCCCGGCGAGCTGGGGTCGAGCGCCGACGCGCTCTCCAGCGACGACTCGGAGATGGCGCGCGCCGTGGGCCGCCCCGCCAGCAGGGCGCCGGCGCCGCGCGGGAACAGCCGGTACCACGCCGGGGCGTGGCACTCGGCGGCAGCGACGGTCGAGACGGGGGGGGCGCCGGCGGCACCGGTAGCACCGGCGGCCGCGGCGTCCGTGCCCCCGGAGTCGCCGGCGTCGCCGGCGTTGGCACCGCTGCTGTTGTTGTTGTTGTTGGCGCCGCCGCCACCGCCGCCGCCCTCCTCTTCGTCTTCGTCGCCGGTCGAGGAGGCAGGGTGCAGGCCCAGCTCGTCCAGAGCGATCTGAGCCAGCCCCATGAAGGACTTGCTGTCGCGCCGGCTGTAGTCGCCCCACAGCACCACCTGGGAGGGAGGGAGCCACTGGGAGGGAGCCACTGGGAGGGAGCCACTGGGAGGGAGCCACTGGGAGGGAGCCACTGGGCAGTTGGAGGCAGCAGCCACCCCCTACCCCCCTACGGCAACAACGGAGCCACGCTCACAACAATGAGCGGAGCGCCGGGCGGATAAAACGGTCGTCTCGGTCGGTCAACTCACAGCACCTGGGTCTGCACCATGACCTCCTGCCAGCAAAGAGCCCACACGTCACGTGGCCTCAAAGTGCACCTAGCCTGGCGCAGGCGCCGTGGTGGGTACGCCATCTGCACTTGGTGGCGAACTGCGGCTTTTCTTGTTGCTGCCGCCGTTGTTGTGAGCTCGCCCTGGCCAGTCTGGCGAGCGTGGTGAGTCGGGGAGTGTCGCGAGTGTGGTGAGTTGGCGAGTGGCGAGTGCGGCGAACGTGGTGAGTGCGGCGAGCGTGGCGAGTGTGTTGAGCGTGGCGAGTGTGTTGAGCGTGGTGAGCATGGTGAGTGTGTTGAGCGTGGTGAGTGTGGTGAGTGTGGTGAGTGTGTTGAGCGTGGCGAGTGTGGTGAGCGTGGTGAGTGTGTTGAGCGTGGTGAGCGTGGTGAGTGTGTTGAGCGTAGCGAGTGTGGCGAGCCGGGGACTGTGGTTAGCGTGATGAGTGTGGTGAGCGTGGTGAGTGTGTTGATTGTGGTGAGTGTGTTGAGGGTGGTGAGCGTGGCGAGTGTGGTGAGCGTGGTGAGCGTGGTGAGTGTGGCGAGTGTGGTGAGCGTGGCGAGTGTGGTGAGCGTGGTGAGTGTGTTGAGCGTGGCGAGTGTGGTGAGCGTGGTGAGCGTGGTGAGTGTGGTGAGTGTGGTGAGCGTGGTGAGTGTGGTGAGTGTGGTGAGCGTGGTGAGTGTGATGAGTGTGGTGAGCGTGGTGAGTGTGTTGAGCGTGGCGAGTGTGGTGAGTGTGGTGAGCGTGGTGAGTGTGGTGAGTGTGGTGAGCGTGGTGAGTGTGGTGAGTGTGGTGAGCGTGGTGAGTGTGGTGAGTGTGGTGAGCGTGGTGAGTGTGGTGAGTGTGGTGAGCGTGGTGAGTGTGTTGAGCGTGGCGAGTGTGGTGAGTGTGGTGAGCGTGGCCGCTGGTGGTGAGTGCGACCTCACCTGGAGGACCTTCCCGCGCGGGGTCTCGTCGAAGGTCAGCTTGTGGTGGAAGTCCGGCTCGAGCGAGCGCTGCGCGGCACGCACCTTGCGCTTGTCCACGCACGCCCCCCCGCACAGCAGGTACACCTTCACCGTGAGCACTGCCACACACAGACACAGGCAAAGATCAGTTTAACACGTAGGCTTTCGCGACCAATGTTATTCATAATCAACGTTTTTGGGTTTAGATCGCGTTTATTTATAAATGTGTCGTAACCCTCCACCACCCGACACGGCCAATCAGTACGTTGATTATGAACAGGCAAAGATCCCCAGCGTAGCCTCCACACACCGACCGGGGCAAGTGAGGACACAGGCACAGGCAAAGATCCCCCGGGTAGCCTCCACGCACCGATGGGGGTGTGTGAGCGAGCAGCGTTGATGAAGGCCGCCATGGCACACAAGGGGGTGGCCAGCACTACGCCCGGCTGACTTTACTGTATCACCAATGAGTACCTCGTGTGATGTTCACACTGATATTGGCCGTGAGTGGGAATCGAACTCGGGTTGCTGGGTTCATAGCGCAGCGCTGTAAGCGCTGAACAATCAAACACACACACACAGAGTTCCACACACACACACAGTCTCCGTTTCATCGCTTCATCTGTTGTGGCGTGGTTGTGGCTTGGTTGTGGGGTGGTTGTGGCGTGGTGTGGGTTTGGTTGTGGTTTGGTTGTGGCATGCTGTGGTTGTGGTGTGGTTGTGCTGTTGTGTGGGTTGGTTGTGGGGTGGTTGTGGCGTGGTAGTGTGGTGTGGGTTTGGTTGTGGTTTGGTTGTGGCGTGCTATGGTTGTGGTGTGGTTGTGCTGTTGTGTGGGGTGGTTGTGGTGTGGTTATGGCGTGGTTGTAGTGTGGTGTGGGTTTGGTTGTGGTTTGGTTGTGGCGTGCTGTGGTTGTGATGTGGTTGTGCTGGTGTGTGGGTTTGTTGTGGGGTTGTTGTGCTCTGCTATGGATGTGGCGTGGTTGTGGTGTGGTTGTGGCGTGGTTGTGGCGTGGTGTGCCATAACGTGGTTGTGCTTTGGTTGCGAGGTGGTTGTGGTGTGGTGTGGCATGACATGCTTGTTGGGTGATTGTGGCATTGGTTGTGGAGTGGTTGTGGCATGGTTGTGGTGTGGTTGTGGCATGGTTGTGGCATGGTTGTGGAGTGGTGTGGCATGGCATGCTTGTCGGGTGATTGTGGCATTGGTTGTGGAGTGGTTGTGGCATGGTTGTGGTGTGGTTGTGGTTGTGGCATGGTTGTGGCATGGTTGTGGTGTGGTTGTGGTGTGGCATGGCATGCTTGTCGGGTGATTGTGGCATTGGTTGTGGCATGGTTGTGGCATGGTTGTGGGGTGGTTGTGGTTGTGGCGTGGTTGTGGCATGGTTGTGGTGTGGTTGTGGCATGGTTGTGGCATGGTTGTGGCGTGGTTGTGGCATGGTTGTGGTGTGGTTGTGGCATGGTTGTGGTTGTAGCGTGGTTGTGGTTGTGGCGTGGTTGTGGCATGGTTGTGGTGTGGTCGTGGTTGTGGTGTGGTTGTGGTTGTGGCGTGGTTGTGGCATGGTTGTGGCGTGGTCGTGGTTGTGGTGTGGTTGTGGTTGTGGCGTGATTGTGGCATGGTTGTGGCGTGGTCGTGGTTGTGGCTCTCACGTGGCAGTGTCTTGGCTCCGGGTTTCGGAACGAGGTTGCGGGCTCGCAGCAGATCCACAGTGAGGCCCTCGTCCTTCAGAGAGACGCCCAGCTCCACGTCCCCTACGCACACCACATACACCACCACCACATACACCACACACAATCACACACACCACCACACACACCACCACCACACACAGTACACACACCACCACCACACACAGCACACACACCACCACCACATACACACACTCCGGTCACCACCAACACACAGCACCACCACCACACACACCAACACGCAGCACACACACCACCACCACCACACACAACAACACTCAGCACACACCACCAACACACACCACCACCACACACAGTACATACACCACCACCACATACACACACTCCGGTCACCACCAACACACAGCACCACCACCATACACACCAACACGCAGCACACACACCACCACCACCACCACACACAACAACACGCAGCACACACCACAAACACACACCACCACCACACACAGTACATACACCACCACCACATACACACGCTCTGGTCATCACCACACACGGCACACACCACCACCACACACAGCACACACCACCACACACAGCACCACCACACACAGCACACACCAACACACACCACATACACCACCACATACACACACTCGGGTCATCACCACACACAGCACACACCAATCAGTCCCTCCAGAAAAACGCGGAGTTTTTTGGTGATTGTTGCGGGCAAAAATCGTTGATTATGTGGCACGTTTTCTTAAAAAATGCGATGGAATATGCGGGATATTTATTCAATTTTATGCGATTAAATTGCGGGAACTTGCAAAAACTGCGGTTTGATGAAAAAGAGAAAAAAAAGTGATTCCCCCAACACCCTATTCACTAGGCTACTATTTTAATGTAAAGAGTCATTTCTTATTACTTCCTATGATAAGCAAGCATACTACATCACAGCAAGTGCTGGGAATATTTAAGTTCTCATCTTGTTTTATTTCAGACCTTAACAACCAGATGGCTCAAACTTACAAAACATTGAGTCGAACAAGTTCTGTAGCTTTACAAAATGAATATGCTACAACTTCTGTAAAAATGAATAAATAAAATATAAAAAAATAAAATGTGTGCTTCCTGTTTTACAGAGGTAGCTATACAAAACAGACATCTTCTGTTAAAATAAGTGTTTTCAGTGCACAGTAACGTAAGCAATACAGTAACAGTACAGTCTTACAGTAATGTAAATTTACATACTACTAACAAAAAAGTGCAATCTTACAACTGTAAAGTTGCATAAACTCCTAAATAAAACTAACTACGTAGCCTCTAACACTTCATAACGTTCCCATGGCAACAGGGGAAATGGCTGCGCTTGTGTGAAGTAAACGCAACATTTTTCAACTTTCTGCTAAGATATATGTGACTTTTTGCAACGAAAATGCGGGGATTATGAAATCATGCAAGCCCGCATATTTTGCGCGCGGAAATCTGCAATTTATGCGGCGAAAGTGCGGCGTATTTGAAAAAACGCGCCCCCCGCATAAATATGCGAACTTTGGCTGATTTTGCGTGGAATCTTGCGATCGCATAATCGCGTTTTTCTGGAGGGACTGACCAATACACAGCACACACCACCACCACACATACCACCACCACACACAGCACCACCACACACAGCACACACCACCACCACACATACCACCACCACACACAGCACACACCACCACCACACACAACACACACCAAGACAGCACACACCAAGACACAGCACACACCAACACAGCACACACAGCACATTCACATACCACCACGTACACACCCCATTCATTGCGCACGGTGGTAGTGTTGCGTTAGTGGTGATATTATTGTACTTGTTGTTGGTGTTGTGCTAATTTTGGTGGTGGTGATGGTGGTGATGGTGGTGTTGGTGGTATTGGGGGTGTTGTTGGTGGTGGTATTGGTGGTGGTGATAGTGGTGATAGTGGTGTTGGTGGTGTTATTGTCGGTGGTGATGGTGGTTGTGGCATTGGCAGTGGTGCTCTTGGTGGTATTGATAGTGGTGTTGGTTGTGGTCTTGTTGGTGGTGTTGGTATTAGTATTGGTGGTGGTGTTGTTGGTGGTAGTGTTGGTATTAGTATTGGTGGTGGTGTTGTTATTAGTATTGGATGGTCGTGTTGGCGGTATTAGTAGTGTTGTTGTTGGTGGTGGTGTTGTTGTTGATGGTGATAGTGGTGTTGGTGGCAGTGGTGTAATTTTTGGTGGTGATGGTGGTTGTGGCATTGGCAGTGGTGCTATTGGTAGTATTGATAGTGGTGTTGTTGGTGGTTTTGGTATTAGTATTGGAGGTGGTGTTGTTGGTGGTGGTATTGGTATTAGTATTGGTGTTGTTGTTGGTGGTGGTGGTGTTGGCATTAGTATTGGTGTTGTTGTTGGTGGTGGTGGTGGTGTTGTTGGTGGTGGTGTTGGTATTAGTATTGGTGGTGTTGTTGGTGGTGGTGTTGTTGTTGTTGTTGGTGGTTGCCGTACCGAGGGAGAGGGTGGCCAGGCTCTGTCTCCCTGCCACTTGGCCCGGCCCCAGTCCGTCCAGAAAGCCGCTCAGCTCAGCGTGGGAGTGCAGCCTCACCTGGGGGTACAGCGCCCTGCCACAACCACAACAACCACCACAACAATTACTATTGTGGGGTACAGCGCCCTGCCACAACCACAACAACCACAACCACAACCACCACAACAACCACAACAATTACTATTGGAGGGTACAGCGCCCTGCCACAACCACAACAACAACCACCACAACAATTACTATTGGGGGGCACAACGCCCTGCCACAACCACAACAACCACCACAACAACCACAACAACAATTACTATTGGGGGGTACAGGTCCCTATCACAACCACAACAACCACCACAACCACCACAACAATTACTATTGGGGGCACAACGCCCTGCCACAACCACAACAATTACTATTGGGGGATACAGCGCCCTGCCACAACCACAACAACCACAACAATTAATATTGGGGGGTACAGTGCCCTGCCACAACCACAACAACCACAACAATTACTATTGGGGGGTACAGCGCCCTGCCACAACCACAACAACCACCACAACAATTACTATTGTGGGGTACAGTGCCCTGCCACAACCACAACAACCACCACAACAATTACTATTGGGGGGGTACAGTGCCCTGCCACAACCACAACAACCACAACAATTACTATTGGGGGGGTACAGTGCCCTACCACAACCACAACAACCACAACAATTACTATTGGGGGGGCACAGCGCCCTACCACAACCACAACAACCACAACAATTACTATTGGGGGGTACAGCGCCCTGCCACAACCACAACAACCACAACAATTACTATTGGGGGGGCACAGCGCCCTACCACAACCACAACAACCACAACAATTACTATTGGGGGGTACAGCGCCCTGCCACAACCACAACAACCACCACAACAATTACTATTGGGGGGGTACAGCGCCCTGCCACAACCACAACAACCACAACAATTACTATTGGGGGGGTACAGCGCCCTGCGTCAACTAGCTACGGCCTAGCCACCCTTACCTTTAACCACTCAACCCTGCCCTGTTCTGTGCTCCCTACTAAACTCACCCTAACACTATGCCCACCTTACAGCTGCTCCTGCTGCATTGCTCCTGCTGCCCCCACTGCCCCATGCTGCCCAGACCTTCCTCTGCTTTCCCCATGCCTCAGCTGTTGCTCTGTGTACTGCCCCCACGCTGCCCCCGATCTTCCTCTGCTGCTCTGTGCTCACCCCCCCCCCCCACTCGCGTGCTGCCCCGTGTGCTTCTCTCCACGTGCTGCCCCCCCCCCGTGCCCCACGTGCTGCCCCCCCCCCCCGTGCCCCACGTGCCCCCCTCCCTCCCCCCCGTGCTGTGGCCCGCGTACAGAGTGGACTCGCAGGGCAGGCTGTGAGCTCGGCTGGAGACGGAGGCGCGGGGGTGCGGGGTGGGGGTGGGCCGGGGGGAGAGGCCGGCAGGGGGGGGCGCCCCCCCCCGCGGGGAGCGCGTGGGGGGCTCCGCGGCCAAACCCGTCTCCGTGCTGCGCCGCACCGTGCTGTGCCGACGCACACCTGGGGGAGGGGGCATTGTGGGGAGGGCATGGGGGGAGGGCATGGGGAGAGGGCATGGGAGGGGGTAAATTGGGGGGCATGGGGGGCATTGGAGGGAGGGCATGGGGGGCATTGTGGGGAGAGCATGGGGGGCATTGGGAGGAGGGCATTGGGAGGGGGTAAATTGGGGGGCATGGGGGGGGGGGGACAGACAAAAAGTATTCATAATTAAAAAAAATTCTATGTTACCAGGTAAGGCCCCACTGAGCTATGTGGCTCTTCTTCAGAAGCGGCCTGGCCATCACAAACGACAGCTCAGCGAAGTTGCTGGTCATCAGTGTGTGGAAATGTACAGCAGCCCAAATACTCTAAACGCGCGACGTTGATTCTAAATGTGCAGGGGAAAACACCGGAGGACCCGGAGAAGAATCCACGCGACCACGGGGAGAGAGAGAAAGGGATACCGCAGATTCCAAATATACAGCAGCAGGCGTCAGGGTCGGGATCTAACACATGACCTCCTGTGTACCAGGCGAGGTAGTTAACATCTCCTAGCCACCGTGATGATGATGAGAGAGAGAGACACCGCAAATTACTAATATACAGCAGCAGGCGTCAGGGTCGGGATCTACCCCATGACCTCATGCATACCAGGCGAGGTAGTTAACATCTCCTAGCCACCATGGCACCCCTTACTTTTGGGTAACGGTGCTGCCATCTCCTGACCTTTGGGTGCCACGGTGGCTATGAGATGTTAACTCCCTCGCCTGGTATGCAGGAGGTGGTGGGTTCGATCCCGACCCTGACACCTGCTGCTGTATGTTTAGAGTTTGCGTGTCTCTCTCTCATCATCATCATCACGGTGGCTATGAGATGTTAACTCCCTCGGCTGGTATGCAGGAGGTCGTGGGTTCGATCCCGACCCTGACACCTGCTGCTGCTGTATATTTAGAGTTTGCAGTGTGTCTCTCTCTCTTTCTCTCCCCGTGGTCGCGTGAATTTTTCATCGGGTCCTCCGGGTTTTCCCCTCCACATTTAGAATGAACATCATGCCTTTTCTTCGGAGTATTCGGCTCCCGCAAAAACATTTCCACGTTGAGCTGTCATTTGTGGCGGCCAGGTCACGTCCGAAAATTTAAAAAGCTACATAGCTCAGTGGGCCTTACCTGGTATAATAAAAATTAGTCGAGTTTTAAAGATCTCCCCGTGTGGCCCACGACGCGCAGCTGGGGGGGGGGGGGGGGGGCGATGCTACACGTGGCCGCCTGCAACACAGCGGTAGCGGATGCAGCGGCTTCGAGGGGTTGGTGGGACACGCGCGCTCACCGATGTCCTGAGGCTCCCTATCCCCACGGCTCGCCCCGTGCGCGTCGCGAGGAGGTGGCCGTTGCAGCCGTGATTCGCCACGGTTTTAGTTGGCAGCGTTTCGTCATTGCAAGGCCCTCCCCGCTGGCCAATGGCGGCCCCTTAATGGCCTTTAGTGCGACCCCATGACGTCAGTGCCGGTTTATCCTAGCAGCACAAGTAGTAACTACTAAATTTCGATTTAAAGCTTTCGTGACTGCAGTGATTAATCGTCTTGGTTCTTTCGGTAAAGTCACGTAGAAGGGAAATAATAAAATAATAAAAATAAAACATAATAAAATAATAAAAATTAAAATCAAACATTTAATTATGTTTTCTTTTTATTCTTTTTATTATTTCCCTTCCACGTGACTTTACCGAAAGAACCAAGAAGATAGTAGCTACTTCATATGTAGTAGCTACTACATGTAGTAGCTACGGGGCCCGCACTTTAAAGGGCCCCGCGCTAAATGCTTTGAAGCTATCAATTCCGGTTCAGTGATTCTGTACTTGCTCTATTACTATAGTACTATACCGCCTTCAACTTGTGTGAACGACTGGGTGTTTAAGGTTTGCGATTTGTCGTATTATCCGGTTGTATAGCAAATGAAAAAAATACAATTACTTTACTATGCAAGTAAAACATGTATGTGTTTTAATTTTAACGTTTTTTTTTAAATATAACACCCTAATGGATTCAAATGCGTGCCAGGCCCTCAAAACGGATTATGTCTTATCGGCGAAAGTGTCCCACCACCCCCGCCCCCTGAAAATGAGTGAAGGAAACTGGGTTAGGGCAATAATACTGTAATCATAATGAGCTCAACTCGTAACGCTGCGCTGCTGCACGATATCCGCTCCTCGCTCTCGTAGAGATAGGAGAGGACGACTCAGGGAGAGGGGGGACGACTCATAGAGGGGACGGCTCAGAGAGAGAGAAGGGACGACTCAGAGAGAGGGGACGAGTCATAGAGAGAGGGGGCGACTCAGAGAGAGGACGACTCAGGGACGACTCAGAGAGAGAGAGGGGACGACACATAGAGGGGACAACTCAGAGAAAAGGATGACTCAGACAGAGAGAGGGGGTACGACTCATAGAGGGGACGACTCAGAGGGGGGATAACTCAGAGAAAGGGGACGACTCAGAGGGGACGACTCAGAGAGAGAGAGAGAGAGAGGACGACTCAGAGAAAGTGAGGGGGGACGGCTCAGAGAGAGAGAGAGGACGACTCATAGAGGGGACGACTCAGAGAGAGGGGGGGCGGCTCAGAGAGAGAGAGAGAGGACGACTCAGAGAGAGAGGGGACGACTCATAGAGGGGACGACTCAGAGAGAGAGGGGACGACTCAGAGAGAGAGGGGACGACTCAGAGAGAGAGAGAGGACGACTCAGAGAGGGGACGACTCAGAGAGAGTGAGGGGGGACGGCTCAGAGAGAGAGGAGACGACTCAGAGAGGGGACGAGTCAGAGGGGACGACTCAGAGGGGGGATGACTCAGAGAGGGGACGACTCAAAGAGAGAGAGGAGGGGGGACGACTCAGAGGCACCAGGAGAAGGAACCACAGACGAGTGGGGAGGCAGCGACAGCAGCCACGCGGTGATTAGAAGCCAGCGCTACCAACAATTGCCCAAGCTCTGCGCTCCACTGTTTATATGAATGTGCTATTGGGGAGAACATGCAAATTCAAAATATACAGCAGGCGTCAGGGTCAGGATCGAACCCGGCTGCTTGCGTTGTGGCCAAAACGTCGTGAGAATTATTTTATTATGTTTTATGTTTATTATTTTATTCTTTCCATTCTACGTGACTTTACCGAAAGAACCAAGAAGATGAATCCCTGCAGTCACGAAAGCTTTAAATCGAAATTTAAATCAGGCAAGGTAGTTAACATCTTGCCACCGTGGTGCCAATAATGAATGTTTACGCGTGGCAGGAAAGCGGAGCGCCCAGAGAAAGCCCACGCACGCGAGGGGGAAACGCTCTATCCCCGTGCAGGCGGAACAGATGGGAGCCCACATCTTTGCTGTGCCGCCTTCTCCTGGCAGAGCCATGGGGTACGGCTCCTCCTCGACGCCCACCCAGGGGAAGGGAAGTTTCGCAACATGTCTGTGTTATCCACCAATCCCTTGCTGTTGCCTCCACGGTGATGGACTAGAGGTCACGTGGTTAGCCGCCACCTAACCCTACTACACACGCGTGTCCAGCAAAACAAAGATCCCCCGTATAGCCTTCAACAGAGTGTTGGGGCAAGTGCTGTTACCGAGCAGCTGAAGGTTCGAGTTGCCAAACGTCAGCCTCGAAACCTTAATGACTTGGAGATCTGCAAAGAGGAGTGGGACAAAATCCCTCCTGAGATGTGTGCAAACCTGGTGGCCAACTACAAAAAACGTCTGACCTCTGTGATTGCCAACAAGGGTTTTGTCACCAAGTACTAAGTCATGTTTTGCAGAGGGGTTAAATACTTATATCCCTCGTTAAAATGCAAATCAATTTATAACATTTTTGACATGCGTTTTTCTGGATTTTGTTGTTGTTATTCTGTCTCTCACTGTTCAAATAAACCTACCATTAAAATTATAGACTGATCATTTCTTTGTCAGTGGGCAAACGTACAAAATCAGCAGGGGATCAAATACTTGTTTCCCTCACTGTACGAAGGCCACGCACTCTGGTGCACGAGGGGGCTGGGTGGCCAACACCACGCCCGGCCGCCTTTGTCTCTCCAGTACTCATGTTAACGACACCGCACCGGGTGCTCATTTTAGGCGGTTCAGAGAATCGTCGCTGGCATTGGTGGGCCGTGAGCGGGAATCGAACTCGGGTTTGCCGGGTTCGTAGCGCAGCGCGCTGACCGCCACACCACCGCTCCCCACTTCACTCGGCAAACATCGCATACAAAGACAAAGGCACCCCGGGTAGCCTTCACAGACCGTCGGGGCAAGTGCTGTTAGCGAGCAACACTTATGAAGGGGCCGGCACGGAGCACGAGGGGGTGGGTGGCCAACACCACGCCCGGCCGCATTTGTCTCACCCCAGCGGCGATGTTTACAACACACCGCACCAGGTACCCATTCGAGGCTGAGTCGACCTAGACGCATGCACGCACCCGCACCGGGGTGCGAGCCGGGAGGCGAGAGGCAGGGCAGGTAGAGGGAGAGCGCCTCCAGGGAAGACGAGAGGCTGTTCCTGCGGGGAGTGGAGCGTGGGAGACGGAGTCCCAGCGTCAGGCGTTGCTTTCCCATCGCCGTGGGCCTGAGGAACACCACCATTGACATGAGCAAAGACAAAGATCCCCCGTATAGCCTTCGCAGACTGTTGGGGGGGGGGGCAAGTGCTGTTCGTTAAAGGCCGACACGGCACACGACGGGGTGGGTGGCCAGCACCACGCCCGGCCGCCTTTGTCTCACCGCAGTGGCGATTGTTAACTACACACCGCACCAGGTACTCATTCGAGGCTGAGTCGACCTAAAGGAGGCACAGGAGCGGTTCAGATTTCGTCACTGGTGTTGGTGGCCGTGAGCGCGAATGGAACTCGAGTCGCTGGGTGATTTCGAAAACGTTTTGGTTTAGCAATGTTTGTTTGTTGTAGTACAGAGTTAGACTGATCATTTTAATCTAAATTGTCTTATGGTTGTTGTTATTGTTTTGCACACAGCATTGATACACGGTGCTTTTCCTGGAAGACTTTGCTGTTTTTTCCTGGATTTTTCTGTTGCGCGCAGTCACTTTAAGATGTTTTTTTGTTCATGTTTTCTGTTTGTTGCGGTTGCACCCGATTCAAGAGCCGAATGGCTCACAGGGCTATACCTTCGATTTAAAGCTTTCGTGACTGCAGGGATTCATCTTCTCGGTTCTTTTGGTAAAGTCACGTAGAAGGGAAATAATAAAATAATAAAAATAAAACATAATAAAATAATTCTCTCTTTTATTTTCATTATTTTATTATTTCCCTTCCTACGTGACTTTACCGAAAGAACCAAGAAGAGGGCTATACCTAATAAACTGAAACTGAAACCGCTTGCAACGCCACATCATCGCTAACCTCCTCAACGGCACCCACATCGACACCGTGAGCATCGAGGTCGACAGCAACATCTTCACGTGCGCATCAAGGAGGCTCGCAGCATGGCGAACGGCAACGTCGCTGCTTGACATCACCGTCACTGACATCACCCACGCCGTCGCCGTGAATAGCAACAACATTTACGGCCCTCACTGTTACTCATGGCCGACGTCAACATCGGAATAATTACCGACAACAACAACAACAACATCGTCAACAACGTGGTCGCCGCGAGTAGCGTTGCTATTATCATCATCATCATCAATAACAAAAATCATCATCGACAACATCCGCATTATTATCAGTGCCGGATTAAGCTAGTGCGGGGCCTGTAGCATATGTTATAAAGGGGCCCTAAAATAAAATAACACCTAATTATTAAAACACACATTTTTTTACTTGCATAGTAAAGCAATCGTATTTTTTCATTTGCTATACAACCAGATAATACGACAAATCGCTAACCTTAAACACCCAGTCGTTCATAAAAGTTGAAGGCGGTATAGTACTATAGTAATAGAGCAAGTGCAGAATCACTGAACCGGAATTGATAGCTTGAAAGTGCGCGGCCCGTAGCATTTGTAGCTACTTGTGCAACTAGGATAATCCGGCACTGATCATTATCACCATCAAAGTTAAATTGCCATCATTAACACCATCGTTGACATCATCATACATTCTTCATCATCATCATCATCGTTGACATCGCCAGTGTTACTGCCATCAACATCGACACCATCGCTGACCGCAAACGATCCATCATCGTGAAGGTCACCGCGATATGGTGGGTGGGGTAGGTGGTGGGAGCGGTGGCGCAGCAGTGAGCACACTGCGCTAGAAACCCGATTTCCAACGCTCCGTTAACTATTCTCATTACAGCATTACCGCTCACCGAGTTTACCTCTCTCTCGCCTCCCCCATCTCTCCCCTCTCTCTTCACTCTCTCCTCCTCGCCACCTTTGTATTTTGTTTTCGATTTAAAGCTTTCGTGACTGCAGGGATTCATCTTCTTGGTTCTTTCGGTAAAGTCACGTAGAAGGGAAGTAATAAAATAAAAAAACAATAAAAATAAAACATACTAAAATAATATAATAATATAATAATGTATTACTTCCCTTCTACGTGACTTTACCGAAAGAACCAAGAAGATGAAACCTTTGTATTTCTCCCTGCCTATGCCCAGTCTCGTCCCACCCACAGAGTTTGACGACATCACCCCCCCCCACCCACAAAACCTCCGTCTGTTTGTGTCTGTCTCTACTCGTGTCTGTTTCTGCCTGCCTGCCTCTGTGTTCGTCTCGCTCTCTTTGATGCTGCCCGTCTCTGTCTATATATCTCTAAAATGACTCAATGTATGCAAGTATGTTGAACTTCTAGATTTGAAGCTTTCGTGACTGCAAGGATTCATATTCTTAGGTTTTTTCGGTAAAGTCACGTAGGTACCTACGTGACTTTACCGAAAAAACCTAAGAATATGTTGGACTTCTTTTGCACCGTACGTAGCCAACCGTGCTAATCGGAGGTGCGGAGGAAGGACAACACCACTAAACACAACAAGAAGCAGTTCTAAAGAAATTAGTTTGTCAAACTAGATGATGATTTAAAATTGCATAGCTCCAGTGGCTTCCTAATATCGGAAGGAAGAGCGTTCCAGACGGCCGCAGAAGTGCATCTGAAAGCGCCGCGCGAAGGAGTGACCGTCTTTGTTCGATGGCTCGCAGCGAAAAGCCGCTGCTACGAGGATGACCACCGTAGTTCGCGTGATGGTTTATGCTGCTTGACGAGATCAGCATGGTATTGTGGTTCCTTTGTGTCAAGCACTTTGTGTGTAATGATAGCAAAGGCAAAGATCCCCCCTATAGCCTGAAGAGACGGTTAGGATAAGTGCTGTTAGCGAGGAGCACCTATGAAGGCCGGCACGGCACATGAGGAGGTGCTGTAGGTGGTGTGGCCAAAACCACGCCGGTACCAGGTACCCATTTGAGGCTGAGTCGACCTACAGTAGGAGGGGCCTAGGACCGGTTCAGAAAATCACACAGCAGCAGCAGCAATCAACATCACCCCCTTCTGCGTGAGCCTGGCAGGACCCTCCTGAAAAAGAGTCATAAGACTCAGTGAAACTTTGCTGGGTCAACAAGCGGAATGATAATCATCTCTCCATAATAGAGGGTTTTTTTTGGGGGTTAAATCGCGTAAATATAAATGTGTTGTTAAACCCGCCACCATCCGACACAGCCAATTAGTTAAGGCTTGTCACGTCAAAAAAACATGCCAATTAGTTACTAGTACAGCACACCGATGTGTTGGAGAGTAAACGCACAACATTTAGAATTCGAGTACGACGTTTCGCCAGCAATCACAACTTACAAAATCAGGCGAGAGCCAGATTTGTTATGGATATTATTGGTCGCGAAAGCCTCCGTGCTAAGTCATCATTTCTGTCGGGGTCGTTATCTCTTGGTTGCCTGTATCTGCCCGTCTCTGTCTTTCTGTCTCTATCTCTACGTATCTGTTTCACCGTCTCTGCACTGAAAGAGATACAGCGCCACCGTGGCGAGATGTTAACAACCTCGCCTGGTATACAGGATGGTCGTGGGTTCGATCCTGACTGACGCCTGCTGTATATTTGGAGTTTGCGTGTCTCTCTCACTCATCATCATCACGGTGGCTAAGAGATGTTAACTACCTCGCGTGGTCTACAGGAGGTCGTGGGTTCGATCCCGACCCTGACGCCCGCTGTTGTATATTTGGAGTTTGCGTGTTTCTCTCCCCGTGGTCGTTTGGATTTTTTCTGGGTCCTCCGGTTTTTCCCTCCACATTTAAGTATTTTCCACGTGATAAGCCACTTCGTTGAGTTATCATTTGTGGCCAGGTCGCTTCTGAGTTGGGCTTTACTTGGTAAAATAAAAAAACGTTAAAATATTTAAGTTTTTATGTTTTACGTCTACTACAAGACAAAGACCCCCCGTATAGCTTTAACAGACTTTTGGGGCAAGTGTTATGAGCGAGCACCTATCAACGACGGCACACGAGTGGGTGGGTGGCCAACCACGCCACTGCAGTGGCAATGTTTACACATTGCACCAGGCACTCATTTGAGGCTGAGTCGACCTAAGGGGAGACCCAGAACCGGTTTAGAAAATCGTCACTCTTATTGCGACGAATATCGGGAGCGAGAATCGAACCAGGTTCGTAGCGCAGCGTGCCAACCACTGTACCACCGCTCCCGACCGATAAGGGTACAGACACACACACTTTATACACGGATATCGCTCTCTCTGTCTCCATGACTATGTCTCCCCATCTCTCTCTCTCTCCGCGTCTCTCCTGTCTCACTTTACACATGCGTCACTGATAAACGGATAGATTCTTCTAATTCACAAGCTGATTCAATAATTATCTCCCACTCTTGTGTGTCTGGATGTGTATGTGCGTGGCCACCCACCCCCTCGTGTGCCGTGCCGGCCTTCATAGGTGCCACGCTAATGGCACTTGCCCCAAAAGTCTGTTAAGGCGTAGTACTAATTACATACCTGCATTTCCCATAAATATGCTAAATTCCTCTTGATATGCAATTTTTTTGTCAAGGCGCCCTTCCCCCCTTCCAACCCAGCTTAAATATACGCTCCAAGCGTGGTGGTGTTTCATTCAGACGCTGTCTCCCCGACAGACCTGGTCTTCACCTGAGGACGGCTGATTGCGTTGTGGCCGAAACGTCGTGAGAATTATTTTATTACGTTTCATTTTTATTATGTTATTATTTCCCTTCTACGTGACTTTACCGAAAGAACCAAGAAGATGAATCCCTGCAGTCACGAAAGCTTTAAATCGAAATTTAAATCTGTTAAGACTATACGGGGGATCTTTGTCTTTGTAGCGGGGAACATTTGCGCAGCGATCAGTGCGCTGCGCAGTCGAACCCGCGACCCGAGCTCGCTTCTGGCTCACGGCCAACACCGGTGGCGATTATCTGAACCGGTCCTAGTCCTTCCCTGGATCGACTCAGCCTCAAAATGAGTACCCGGCGTGGGTGTGTAAACATCACCACTTGGCAGACAAAGGCGGCCGGGCGTGGTGCTGGCCACCCACCCCCTCGTGCGTCGTGCCGGCCTTCATAGGTGCTTCTCGCGGACAGCACTTGCCCCTGAAGGCTATATGGGGGAACTTTGTGTGTGCGACATGTACAGTACATCACACCCTCCCCCCCGTCGTGTCTATCTCGTACCGTGTGGCTTTCCGAGTACTGCACAAGAGGTTCTGATAACACCCGTGAGATCATTCTGGACCAAATCATTCCTCTATATCCGATTCGCTTGCGTTCTACATTCATTCATTCATTCCAAGCAACACTCACCCGATCATGACAACACCCTCCGAACACCGCTGACCGCTGAGTCTTGACGCTCATTCGCAGGAGGACCCTGCGAGAGCGCTTAGCGACCTGCGTCCATCGTTCTCCCGGAGCGCGGCAGCTGACAGTTTTATAGAATTGGCATTTAAGCTTAAAAACCAGGCTACAGTCTACGTTATAGATTGCCAGTACGCTCACCGAGATTAATAACCATTGCTACAGTCTACGTTATAGATTGCCAGTACGCTCACCGAGATTAATAACCATTGCTACAGTCTACGTTATAGATTGCCAGTACGCTCACCCAGCTTAATAACCAGGCTACAATCTACGTTATAGATTGCCAGTACGCTCACCGAGATTAAGAACCAGGCTACAGTCTACGTTATAGATTGCCAGTACGCTCACCGAGATTAAGAACCAGGCTACAGTCGACATTATAGACTGCCAGTACACTCACCCAGCTTAATAACCAGGTTACAGTCTACGTTATAGATTGCCAGTACACTCACCCAGCTTAATAACCAGGCTACAGTCTACGTTATAGATTGCCAGTACACTCACCCAGCTTAATAACCAAGCTACGGTCTACATTACAGATTGCCAGTCAGTACGCTCACAAGATTAAGAACCAGGCTACAGTCCTATATTATACACTGCCAGTACACTCACCAAACTCAATAACCAGGCTATAGTCTATATTATAGACTGCCAGTACACTCACCCAGCTTAATAACCAGGCTACAGTCTACATTATAGACTGTCAGTATCCTCACTCCGATTAAGAACCAGGCTACAGTCTACATTCGTGTTTTTTTGTTTTTCAATTATTTTCATTTCATTTTTTTTATTCACTTATTTTTATTTTAATATCTACGCGACTTTACCGAAAGATATTTTTAGGTTTTTTCGGTAAAGTCACGTAGGTAAAACATTACAATTAATAAAATAAAAATAAAATAAAAATCACGACGTTTCGGAGGCAACACAAGCTTCCGTCTTCAGGTGGAACCGTCACAGCACGATAGCTGTATCAAGTAAGATTACAGCAATCGTGCTGTGACGGTTTTATTTTATTTTAATTTTATTAATTTAAATTTACATTTTTAACCTACGTGACTTTAGCGAAAAAACCTAAGAATATGAATCCTTGCAGTCACGCAAGCTTCAAATCTATAATTTACATAAAGAACCAAAGAATATGGCTATTTCCTTAAAAAAAAATGCCCCCACCTCCGCCACTCCACCTCCCCCACACCTTTCCCACCGTCGCCCCTCAGGCGCCTGGCCAACGATGGAGGAGTAGGCCAAAACACCATCGAGAGCAGTGGTTCTTCACCTTTCACTGCAGCCTTGGACCCCTTTGCTACTCAGTCGTTAACAACGAAAGCCGTCTCTGGTGTGGACCAATCAGTTTCAAGGACAATGGATATATTATCAGTGTGTTTTTGGTTGCATTTAGACCACAAGTATTGTGGTTAATGCGCACATGATTCCTTATAAAAAAAGGTTTCAGTTTTGTTGCCAGAAAAAAAGGGGGAAAACCCTTATTATTAAAGTAAGTTGTAACTTAACGTGTCCGTGATTAATTTTTGTGTCGATAATTTACCTTCTATATATAAAAAAAAATCCGTCCGTGTCTCGCACGCACAGAAAGGGCATCTCGCAACCCCAGAGGGTGCGTGCCACCCCAGGTGAAGAGCCACTGGGCTAGAGGCTAGGCAGGTGCGTAAGCACAGCACTCGCTGGGCCGTGGCCAGTGCCATCAATGTGTGTGTGCGATGCATCTTTGAGGATCTAATACTTCATCGGTATTGTTATCATGATTATCAGAATCGATGTTCCATACCCCCGCCCTGTACTGCACCAGTGCCGCCTACAATCCACCGCTGGTTGAACCGAGGGGCAGTTTACTTCGCCTTGTCGCTCGTGGGCCGTTTGCTCACAGCCATACTTCACCACGCCGGTTGTCAGCCGGTGTCGTGCGTGCCCCGAGTAACTGATGTCATCGCCGTGCCCGGCAAACTTGACCGTCTCACCTGACCCTCGTATGGTTAACAAGGTGAAGACGATAATTGTTTTTTACCCTTCTATCTGGCAACAAAACTGACACCTTTTTTTTTTTACAAGGAGTCATGTTTGCATAGACCACAATACCTGCAGCCATAATGCAAACAAAAAACATAACTCTGATAATGTATGCACTGTCCTTGAAGTTGATTGGTCCACACCCGAGACAGCTTTCCTCAGAGCCTAGTCTCACATGGGTTGGACCAGATGACGCCAAAATGCGCACAACTCAAAGACAATGCACCATCAGAGTATGAGAGCTCAGGGTAAGCATTTACACCATTGAAACCTCATTTGCCAGTAAAAAATATGATAATTTGTTTTTACCATTCTATCTGGCAACAGATCGCAGGTGCGGAAACATAGAAGTACAACACAACAATTGAATTTCGGCCGCACTGCCCTCTGCTGACCGCCACGGCACTGCCTGGAATACGCCTGCAACACCTGTGGTGCACGGTGGTAGGTGGGGAGCGGTGGTGTAGCGGTTAGCGCTACGCTGCGCTACGAACCCGGCGACCCGAATTCGATTCCCGCACACGGCCAACACCCAGTGACGATTATCTGAACCGGTCCTGGGCCTCCCCTAGGTCGACTCAGCCTCAAAATGAGTACCTGGTGCGGTGTGTAGTAAACATCGTCACTGGGGAGACAAAGGCGCCCGGGGCGTGGTGCTGGCCACCCACCCCTCGTGTGCCGTGCCGGCCTTCATAGGTGCTACAATAGCACTTGCCCCTCCAGTCTGTTGAGGCTATACGGGGGATCTTTGCCTTTGCACGGTGGTAGTCACCCACCCAATCGCGATCCAGGCTCTTACCTGCTTAGCTTCCCGGATGCTTCGTTCACGGGGCCGACGGGTATTTAAAGCCCCCCCCCCCTACGCCGTGTGTGTCGCTCATGGGATGAATGGGATGGGGGGCTGGGGGGGGGAGGGTGTTGTTTGACCATACTTCACCGCGCTGGTCAGTGCGGGTTCGTGAAGGGTGGACGCGGGGGGAGAGATTAACCGCTGCGTGTTGGGAATCGAACGAATGTTGTGGCAGGGATTCTTAGAGCACAGCGCGCTAACCACTGCGCCACCGCTCGCTCACCCCCCCATATGTATGATTAGTATTTACGGTCCTTTGAAGATGAACGGAAGCCATCAAGGGCGCTCGCTCTCTCTCTCTCTCTCACCTCGTGTCTGCTGCGTATCGCTCCTCGTGTGCGTCTCTCCACGCCGTTGTACTGAACTTAGACACGTCGCCCTGAGACGTGGCGGGGGGGGAGGCGATGGAGGCGTCGTCTGGCTGGAGTTGAGACGGGGGTAGGAGGAGGAAGAGGGGGGAGAGAAATGAATAATGACCATCAGTCATGTGCAATCCACTGCTGGATGAAGGCATCTCCCCCCCAATACAATCGCCACCTCCGCCTAGCGCAAAACGCGAACGGTGAAGAATTGTCGGTGTCAGTGTAACGCGTCGGTGTCTTTCGCGAGCAATGTCATCGTCCGTAGTAGAGGTGGTTTTTTTGTGTGTCGTCAAACTCGCCACCACCCGACAATTCGTTAAGGTGTGTCACGTAAACGGAACGTGCCAGTCAGTTACTAGTGGAGCACACGGCGGGTTTGTGTGTTGGAGAGCAAATCCACACACACAAATTGTTTTTTTAAATGTGCTGACGACGGCGGCCAAAGGAGATGTGGAGCCACGCGAACGAGAGAGAGAGAGGGTACGTCCCCCGTGGAGATGGAGTGTGTGAAGGGGTTCAGGATGGATCGATAGATGGATCGTAAGAGGGAGCAGCAGGGGGGTGAGGAGTACTTCATTCAACAGTGGATAGATCAAGGCTCACGCTGCTGATGATGATGATGATGCAGGATACATTTAAATTGCTATAGTGGTTATTGACAACTGCATCCGTGCAACACAGAAACCGCAACGTCTAAAAAAAATACAGAAATCATGAAGACGAACTCAAAAAAACAGATCGATGTATAATTCTAATCGACAATGAAATTCGTTATTTTTTTTGGTTGTTAAATTATCCAAACATCAAATGTCCCCCCCCCCCCCCCCCCCCCCGAGGTTTGTAGCATACACACCGTGCAGACGCCGTCACAACAACCACCGTCTGTGGCGGTGGTGGTGTTGGTGGCGGTGGTGTTGGTGGTGTTGGTGGTGGTGTTGGCTGCGTTGTGCGCTCGTCTCCGATGAACATCCGCACGGAGTGTGTCGTGAGAGAGCGCGCTGTGTGTGTGCGCCGTGTGTGCAGAGAGAGGAAGGGAGGGATGGCGATGGATGGGGAGGGAGACGGTGAGGTGGGAGGAGGAGGAGTGCTGGGGTGGTGATGGTGGTGAGGATGGGGGGGGGTCACGTGACCCGCAGACCAGCATCCGCGCGCCTCGTCGCCAGGGAAACGCTCATCGCGCGGTTGCCTTGGCGACCACCCGCGGAGCCAGACGGAGGAGAGAGAGCGAAGCAATGAAAATAACACGACTGCAGCACGCGGTGCGTGTGTGTGTGTGCACACGTGTGTGTGTGTACACGTGTGTGTGTGTACACGTGAGTGTGTGTGTGTACACGTGTGTGTACACGTGTGTGTGTGTGTGTACACGTGAGTGTGTGTGTACACGTGTGTGTACATCCGAGGCTGTGTACACGTGTGTGTGTGTACACGTGTGTGTGTACACGTGTGTGTATGTACACGTGAGTGTGTGTGTACACGTGTGTGTACATCCGAGGCTGTGTACACGTGTGTGTGTGTGTACACGTGTGTGTGTGTACACGTGTGTGTATATACACCCAGGGATGTGTACACGTGTGTGTACATCCGAGGCTGTGTACACGTGTGTGTGTGTACACGTGTGTGTGTGTACACGTGTGTGTGTGTACACGTGTGTGTATATACACCCAGGGATGTGTACACGTGTGTGTACATCCGAGGCTGTGTACACGTGTGTGTGTGTACACGTGTGTGTGTACACGTGTGTGTGTATACACCCAGGAATGTGTACACGTGTGTGTACATCCGAGGCTGTGTACACGTGTGTGTGTACACGTGTGTGTGTGTACACGTGTGTGTATACACCCAGGGATGTGTACACGTGTGTGTACATCCGAGGCTGTGTACACGTGTGTGTGTGTACACGTGTGTGTGTGTGTACACGTGTGTGTATATACACCCAGGGATGTGTACACGTGTGTGTACATCCGAGGCTGTGTACACGTGTGTGTGTGTACACGTGTGTGTGTGTGTGTACACGTGTGTGTGTATACACCCAGGAATGTGTACACGTGTGTGTACATCCGAGGCTGTGTACACGTGTGTGTACACGTGTGTGTGTGTACACGTGTGTGTGTATACACCCAGGGATGTGTACACGTGTGTGTACATCCGAGGCTGTGTACACGTGTGTGTGTACACGTGAGTGTGTGTGTACACGTGTGTGTATACACCCAGGAATGTGTGCACGTGTGTGTGTGTACACGTGAAT
This sequence comes from Lethenteron reissneri, assembly GCF_015708825.2. NCBI lineage: Eukaryota > Metazoa > Chordata > Hyperoartia > Petromyzontiformes > Petromyzontidae > Lethenteron > Lethenteron reissneri. The sequence continues at coordinate 2,991,658 of NC_083788.1, read as the reverse complement.
GTGTGTGTACACAGTGTGTGTGTGTGTGTATATACACCCAGGAATGTATACACGTGTGTGTACATCCGAGGCTGTGTACACGTGTGTGTGTACACGTGAGTGTGTACACGTGTGTGTGTATATGTAGACCGGGGATGTATACACGTATGTATGTGTGTGTACATCCGAGGGTGTGTACACGTGTGTGTGTATACACCTAGGGATGTGTACACGTGTGTGTACATCCGAGCCTGTGTACACGTGTGTGTGTGTAAACGTGAGTGTGTGTGTGTGTACGCGCGGGTGTGTGTGTGTGCACATGCGGGTACACACAGATTGGTGTACACCCAGCTATGTGTACCATCTCATACGCACACGTACAAACGTGAAGATCACCCCTATAGCGTTAACAGACTGTCGGGGCAAGTGCTGTTAGCGAGCAGCACCTATGACGGCCGGCACGGCACACGAGGGGGTGGGTGGCCAGCACCACGCCCGGCCGCCTTTGTCTCCCCAGTGGTGATGTACACACTCCTACACACACACACACACACCTGTAATGACATACACACCGTGAACATTCACCTGTGTTCTTAGGTTTTTTTCGGTAAAGTCACGTAGGTAAAATATTTAAATTTAAATTAATAAAAGTAAAATAAAATGAAAATCACGACGTTTCGGAGGCAACACAAGCTTCCGTCTTCAGGTGAAGCTTGTGTTGCCTCCGAAACGTCGTGATTTTTATTTTATTTTTTATTTTACTTTTATTAATTTTCATTTTAAATTTTTTTACCTACGTGACTTTACCGAAAAAAACCTAAGAATATGAATCCTTGCAGTCACGAAAGCTTCAAATCTAGAATTCACCTGTGTACACACGTGCACACCCCACCCCCTTTGTACACCGAGTTCCCCCGTTCCTACCCCGTGGAGCCACTGGTCACGACTCGCACTCCGCTCCAGTGACTGCGCGATCCGGGCCGGGTGATGCGTCCAGCCCTCAACACGATCACCCTTACCATCATCATCATCACTGTCATCATATCAGCAGTATTGCTGCCATCATCATCAACGCATCGTTATCGCAATCATCATAGCAGTAACATCACAACCTTCAACACATCATCGCTATCATCATCATCATTATATCAGCAGCATCACTGCGATCATCAACGCAGCATTGGCACTGCGACTACCATCATCATCAACAGAGCATCATCACGATCATCATATCAGCAGTATTGCTACCATCATCATCAACGCATCTTCATCACAATCATCATAGCAGTAACATCACAACCTTCAACACATCATCGCTATCATCATCATTATATCAGCAGCATCACTGCCATCATCAACGCAGCATTGGCACTGCGACTACCATCATCATCAACAGAGCATCATCACGATCATCATATCGGCAGTATTGCTACCATCATCATCAACGCATCGTTATCGCAATCATCATAGCAGTAACATCACAACCTTCAACACATCATCGCTATCATCATCATCATTATATCAGCAGCATCACTGCCATCATCAACGCAGCATTGGCACTGCGACTACCATCATCATCAACAGAGCATCATCACGATCATCATATCAGCAGTATTGCTACCATCATCATCAACGCATCTTCATCACAATCATCATAGCAGTAACATCACAACCTTCAACACATCATCGCTATCATCATCATTATATCAGCAGCATCACTGCCATCATCAACGCAGCATTGGCACTGCGACTACCATCATCATCAACAGAGCATCATCACGATCATCATATCAGCAGTATTGCTACCATCATCATCAACGCATCTTCATCACAATCATCATAGCAGTAACATCACAACCTTCAACACATCATCGCTATCATCATCATTATATCAGCAGCATCACTGCCATCATCAACGCAGCATTGGCACTGCGACTACCATCATCATCGACAGAGCATCATCACGATCATCATATCAGCAGCTTCAGTACCATCCTCATCATAAACGTATCGTCATCACAATCATCATAACAGTAACATTATCATCATCATCACTACCATCAACACAGCATTGTCACTGCTACTACCATCATCATCATCAACAGAGCATCATCACGATCATCATATCAGCAGTATTGCTACCATCATCATCAACGCATCGTTATCACAATCATCATAGCAGTAACATCACAACCTTCAACACATCATCGCTATCATCATCATTATATCAGCAGCATCACTGCCATCATCAACGCAGCATTGGCACTGCGACTACCATCATCATCAACAGAGCATCATCACGATCATCATATCAGCAGTATTGCTACCATCATCATCAACGCATCGTTATCGCAATCATCATAGCAGTAACATCACAACCTTCAACACATCATCGCTATCATCATCATCATTATATCAGCAGCATCACTGCCATCATCAACGCAGCATTGGCACTGCGACTACCATAATCATCAACAGAGCATCATCACGATCATCATATCAGCAGTATTGCTACCATCATCATCAACGCATCTTCATCACAATCATCATAGCAGTAACATCACAACCTTCAACACATCATCGCTATCATCATCATTATATCAGCAGCATCACTGCCATCATCAACGCAGCATTGGCACTGCGACTACCATCATCATCAACAGAGCATCATCACGATCATCATATCAGCAGTATTGCTACCATCATCATCAACGCATCTTCATCACAATCATCATAGCAGTAACATCACAACCTTCAACACATCATCGCTATCATCATCATTATATCAGCAGCATCACTGCCATCATCAACGCAGCATTGGCACTGCGACTACCATCATCATCGACAGAGCATCATCACGATCATCATATCAGCAGCTTCAGTACCATCCTCATCATAAACGTATCGTCATCACAATCATCATAACAGTAACATTATCATCATCATCACTACCATCAACACAGCATTGTCACTGCTACTACCATCATCATCATCGACAGAGCATCATCACGATCATCGTATTAGCAGCATCACTCCCATTAGTCATCAATACGGAATAATCACAAACATAGCACTATCACTACCCTCATCAACACATACACCAGTGTCATATCAGCAGAATCATAATTACTAATATAGCTGCAATATACTGGTAGGAACCTCCTGGTTACACCAGCCCACAGGGGATTATTGTGTCCGTCGTGCAGGGAGGGCTGGGTGGGAGGGAGGGGCTGGGTGGGGAGGGGAGGATGGGGAGGGGCTGGGTGGGGAGGGTGGGGCTTGAGGGGCTGGGTGGGGAGGGTGGGGAGGGGCTGGGTTGGAGGGGTGGGACTGGGTGGGGGGTGGGAGGGGTGGGGCTGGGTGGGGAGGGGCTGCTCACCCCGTGGTACCCTTATAAAACTCAACTTTTAACCTACTCACGCCGGCTTGTGCCCGCCCTCATAGTCAGGCATATTTGCGGAATACACCACGCCGCCGTTGACCCTGGCCATTGACCGAGTAACCCAACGTTCCTACCAGCTCCTTCCGCAGGAATGTGTTGCCAGCAGCATCACGATCATCAACAAGGCGTCATAATGACTATGATCATAGCGGCAACGCACCATCAACACCATTATCACCATTATCATCATCACGACTACCACCACCACCATCATCACCACCAATTACAGCATAATCGATTCTGTGAATCATCACAATGTATAAGTATGATTGACTGCAGTGTTACTAAGTTGTGTTATTGATTAACCCTTCCGTTTCGGTCACCCGTGGCTTCCTCCTCACCCCCATCACCAGCTCTGTGCTTGAAAAAAAAAAGGGCGACGTTTCGGGCAATAGCCCAAAAAGATCGGAGTGTTTTTTGTTGTTGCCAAGATGGTACTTATGTTGAACTTTTATTCGCACTGTACGTAGCCAACCGTGCTAATCGTAGATGCGGGGTAAGGGGCCGTCCATAAATGACGTCACGCACCTTGGGGGGGGGGGTCAGACATTTGTGACGATGTGTGACGAGGGGGGGGGGGGTTGAGAAATGTGACGTAACATCAAAATGCGCAACTTTAAATAAATATAGACAACACGTTTTACTTAATTAGACTTTTTTTTATAAATGTTTTCTCCTACAACATCAGAGTGCAGCGCCACATTAAAAACACACTACAATGACAATAGTTTAAAGCGATTTGAAGCATTTTTATTTTTGGGGGGGGGCAGAGCTTTGTGACGTCATATTTGAGGGGGGGTCTGACTTTTTGTGACGCCGTGTGACGAGGGGGGGGGGGTCAAAAATCGTCCAAAATCGCGTGACGTCATTTATGGACGGTCCCTAAGGACAACAAACTCAACACAAAAAGCAGTTCTAACGCACCGCATCGATGCGAAATTAGCATCGACGCGGTGCTAATCACCCGTTCACAACCCTGAGCCGGTGGTGGAAATTCCACATTCCCATGGCAACATCATCACTACCATCGTTTTAACACGGCTCCATCACAATCATTGCAGCATCACTACCATTGCCAACACTTACACCATTAGCATAGCAGCAGCATCACTGTCATAGCAATTTAGCAGCAGCATCACTTCCATCATCACGGTATCATCACCCTCATCATAGCAGCAGCATCATCACTGCCATCATCATCATCAACCGTGTGCTCTGTGTATCAGCGGAGTGGCTCTACTCGGCCTCAAATGAGTCCCCGGTGGCGCTGTGTAAACATCGCTACTCGAGAGACAAAGGCGGCCGGGGGTGGTGCTGGCCACCCCATTCCCTCGTGTGCCGTTCCGGCCTTCATAGGTGCTCGCTAACAGCACTTGCCCCGACAGTCTGGTACGGCTATACGGGAGATCTTTGTCTCTGTGGTGCTCGCTAACAGCACTTGCCCCAACAGTCTGTTACGGCTATACGGGAGATCTTTGTCTCTGTGGTGCTCGCTAACAGCACTTGCCCCAACAGTCTGTTACGGCTATACGGGAGATCTTTGTCTCTGTGGTGCTCGCTAACAGCACTTTCCCCAACAGTCTGTTACGGCTATACGGGAGATCTTTGTCTCTGTGGTGCTCGCTAACAGCACTTGCCCCAACAGTCTGTTACGGCTATACGGGGGTCTTTGGTTTTTTTCTAATTCTCGGGGGGGGGGGGAGAGGGGGGGCAGAAAGGTAGAGGAGGGTAAGAGAGGTGGGGGGGGGTAGAAAGGTAGGAGGGGGGCAAAGAGGTGGGGGGATAGAGAGTTGGCGGGATAAAAAGGTGGGGGGGGGGAAACAGAGGGGTGGGGGGGGGGGGTAGAAAGGTGGTGGGGAGGGTAGAGAGGTGGGGGGGGGGGTAAAATGCTGGGTGGGGAGAATAGAAAGGGGGGGGGTAGAGAGGTGGGGGGGGGGTAGAGAGGTGGAGGGTAGAAAAGTGGGGGGGGGGGGGTAGAGAGGTGGGGGGGGGGGGCTAAATCCGCTGGCGCCTTCCAACAATAACAAAAAAGAAACACTCCGTCTAATTCTCTGGCCGCAACTCAATGTCTCACTCGACTACCGATCGGCAACTTCACAGCCAGCAATTGCCAAAACCATTCTAATAATACGCGAACGGTGCCATTTTATTGGTGATTGTGCATATTTTTGGAACACGCTGGGGCTTATTTGTGGAATGTCTTAATTTGGCGGACGCAACACGCAGGCATCGAACGCTCCATCACCGTCATCCCTCCCAGCTCAGGTGGCTCCACAGTGACATTTTGCGAGCCTATCACCCTTTTTTAAATTCTTTATATTAATTTCGCTTGCTTGCTTGCTTGCGTGCTTGCTTGCTTGCTTACGACCGTGCAAATATTTCGGTCTTGTTTTAACCCACTTCCCGTGATCCAATCGAGCTGACATTTTGCACACAGACTCGTTGTGCGTGACAATTAATTTTCGTGAAAAATTTTTTCCTAAATTTTACACTGTTTAGGGAAAAATAAATAAATATTTCATTACCAATTGCTTAATGCTGGCAGACAATCATCTGACCCATAGGTGGCAGCCATCTAAAGCCAGAGGACGAGAGGACTCTAGCCGCCACGCATATAAAGATTTAATAGTGAAAAACTTTGTTTTTACGGGTTAATTTTTTCCTTATTGGTTCTTTCGGTAAAGTCACGTAGAAGGGAAATAATAAAATAATAAAAATAAAACATAATAAAATAATTCTCACGACGTTTCGGCCACAACGCAAGCAGCCGTCCTCAGGTGAAGACCAGGTCTGTCGGGGAGACAGCGTCTGAATGAAACACCACCACGCTTGGAGCGTCTATTTAAGATGGGTTGGAAGGGTTGAAGGGCGCCTTGACAAAAGAATTTGCATATCAAGAGGAATTTCAGTTAAAGATAAGTGTGATTTGTAGAGTGTCTTGTCTAAGTGATCTAGTTCGGTGCGCGTAAGTCTGATTTTCTCTGAGATAAGAGCTAAGCTAGTTCTAGACCAGGGGTCGGGAACCTTTTTGACTGGGAGAGCCATAAAAGCCAAATATTTCTAAATATATTGCATTGAGAGCCATATAGTATTTTTAACGTATAATAAATTAAATATGTATTACTTTTAATGCGACTTCTGGTGCTGCATGGTTTTGCTGATGGCCTTGTAGTCTGGTTCGTACGTGGTGAGGTTGAGCTTCATGCAGGCGTTGAGGCCCCGTGACCCGTGAAATCTATCTTCAAAACTAATTTCTGTTTACTTTAAAATGACACGGTATTATTCAGCAAAGTATTTTAAAATCAGTTCCAAACTGATTTTTGTATTTTTTTTCAACTCAAAATTGTCTGGGAGCCATATGCCGTCACCAGAAGAGCCATATATGGCTCGCGAGCCATAGGTTCCCGACCGCTGTTCTAGACAGAATTCGTTTAGCATTAGAAGAAGTTACAGCAGCAGAGGTTAGTGTAAATGCGATTGGTATTACCTTAGAACCTGTCACCCTTATCGAGAAAGGCGAACGAATTTTGTCTCTCTCCATTCCTGTCCTAATCGGTTGACATACTATCTCAATCATCGCCATCACTCGTCATCATGAGTAATGGCAGAAATCGTTGTCTATCCACTGCTGGATGTGGGCCTCCCCCGCGTCGTCTGTGCCATCACTCACGGTCAAATACCTATCCTTAGGTTTTTTTTCCGTAAAGTCACGTAGGTAAAAAATTAAAATTAATAAAAGTAAAATGAAATAAAAAAATCACGACGTTTCGGAGGCAACACAAGCTTCCGTCTTCAGGTGGAACCGTCCCAGCACGATAGCTGTATCAAGTGAGAGAAATTCCAAGAACACAGTATTTGTATATACTGGTTGAGGGTGGGAGGAGCCAAGGTAGGCCGCATCATCTCTACGTAACAAAAAGGCTCAGTCCCTTTAACACGCACCTTTACATCATCCGCACCTAGTTTACACAACAAAGGCCCATTCTTAACAGCGTGCTTCAGCCGCACCGAACCTCACTAATGACGGAGGGCAGGGGAGCGACGCTCACAACAACGAGCGGAGCGCCGGGCGAATAAAACACAGAAAGTTTACATAGTGGGGAGCACATCTGCCAGTTATCTCAGTCAGAATCAGAATATTTATACTGGCGAATTCCGATGAGCAAAAACGCTATTTTGTCACAGATGTCCAGTAGGAGCGGGTAACAATGTTACAAAAAACAGTAGAAAAAGATGATAGTCGTGCAACGTACAAGAAAGATAAACAAATCACCCAAACTCTTTGGTTCTTTCGGTAAAGTAACGTAAGTATAAATAAAATGAAAAGGTTGGTGCGGCTGAAGCTTATCATAATAATAAAAAAAACTCCTATCCAGGGGCCTACCCTGGCTCCTCCCCCCTCAACCAGTATATATACAAGGTCGGGTCTCTTGGAATTTCTCTTTTACTTGATACAGCAAGCGTGCTGTGACGGTTCCACCTGAAGACGGAAGCTTGTGTTGCCTCCGAAACGTCGTGATTTTAATTTTACTTTTATTAATTTTTATTTAATTTTAATTTTTTTACCTACGTGACTTTACCGAATCCTTGCAGTCACGAAAGCTTCAAATCTAGAACTGCTGAATTCAGACACCGCCTCGTTATACGAATGCACGCACGTCGCATTGTGCGCGCAGCTCGGATGCGATTACTCGTGATGTCGCGCCTTTGTTTGCTGCCGTTCGGTTTGTTAATGACCAACGGAGACAAACCAAAGCGGACAGACTTCGTGCGACCCTCTGAATGAAATCGCGATTTGGAATCGAGTCACATTTGTCCGATTGTGTATAACGCAGCACGGAATAACAAACGCGGCGTGCCCGCTGCGTTACTCGGGGGAAAGTAAATATTTTGGGACTAACGTTTTCGACAAACGACATGAAGGAGGGGGATCTGAAATGTTGTACTAATGTTTATGTAAAGGAGAGCCGACGCAAGGTTGCAGGGGGTTCGTCTTTTAATTATTTTCTCCCATCCACACCTGTCCCCAGCCGTCCCAATCTCGTTCCCACCAAAGGCCCCCTCTTCCCGCCCGTTCTCCCCTAATATCCCCTCGATCACCCCTCCCACTAACCCTCCTATTGGTGGGAATCATTCCCCTGACACCCCTACAGATAAATACGTGTTCGTTTATGTTGTTGTTGTTGCAGCGCAGTGATAATCATTTTCATGGCGGGAATGTTCAGTTTAAACGAGTGCTTGTTTGTCAACGCAGTCCCATTCATGTTTTTATTGCACTCAAAATAAAACAGCTAGTATGGTAATTTGGTTTTATCTTATGCTCTGAATTCGGGCCGTTGTCCGAAACGTTGTTTATGATATATTTAATAAACTTCCCCCCCCCCCCTTTTAAGTTTGTGTTATAGACGAATGTGTCGTTCGAGTTTGAGTTTATTTGATCCTTGACATAAAGCTTTCGTGACTGCAGGAATTCATATTTTTTGGGTCTTTCGGTAAAGTCACGAAGATAGGTTCAAAGAAAATGACAAAAGAAAACAAGAAAACTACAACGTTTCGATCGCAACACAAGCGTTCGTCATCAGTACTTTATCGAAAGACCCAAAGAATACTTATTTGATCCGTTACACGAATGATCTCGTTTTCATGTATGTACGTGTAAGGATATTATCCTTGTGTAATGACAATAGAGCCTGCTGCGGTGTGGAGGGACCAGCGGCCATGGGAGGTAATGACAGGGGAATCAGTTGTGAGTGCGAAGCGACTGGTGGCCACGGTAGGTAATGACAGGGGTATCAGTTGTGAGTGCGAAGGGACTGGTGGTCACGGGAGGTAATGACAGGTGAGTCAGTTGTGAGTGCGACGGGACTGGTGGCCACGGGAGGTAATGACAGGGGAGTCAGGTGTGAGTGCGAAGGACTGGTGGCCACGGGAGGTAATGACAGGGGAGTCAGTTGTGAGTGCGACGGGACTGGTGGCCACGGGAGGTAATGACAGGGAAGTCAGTTGTGAGTGCGAAGGGACTGGTGGCCACGGGAGGTAATGACAAGTGAGTCAGTTGTGAGTGCGATGGGACTGGTGGCCACGGGAGGTAATGACAGGGGAGTCAGTTGTGAGTGCAAAGGGACTGGTGGCTACGGGAGGTAATGACAGGGGAGCCAGCTGTGAGTGCGAAGGGACTGGTGGCCATGGGAGGTAATGACAGGGGTATCAGTTGTGAGTGCGAAGGGACTTGTGGCCACGGGAGGTAATGACAAGGGAGTCAGTTGTGAGTGTGAAGGGACTGGTGGCCACGGGAGGTAATGACAAGTGAGTCAGTTGTGAGTGCGATGGGACTGGTGGCCACGGGATGTAATGACAGGGGCATAAGTTGTGAGTGCGAAGGGACTCACACACGGAGATCCAGTGGTGCGTGAGCACAGCATCAACAATCACAAAGACAAGTATAACCCGTAAAAAACAAAGTTTTTCACTATAAATCCTTTATATGCGTGGTGGCTAGAGTCCTCTCGTCCTCTGGCTTGAGATGGCTGCCACCTATGGGTTAGATGATTGCATGGCACCATTAAGCAATTGGTAATTAAATATATTTTTGTCCTAAAAAGTGTAAAATTTAGGAAAAAAAATTTCACGAACATTAATTGTCACGCACAACGAGTCTGTGTCGAAAGTGTCAGCTCGATTGGATCACGGGAAGTGGGTTAAAAAACGACCGAAAGATTTGCACGGTCGTAAGCGATCAAGCAAGCAAGCGTGCAAGTGAACTTAATATAAAGGATTTAAAAAAAACAATATATTGTAGAGAACGAGACAAGGGTACTTAGGGAATATTGCACAACTAACAAACGAGGTGTTTGACGGTCCAAAAGGAAACACGCGCGAGCCAAAACCAGTGTAAATGTAATGCTCCCACATGTTTTTCACTGTCTTTTTTCTGTGTGCGTGTGTTTATGTCACTGTTAGATTAGCACGGCCGGCTACGTACGGTGCGAAAGAAGTTCGAAATATTATTATAACATGCATTTTGAGGTGCTGCTATAAAATTCCACATGATAAGCCGCTAAGTTGAGCTATCATTTGTTGACAGGTCGCTTCTGAAAAATAAGCTAATAGCTCAGTGGGCTTTACCTGGTAATAAAAAAAGTTTAGTTTTATTTGTATGTATATTTAAGTGATTTGTTTACCTTTCCTGTACTTTGCACTCCAATTTTATAATGTATCATTTATTGTAGCAAAGTTTTGACCTGCCCCCTACTGGACTTCTGTGGAAAAAAATTTCCTCCTCGAGTATTCTTAAATATTCAGATGTTGTGTTTGGTGGGGGCCATCAGTCTACGTTCCGTTCGCTGCGTGCTGCGACTTCTTTCACCACAGCCGCACTTGACATCTGTGACAAAGAACTTCAAATCTCATCTGATTTCCTCCTGCAGTCTAAATAAATATCCCCATTCTGAGTCCTTACGTAAGATGGCCGCGGCGCCCAACACTCTTAACCGATGACCCCCTCCCCCATCTCCCGTACCCTCACGTAAGATGGCCGCGGCGCCCAACACAACCAGTGACCCCCCAACTCCCGTACCCTCACGTAAGATGGCCGCGGCATCCAACACTTCACCGGTGACCTCCCCCCAACTCCCGTACCCTCACGTAAGATGGCCGCGGCGCCCAACAACCGGTGATCCCCCCACATCGCTCGTACCCTCACGTAAGATGGCCGCGGCACCCAACACTTAGCCGTTAACCCCCCCCCCCCCATATCTCCCGTACCCTCACGTAAGATGGCCGCGGCGCCCAACAACCGGTGATCCCCCCTCATCGCTCGTACCCTCACGTAAGATGGCCGCGGCGCCCAACACTCTTAACCGGTGACCCCCTCCCCCATCTCCCGTACCCTCACGTAAGATGGCCGCGGCGCCCAACACAACCGGTGACCCCCCCCCCCCCACATCGCTCGTAACCCTCACGTAAGATGGCCGCTGGCGCCCAACATTTAACCGTTAACCCCCCCCCCCCCCTATCTCCCGTACCCTCACGTAAGATGGCCGCGGCGCCCAACACTTAACCGTTAACACCCCATATCTCCCGTACCCTCACGTAAGATGGCCGCCGCCTGTCTACGTTACGCGATGATGTCACGGGACCCCTCGACTGCCCCGCCTCCTCCCCACCCCTCCCCCCCACCCCCCTTCGCGCTATAAAAGCCGCCGCGTCACGTGACGCCGTCCCTTTCCCAAGCACCCCCGCGCGCAGCAGCAGCAGCAGCACGAGGAGGAGCAAGACGCGTGCCCGGCTCACCGCTGTTCGTCGCTTCAGAGAGTTCAACTCATTGTCTGTGGGACGAATACGTCGGCCGGCGGTCACGATGGTGAGCGTCTCTCGCCTCGTTACCGGCACTCGCTCGCGAATTGTTTGGTGTATCATGCGGTGCAAGTTGACGTGGTGGTGGATTTTAACGACTGGGTCCGCCATTGCGGCCTGTGCGATGCGAGCCCCTTTGGGCAGCAGGCATTGTAAGAGACGCACTTTCTCCCCGCGTTTTTAAATAAAAACAATATATAAAGGATACGTTGGCCCGTGGTGGTTGCGAGCTGCGTTTGGCTATGAGGATAAATCGTAGATATGACTTTTTTACGGTGATTCACCTATACGCTATTCTGAGCCAAACGCACCCAGCTACAGCGCACGTGTGTGTGCAGCGATTGCAATATCCATCAGCCTCTTGCGCGGTCGATAAAGTAGGGTGTGGGATCAACAGGGAGACCTAAGTTTTGGGTCTAGGATGTGACTTGGAATACTTTCTCGCGTGACAACTTTGTGTTTATATATGTTTTGTGCTTTTTTTTACTTTTACGTTCGGGAAGTTTTCATCTTCTTTGTCATCGCTATATGTATTTGGTCCCTGTGTACAATTATTGTAGTGGTTTTTAACCTGTGGTGTGCGAGATGCCCTTTATGGGGGTGCGAGAAATTCCCGCATTTTGTTTTCGAAGGTAAATCGTTGAAACGCAAATTAAGTATGGGCACTAATTCTAGATTTGAAGCTTTCGTGACTGCAAGGATTCATATTCTTAGGTTTTTTTCGGTAAAGTCACGTAGGTTAAACATTATAATTAATAAAAGTAAAATAAGATAAAAATCACGACGTTTCGGAGGCAACACAAGTCTCCGTCATCAGGTGGGACCGTCACAGCCAGATTTGCTGCATCAAGATTTTTTATTTTATTTTACTTTTATTAATTTTAATGTTTTACCTACGTGACTTTACCGAAAAAACCTAAGAATATAAGTATGGGCACGTTAAGTTACAACTTTGTTTCATCAAACCTATGTGTTTGTTAACGTACATTTTTTACGATTTAGAATCAAAGGTGTGCAAGGCTGTAGCAGTCAAGGTTAAGAACCACTGAATTATTGTAAAGCCTTGTGGGATGCAATTAACATTAATTAAAATATTAAATTATTCAAATGCAATTACATATGATTGACGTCATGCACAGAAGCGAGTGGTTTACTGGATTGTATTTTTAGTTTACTTAACCGACTAATCGCCCCAAATTTGCCCCTCGACATGAAGAATATATATAATTTATACATCCCATCAGCAACACAGTCATCCGGGAATGCATAATTTAAGCAGCTTCGGATTAATGCGAGCAAACTGGGCCTGTTTTTGACGTTCGTCATCGCATCAGCAGTTAGGCTTACTTGAACCAATTCTGGAGTACTGCCAGATGTCCATAGGCAAGGGCCGTCTTGCTGTACATGTATGTTACGTGTTGGATATACAGTAGTGTGTAACCCGTGTGTGTGTGTGTGTGACTCCGCCAGGCATACAAAGACGCAGGCAAGGCTCCCGTGGACTCGGAGGTGTCCATCCATCGCATCCGCATCACCCTCACCAGCCGCAATGTCAAGTCTCTGGAGAAGGGTGAGTGGCCGCTGATTCTTGAATCCATCTGTGAGGGGCGTTGAGTGTGGATATGAAGCCAAACGCGCCCGCTAATGGAATTCATGGCCAAACATCTCCATGTAGTGTGACCCTCTTGTTTTTTTTGCTGGTGGCTAGCCTGTCCTATAAATCGTGTGACATGATACTCTATACTCACGACTCACCTAAAGCCACTCACCAGTTAACGCAATGTTTTGTTGCTTCCCAATTGACACAACATCAGAGCGCTGGTAACTTTAGTAAACGTAACATTAAAGGTAGCATCAAGCCAGAATCTACAGTGCTCAAGCAAGTGTCTTTAGAACGGGTAGTTTTGACAGGTATCTATAAAAATGATATCTTTATTACAGGTATTTCTAACAATGGTAACATTTGAGCAGGGGATCGTTAATATCACAAGGTGTTGTTAACACGGTCAGCGGAGTTGATGCGGTAATAGCGAGCGGCGTTTGGCGATGAGGACAAACCACAGCTATGATTCACAGTGATTCACCTATACGCTATTCTGAGCCAAACACCTCCCACCGCTCGTGTTTGCCGACTTATCATCCCTCCGCGGCCGATAAAATGGTTACCGCTTTGTGGGAAGCCAATCAACGAAATGTTGATTAATCTATTACATTTCGATTTAAAGCTTTCGTGACTGCAGGGATTCATCTTCTTGGTTCTTTCGGTAAAGTCACGTAGAAGGGAAATAATAAAGTAATAAATAAAACATAATAAAATAATTCTCATGACGTTTCGGCCACAGCGCAAGCAGCCGTCCTCAGACGCTGTCTTTCCGACAGACCTGTTCTTCACCTGAGGACAGCTGCTTGCGTTGTGGCCGAATCGTCGTGAGAAGAATTTTATTACGACTCGTGATAATTATTTGCCAAAACATGGTACGTGGTGCCACGGTGGTTAACATGCCGCACGATGAATCCAGTGACCTGTGGTTGATTTCCTGCCACGGCTAACATCGGTGACGAGTGATGGCTGAACCGGTAACCCACCCGCCCCCCCCCCCACCAGCATTCACTAAACCACACTGACATTAACGTGCTGAAGTTGAAGTATGGTAAAATACTCTTAGTTTTTTCGGTAAAGTCGCGTGGGTAAAAATGTAAAATTAATAAAATAAAATATAAATCACGACGTTTCGGAGGCAACACAAGCTTCCGTCTTCAGGTGGAACCGTCACAGCACGATAGCTGTGTCAAGTGAGAAAATTCCAAGAAAACAGTCCTTGTATATATACTGGTTGAGGGTGGGAGGAGCCAAGGTAGGCCCTGAATATTATTTTTGTGAGGTCCGGTGCGGCTGAAGCACGCTGTTAGGAATGAGCCTTTGTTGTGTAAACTAGGTGCGGATGATGTAAAGGTGCGTGTAAAAGGGAAATAACTCGCACGGTCTGCCAGGTGTGTGGGGGGAGTCTCTGTTCCAGTGGTGGAGTGACAAAAGGGCTGTACATGTACAATGTTAACTTGCGCAGGTGCAGAGGAGGTGTGTGCAGTCACTTGATTGGCAATAACTGCGTTTGCTGTCTTAATCATTTCCCTCCCCGGGGCGTCTCTCCGTTGGGCAGTCTGCGCCGACCTCATCCGTGGCGCCAAGGACAAGAATCTTCGCGTGAAGGGACCGGTCCGCATGCCCACCAAGGTGGGGGCTCCTGCACCAGTTGCTCGCTGCTTTCTTCTTGCTTTATTTATCATCACTATGAGACCTCAGTAGTAGGTTTTTACCCTTTTAAACTGGTACAAAACTGACACCTTTGTTCAAGGCATCATGTTTGCAATAACCACAACACAAGTAGTCAAAAAGCAAACAAAAAGAAGCAACTCTGATAATGATAATAATATGCACTGTCCTTGAAGTTGATTGGTCCACACCCGAGACGGCTTTCTTTAGAGCCTAGTCCCCATTGGTGTTGGACCAGATGACACCAGAAGGCGTACAACTCAAACACAGTGCAATATCAGAGTATTGAGAGCTCGGGGTAAGCATTTACACTGAGATCTCTTTTACCTCCTTTACCAGTGGCAAACTATAGTAATATGTTTTTACCCTTTCAACTGGTACAAAAACTGACACCTTTATACAAGGCATCATGTTTGCAATAACTACAACACAAGCAGTCAAAATGCAAACAAAAAGAAACAACTCTGATGATGATAACAGGACAGCGCATATCATTATCATCATCAGAGTTGTTTCTTTTTGTTTGCATTTTGACTGCTTGTGTTGTGTGTATTGCAAACATGATGCCTTGTATTAAGGTGTCAGTTTTTGTACCAGTTGAAAGGGTAAAAACTATTACTACTTTATTTATCATCGTTCCATGTTTTTTTTTTCCCAGGCAAGATAGTCGATCTTTGCAGTTTTGGTTGCACAACTTCTCTGCGTCTGCTCTCTAAGACTATGTCTGGGTATCTAGGACAAGTGCAAGATTTCGTTTCACTGTGCAGAAACTATGCAAAAAAAACTTTGGATCAGATTGATCTGACAATCGGGAACACATCCCTCCCGTGAAAGACGGCGATGGTTTTGGGGAGGTCTCCATTCGGCGCTGGGATAGTTTCACGGCTGGTGACAATGACGACAGGCGACGGTGGTGATCTCGCTGCTTTGTGCAGGTGCTGCGCATCACAACGCGCAAGACCCCGTGCGGTGAGGGCTCCAAGACGTGGGATCGCTTCCAGATGCGCATCCACAAGCGGCTCATCGACCTGCACAGCCCCTCCGAGATCGTCAAGCAGATCACCTCCATCAGCATCGAGCCAGGCGTCGAGGTGGAGGTCACCATCGCCGACGCTTAGGCTCTCGCCCGATGACTCGCTCACTCGCCCGATCGCTCACCCACCCGTTTGATTGCTCGCTCGTGTAAGCGCGTGCTTGTGTGTTTGATTACGTAAAGGAACACTCAGGTGGGCCTGCGTGACCAGGTACTCGCACATTGTGTACACCGTACCCACACTGAGTAAGCATAGCGCGCGCGTGCACACAACAGTGTACACGTTGTACGCTAACGCGGGATGGTGTTGCGTCGGGCAGTGAGTGCAGCGGAAACCGAGTGCCATCGAGCAGTGGAGAACCGATGCCACGTGCATTTGTTAAAGAATTTGAAAAATAAAAATGAAAAATTTAGAAGTGCCTTGTTTGCTTGTTGGCTGATGGTGTTTGGTGTGTTTTTCTTCATCCTGATCTTGTAAAGCATACATTTGTGAAAAAGCCAGTTAGCTGAAACGCCAGGCTCTTGCTGACGTGAAAACTTGTTTTATTGTTTTTTCTTGAAATAAGTTAGGACTTTAACTTACACCATTGGAACCTCATTTGCCAGTAGCAAAATATGATAATTGGTTTTTTACTCTTTATCTGGCAACAAAACTGACACCTTTTTTACAAGGAGTCATGTTTGCATTGACCACAATACCTGCAGTCGGAATGCAAACAAAAAACAACTCTAATGTAGGCACTGTCCTTGAAGTTGATTGGTCCACACCCGAGACAGCTTTCCTTTAGAGCCTAGTCTCAATTTCAAGGATAGTGCATACATTATCAGAGTTATGTTTTTTGCTTGCATTCCGACTGCAGGTATTGTGGTCAATGCAAACATGACTCCTTGTAAAAAAGGTGTCGGTTTTGTTGCCAGATAAAAGGGTAAAAAACTAATTATCAGACTAACTTAATGGATGACTTGTATACCAATTAAACTAATAAATGCTCATGTCCCCTGGTGGACTGCTATGCTCTGTTGGCTGTCCAGCTGCTATGCACATGCCTCAACTCTCGGCGTGTGCAGTCAGATTATTTCGACTGGAAGAATCCAATAAGCTATTAAACTTTCACGGATGTCCGGTATGAGTGGGTCGGCAAGTTACGACATACTCTTGTGTGAAAACCTCAAAAGGTCCGAGGGACGAGTCAACCTCCAACCACGATGTGAACGCTCAACCTGCCGATGTGGCCCACTGTCTCTACCGCTGAGCCACCATGCTCGCCTCGTGGTGGAATATTGAGGTTACTTCTAGACTTCACTGCTATCAACGGAGCCAAACTATAACATCAAGAAAGACGACGGTAACGCCATATTCATAAAGCCAGAATAAGGCTATGTTAAGGGTTAAAACACTTGAGTCAGATTACATGCTTTATTTGGAACTGTGAAACCCGTCTCGGGCTTGGCTCGGAGCCATGCTGGAGCCAGCTCTCGAGTATGGGTCACAAGCATGCTCAATATTTCTAGATTTGAAGCTTTCGTGACTGCAAGGATTCATACTGTTAGGTTTTTTCGGTAAAGTCACGTAGGTAAAAAATAAAATTAAAAGTTAATAAAAGTAATAATGGAAATCAAATAATAAATCACGACGTTTTGGAGGCAACACAAGTCTCCGTCATCAGGTGGGACCGTCACAGCTAAAATTGATGCAGTAATTTTAGCTGTGACGGTCCCACCTGATGACGGAGACTTGTGTTGCCTCCGAAACGTGATTTTTTATTTTATTTCCATTATTACTTTTATTAACTTTTAATTTTATTTTTTACTTACGTGACTTTACCGAAAAAACCTAACGGTATGCTCAATATTCACATGAGTTGAGCCCAGAGCCAAGGATGAGCCGCTTACTCCTCTGCCGTCGAAAGCAACCGAGAGGGTGAGGGAGGAGCAAGCCGGAGCTAAGGCGTGACTCAAGAACACGGACGGCGCATTGACGTCACGTTCGTATCTTAGCGCTACAGCTCGGTTAGGGTCTCTCGCGGTTCTGCCCAAAGTTATCCGGGCCGAGGAATCACAGAGCCGCACAATGCGGACAAGCCGGCCTGCAATGAGCATCACCTGGTCATCGTGGTAAGGCGCCCACCTGCGCACCGCCCCTGCAATTACGGTTAGAGCTTTGGGGCTCGCCCAGGTGAGCCTCGGTGCGTGGCAGGTGCGGCCAGGGGAGGGCAGATCCTCACCTGACATACTCCAATGAAAATAGCTTTTACGAAAAATAAATATTAAGATGTTTCCAACGATCTGTGTTATAAATGTCATTTCTGTATGATTCCAATAAATTTTTCTATAGTAAAAAAATGTCACCAATGTAATCATTGGTGCAATGTCATCATTGGTAACAGGCACGAACGCGCTTGTTGCCGCGCTACATCCAGTGTCTCAAGGGTTGCGCAATCGCCTCCCGTCTCTCCCTGCATTTGCAGCGGAGCTCCGCATATTTAGCGATTTTGAGTATATATTTTTTTGGGAATCATACAGAAATTACATTTATAACACAGAGCAGTGGGAAAAAAATCTTCATTTTCATTTGATTTAATAATTTTTTACTTTTAGTAACAGCTATTTTGATTGGAGTTTGACAGCCGAGGCTCTGCCTCCCCTGACCGCACATCCCCACCCTCCCCACCCAGCCCCACCCTCCCCACCCAGCCACACCCAGCCCCACCCTCCCCACCCAGCCCCTCCCTCCCACCCCAACCCACCCTCCCCACCCAGCCCCACCCCCTCCCATTTTGTATGCACGACAGACGGACACAATAATCTTCTGTGGGCTGGTGGAACCAGTGGGTTCTTACCAGTATTAACGACTGCACAGCTCTGCTCTCTCTCTCTGGATGTCTTCCCTCTCTACTGCCGTGACTCTTGCACCGTCGCGTCTCTCTCTCTCTCTCCACGCTCGCCGCGAGCTGGCGGAGAATTTTCTAATGAAGATAACATTTTTAATTTCGATTTAAAGCTTTCGTGACTGCAGGGATTCATCTTTACCGAAAAAACCAAGAAGATAACATTTTAAGTTAATGAGAAACCGCTGCAAGTCTGATCTGTGCCTCGGGCGAGGTCTCGGAGCGGCTGTGAAGGCATCCGAGTGAAAGATATTCCTTCATTGCGACGAGCTTCGCAATGTAACCACCACGTTTGCGACCCATTTAGGGCGATGAAAAAGGCGCCCATGGCTGCTATGACGATGTCACAACGCTAGGTTGCACTGTGCAGACATAGGTCACGGTCTACACGCTCGACGCTTTCGCAGTTTCCACGGAGTTATATGGTGTTGCCTGGATGGTCATGGTGACATTTGAATGCTTTGTTTATAAATGCCTACCGTTGGTAGATAAGTTGTATCACTTTCACCATAAGGCCAATAACATGGTTTCTCTTACAACACATTCAGATCACAACAGCGCCTCCTAGTGGAAATGTCACGAGCCGCCACTGCTTGCCTGGTATGCAGTGGTCGATTCAGCCACAAGTCTTGAATATTTGGAGTTTGCATGCTTTCACCACGGTTGTGCTGATTTTTCGCCGGGTCCTCCTGTTTTCCCTCCACATTTACAAACATGTTAGAGTATTTGGCCGCTCTACATTTTTTACCAGACGCATGCAAAGGTGTGCTGCACAGACAACTCACATCCACGTGCATTTTGTGCAACCAAATTGCACTTACAATGCTCTCAGCCTTGTCTAGACCACCAGCTCAAAAGAACTGTATTATCATTTAGGCCACCATTATCAAAGGGAGTTGATGTGACCATCCCATTATTTCTAATGATAAACTCATATAACACCATGCCCTTGAAAATCATATAATAGTTGAGGTTTCCAGGCAATGGTCATTCTCACATTTGTTCTATGGAGAAGTACCGTTTCCTGAAACGCGGCCTATTACGTATATTTCCTTGCAAGGCCACGATGTTTTTTGACGAACGTGTAGAGTTTCTTCTTGTCGTTTGTGCTTACGCACCCCCAACTGCCAACGCAGCGTCAACAAAAAAAAGCATTTTTTTTTTGGCCTGGACTTTTGCAGCTGTTTTAGACTAATTTCAGGGTGCGGATTCCAAATCTGATCTCAGATTTGCTCCATCACATCTCATTTTTATGCTATCGGCATACCCCATTTTCATCGATTTTACCCGAAATTAACTCTGTCACTTATGATTGCAAGTTGTTGCGATGTCAGCGACTGCTTTAGTGTTAAAATATGGTGCTGTATTTTTAGGATAGTGTGTTTATAATATCATTTTATGTAGATATCTACATTTATTTAATATTTTTCTTCTGCAGTTTTTATTGAAAATGCAATATTTGATATCTCAAAAACCGATGCCAGATTTGGAATCAGCACCCCAAAATTACCTAAACCCGTTGGAATACCTTATGCCAGAAAAAGTGTGTTGACCAGTGTAATGTGGCGTTCATGAGGTTGTGCTACGCGGCTCGAGGAGCTAAACAAACACAACAAGGATGGAGACGGCGGCAGGTTGAGTGACACTTTTATTGTTCCATCGCGATCGTCGGGACGATGCAGGAGGAGCAGGAAGAGCTTCACTTGCCCTTGAAGTACTCCTCCAGCACGTCCTTGGCTTGCGTCTCCTTGCCGTAGTCCTGCAGGGAAGCGCACGCGAAAACACAAATACAAACATCACCCATGCAGCCTACACAGGGGCCGTTTGGGGGCAAGTGCTGTGAAAGCAAGCGCCTATGAAGGCCGGCACGGCGCAGGTTTGAGGGGACGGGGAAACGCACGCGAGAATACAAAGATCACCCATGTAGCCTACACAGGCCGTTTGGGGCAAGTGCTGTGATTAGCAAGCGCCTATGAAGGCCGGCACGGCGCAGGTTTGAGGGGACGGGGAAGCGCACGCGAGAACACAAATACAAAGATCACCCATGTAGCCTACACAGGCCGTTTGGGGCAAGTGCTGTGATAGCAAGCGCCTATGAAGGCCGGCACGGCGCAGGTTTGAGGGGGGTGAGTGGTGTCGCCTCGCAGTACCGATGTTAACAAACGCAACACCAGGTAGTACTCATTTAATAAAGCAGTCGACCTACGGAGGCCCACAGCCTGGTAGGACATTCATCACTGTTAGTCTGGGCTGCGACTAACTCAGCTCGTTACGTTGGCAACGCATTACACTAACACTCCCAGTACGAAAAAACACAAACGTGCAAAAATCCTCGTGATGACATGCTGGGACGCACCAGTCCGTTACATTACAGGACTCACAAATGAGCATGCACGAACACGCACAAACGAACACACACGCACACACACACACACAAGAACACAACGCTCGTGATGACACGCTGGACCGCAGAGGCCCACTTATCTTACGCACCTTCACGACCACGCAGCTGCATCCGACCACCTTGCGTGGTTTCCCCTCGCGGTCGATCTTGCAGAGCCCCGACCACTCGCCAAGCTTCTTGTTATCGTCCACCTGCGTTGTGCATCAACACCATCATCGCCGTCATCGTTAGCGTCAGTTACACTGCTACCACTATAACCATCATCACTGCCACCATCATTAACGTCACTATAAACTACCATCAAAACAAAGATCCCCCATGACATTTAAAATATTTTTGGGGTAAGTGCTGTTAGCGAGCATCCATTAAGCCCAACGAAGCTAATGAAGTTGTGGTTGGCCAGCACCATGTCTGGCCACCTTTGTCTCCCTCGTGATAGACACCGCACCAGGTAATCTCTTTAAGGCCGATTCGCCATGGGGGAGACCCAGGAATGGTTTAGATGTCACGGGTGTTGGTCCTTAACGGGAATCAAACTCGGGTAGCCGGTTTCAGAGTGGACCTAGGGAGGGGGGGACAAACCACGTTGCTGCTCAGAAGACGTTCTCACTCATAGAGGAGTGATTGGGAATCCGACGTCAAGTTCATCAACACAGCTACGCGGGTACTGGGCCTAGAGAGCCCTGGTGTGGCACTATGAGCCCTCAAAAATAAAAGCAGGCTCAAAGAACCAGGTGCATTAACAACAAAGCCTTCACCATACTAAGGGTATCCGAGTTTGGCTCTAAGAACCTCAAGCATTAACCTTAAAACTATTGGGGCTTGCGTTTAATCTGCCTCCAAAAACATCAAGTGTACTCCACAAACATAAATGTACGTTTTAGTCCATCAGCCTCTCTTAGCTTTCTAGACCAATGTTATCCAGCAGCATTTGCTTTAAGCGAGCAAACAGTCGACCAGTTTTCGACAATCTAGGTCGCATCAAGTCAGGTTTGTTAAACAAATGCTGCTGCATTACAAGTTGTCCGCATGAAAATGCATACTTAATTGCTCTAGATGCACCCAAATCACCCTGGCAAGAGGCAATGTTGTTTCACGGCTCTCACTGGGTTCATTGCAAACACCACAAATTACAACAATAACATTGTGGCTATAAAAAGGTAAACGCCTAGAATGGGTTACGTTCCGAGTTTAATGGCCCTTCACAACATGTTACATTACTTTTCCTTGTAAAACCAATGTTATGATGCACGTGTCGAGTTCGTTCATCGCGCTCACGCACCACTATCAACACCGCAGCAGCGTCGCCAAATAACGGGCGCTACCGAATCTCCCGGGATAAAGAACGCGCAATCCAACGACGGACCTGATGAGGTGATCTGGTGCTCGTTGCACAGGGCCTCCACCAGCTTCACGTAACATGGGCTCATCGCAGTTGCTGGCGAGGACGCACAGATGGGCGTGCCGCCTGCACACGCAAACACGACACCGCGGCAAAGTTAAAACACAAGAACCATTTGCCACTTCTTCGTATTGGCCGATGTTGTCGTAAGAGCCGGAACTGCGATTATACATCGAGGTGGGCGAGCTGGATAGTTGGGTCAAGAGTAGGACGTCACAACAGCGCTAGAGCCAGGCAATGTGCGCTCTGAAGCAAGAGCACAGATACGGCATGCTCGCAACACAACCAAAGTATTGTACACATTAAACAATCACACACGCAAAAGCATGCGTATGCACGCAACACGGAATAATGCACGTACACGCAATATCACGCAAAATATATCAGCAAAGGGTAGCATCACTTCATTATTATCACCACCAGAGCGAAAACAAAGATCCCGCCCCCCCCCCCCCCCCCCCCCCCCCCCCCCCCCCCACGTAGCCTTAAACTTTTGTGCAAGTGCTGTTAGGGAACACCTCTGAAGGCCGGCACGGTACACGAGCGTGTGGGTGGCCAACACCACGCCCGACGTTCATCTCCCGAGTGGCGCCGTTTACACATCACACTGCACCACTTGAGCACATCCTCACAAGCACGCGCACAAAGGCCAATGAGCACACGCACGAGACGTGAGCTGTTGAGGTTGTTATCTGGTGGCGAGGCCTTTAGATATTGAAGGGGTGTGGCTGCGGCTATTATTTTGTAAGCGTGACCGCGGGTGGCATCTGCACACTGCCGCTCGCTCCTCACTTGTCGAGGGCCTTTGCCGCCTCGCGGAGACCGCGGGCGAGTCCGTCGTGGATCAGCGCCGTCTTTAGAACCTCCTGCAAGGCCGTGTTCACGTCCATGGGTCCGCCGCTGACACTGAGGACGCACGCGCAGTGACACACGCACACGTGAGAGTGATACTAAAACTATTGCAAACAATATAGCTGAGTTAAATTTCGAATTAAAGCTTTGGTGACTGCAGGGATTCATCTTCTTGGTTCTTTCGGTAAAGTCACGTAGAAGGGAAATAATAAAAATAAAACATAATAATTCTCACGACGTTTCGGCCACAACGCAAGCAGCCGTCCTCAGGTGAAGAACAGGTCTGTCAGAAAGACAGCGTGGCTTTACCGAACCAAGATGAATATAGCTGAGCTTCGTGGCGGTGATGGCGTGTACACGTGGTTGTAGGAGTATATCGTCAATGATTATCTTCATCATAATTATCCCCAATGATATACTGTGGAATTAACCTCATCCTAAATCCGTGAGTCTGCAATGCATCACTTTTTAGTATTCAGCAGAGTATGTGTTGCTGGTAAGGTACCAGTGAAAGTGACACCAGTACGATACTAAACTTTTTATTTTACCAGGCAAGGCCCACTGCGCTACACAGCTCTTTTTAAATCCTTTATATTAAGTTCACTTGCTTGCTTACGACCGTGCAAATCTTTCGGTCGTTTTTTAACCCACTTCCCGTGATCCAATCGAGCTGACATTTTTGCACACAGACTCGATGTGCGTGACAATTTATTTTCGTGAAAATTTTTCCTAAATTTTCCACTTTTTATGAAAAAAAAATTTTCATATTTAATTTAAAATACCAATGTGATAAAATGAAACTCTTACTCAAGAAAAACAGAAATGAATAATAAAATAAAACCGATGCAAGCATATAAAGGATTTATAGTGAAAAACTTTGTTTTTACGGGTTAATTTTTTCAGAAGCGACCTGGCCACAAACGATAGCTCAGCTTAGTGGCTGATCACGTGGATATTAAGAGCAGCCAATTACTCGAACCTAGTGGGGACATTCGTGCAGATGCAGTGGCACACGTGAGTAGAGACATTTCTAACACATCCAGTGGATCTACCCCGCTGCCTGCTCAGAAGACGTTCTCACTCATCGATGAGTGATTGGGAATCCGACGTCAAGTTCATCAACACAGCTACGCGGGTACTGGGCCTAGAGAGCCCTGGTGTGGCACCACGAGCCCTCGTCAATAAAATGCGGCTTCAGCCTGGCTCAAAGAACCTGGTGCATTAACAACAAAGCCTACATCATCGTAGATTCCAAGAACACAGGATGAGATGTTACTATCCTTTGT
The DNA here is from genome assembly GCF_015708825.2 of Lethenteron reissneri. NCBI lineage: Eukaryota > Metazoa > Chordata > Hyperoartia > Petromyzontiformes > Petromyzontidae > Lethenteron > Lethenteron reissneri. Next base: position 2,966,746 of record NC_083788.1, on the reverse strand, counting down.
GCAAGCACTTCCAAGAGTTCATGAACAGTGAGCCTGGTGAAATTTGGGGAGCGCATCGTCAGTAGTGAACCTTTGGTTCCTAGGGTGTTTCGGCCTTTCACACTATACACGCTCCCCAAAGGCGGCCAGCGACAGGGTGATCAATCCTACGCTTGCGTCCCATTCCCAATTTAGTCATAGGAGTTGCCCGAGTTCTGGCTCCGAAACCCTAGAGAATACCCTTAAAACTATCGCAACCCGTGTGTGTTTTAATCTGCCTCCGAAAAAACTACCCTGAGCACAACTCCATCGAGTGCTACTCCACAAACTTAAATGTACGTTTCGATGTAAAGCTTTCGTGACTGCAGGGATTCATATTCTTGGTTTCTTCGGTAAAGTCACGTAGAAGGGAAATAATACAATATAAAACAATAACATTTAGTTTTATATTTGTATTATGTTGGCTTCCGACAACGATGTTATCCAGCAGCATTTTGCTTAAGCGAGCAAACTGTGCATTGTGAACCAACGCATAGATAGCCCTCTCGTGTGTGGCACTACCTGGGGACTTAAAACTTTACCCCATCCACGAAGTGCTCTTGCCAATTACATCTGGTTGTCAGACCGATTGTATTTTTGTTTGCATCTAGAATTAAAACAAATATGCCACTCAAAGCGCAATCACATTAATACTCAACATGGCATAATTAAAGCCTAAACAATGATAAAACAATATAAATGTTGAAACAAGTTTGCGTGTTTTAAACAAATGCTGCTGGATAATATTGGTCTACAGAGCCAAATATGTCAATATATTATTAAAGTATATATACATGTGAGGAATACAATTCTGCTGATATTTGAAAAGAACAAAGACTTTGGGACTACGCGCCTCGCACATGAACACAGAACTTTAATAGGTCAAAAGTTAACCTCAGTCTGGGCCCTCAATAATTCACAACGCAAAATGTAAAATGTTACGAGGGCTACTTAGTCTGCTTGCTCTACGGGCCTCAATAATTATAACGCAAACGATTGGAACCAGAGAGCCCTTAACTCTGGCACTGCGAGTCATGGGGCACAGCACTTGGGGACTACTAAAGCAGCCCGAGTCGAACTACGAATCTGAAACATTAACGTTGATAATTGAAACCACAAATATGTCCTTAAGTCTCAAGCGCAGACTCGAAAACTCGGCTTACACGACCGCCTCACGTGCCACCAGGGAAACCTAAGAATCGTACACAACAACACGTTTATTTCTAAACTTTGTTAACAAGTTCCCAGATTCCGGCTACAATTAATAGCTGGGGTGGGTGGGTTGAGGGGGGAACGTAAACTAGTCCTATTACAATGCTCGGGTCAACCTTATAGGTCCGGCGCGTTATCAACTCGGGTGTGTAAAGCGGTGAAACACTTACGCCTCCGCCTCCGCCATTTCGTTCGTTTACCTGCGAAAACAAAAGCGACGTGATGAGTCGGGCTGCTCGCCGCGACATCGAGGCGCGCGTACATGGCGACGAAACGCGCGGATGGTGTCGGATGAAGGCGGATGGCGCGCGATGGAACGGAGAGGAATACTCACTAATGGCTTCCTCGGCTGCCGGGCACGGGAGAGAGAGAAGGCGGATGTGACGTCACTCTTTATATGTAGTGGGGGGGAGGCAGGGTGTGCGTGACGTCATGTAACCCGTAAAGTGTTCTGCGCGTGACGTCACGCACTCGTATACCGGGACGGATTACCGGGAGAGAGTTGCGACGTCACGTTCCATCGAGCACGCGGTGGTTGTACTGACGTCATGAAACGCGGTCCTATCGAATAATTATGACGTCATTTTTCCATACACTTTAGACAAAATATATTTTTAAACGTGAAAACATACACAGTACTATAAAAGAGGTTTTTTTTTGGGTTAGATCGCGTAAATATATTAATATATAGACTGGTATACAGGAGGTCATGGGTTCAATCCTGACCCTGATACGCCTGTATATTTGAAGTTTGCATTTCCTCCCCGTGGTCGCGTGGATTTTTCTCCGGGTCCTCCGGTTTTCCCCTCCACGTTTAGAAGTATGCCTTGATGGTATTCGGCTGCTATACATTGCCACGCGGTAAGCCACCTGGTTGAGCTGTTATTTGTGGCCAAGTCGCTTCTGAAAAAAAAGAGCTACACACAACTCAGTGGGCCTTACGTGGTCACAAAAATATAGTTTCATCTTCTTGGTTCTTTCGGTAAAGTCACGTAGAAGGGAAGTAATAAAATAATAAAAATAAAACATAATATTATTATATTATTTTATTATGTTTTATTTTTATTATTGTATTACTTCCCTTCTACGTGACTTTACCGAAAGAACCAAGAAGATGAATCCCTGCAGTCACGAAAGCTTTAAATTGAAATTATAGTTTAGTTGGAAAGTGTAAACATCGCCACGTGGGAGACAAAAGGAGACATCGCCAGGTAAACACCGCCACGTGGGGATATCGTAGACATCGTAAACATCTTCTTGGTTCTTTGGGTAAAGTCACGTAGAAGGGAAAAATAAATAATAAAAATAAAACATAATATTTAAAGCTTTCGTGACTGCAGGGATTCATCTTCTTGGTTCTTTCGGTAAAGTCACGTAGAAGAGAAAAAAAATAAAATAATAAAATAAAACATAATATTTAAAGCTTTCGTGACTGCAGGGATTCATCTTCTTGGTTCTTTCGGTAAAGTCACGTAGAAGGGAAATAATAATAAAATAATAAAATAAACATAATAAAATAATTCTCACGACGTTTCGGCCACAACGCAAGCAGCCGTCCTCAGGTGAAGAACAGGTCTGTCGGGGAGACAGCGTCTGACGGCTGCTTGCGTTGTGGCCGAAACGTCGTGAGAATTATTTTATTATGTTTAATTTTTTTTATTTTATTATTTCCATTCTACGTGACTTTACCGAAAGAACCAAGAAGATGAATCCCTGCAGTCACGAAAGCTTTACATCGAAAAATCGTAAACATCGTAAACATCGCCACGTGGGAGACAAAGGAGGCCGGGCGCGGGTGCTAGCCACCCATTCCCTCGTGTGCCACCGTGCCGGCCTTCATAGGTGCTATTCCCTAACAGCACTTGCCCCAACAGTCTATTTAAGGCTATACGTGGCATCTTAGTCTTTGGTGGTTGCTACGATTTACAGAATTCAGCTACGCACCGTTCCCACAAGAGGGCAGCGTTGCTGTTCTGTGGGCACGCTCCCTCCGCGACACTCCAATACGATGAAAGATCTAACGATATTGACGATTATCGCGATAATATCAGCCCCCCCCCCGACAGCATTGTTAATTGAATTATATTAAGCGCTTGTCTTGGTTTGTTTGAATGTGCCTTGGTGGACTTCAACTGGAGTTGACTCATCACATTCGTTGTATTTAAAGGTCCCATGCGCGGTGTTATTGACATGGAATGTGTTGAATTTTTTTGGCTTTTTTTAAATATTTTATATTAAGTTCACTTGCTTGCTTGCTTGCGCGCTTACGACCGTGCAAATCTTTCGGTCGTTTTTTAATCCACTTCCCGTGATCCAATCGAGCTGACATTTTGCACACAGACTCGTTGTGCGTGACAATTTATTTTCGTGAATTTTTTTTCCCAAAATTTTACACTGTTTAGGGAAAAATATTAAATATTTAATTACCAATTGCTTAATGGTGGCAGACAATCATCTGACCCATAGGTGGCAGCCATCTCAAGCCAGAGGACGAGAGGACTCTAGCCGCCACGCATATAAAGGATTTATAGTGAAAAACTTTGTTTTTACGGGTTATACACTTGTTGTCAAATTGAGAGCCGCCCCCTCGCTCTGCCGCTGACGCCGCGTGGCTGTGGGGGAATGTGTTCCGGAGCACAGCCCAGGGCAGCTCCCGTCGAGAGACTCCAGGTACTGGGCATGGAAAAAAAAATTTCACTAACACAATCATATATTTTTTCCTAAACACAGAAAACTATTCAAGAAAACAACAAAAATGTACAATATAAACAATCATACAAAAACTGAAAACCTTATAATCCTTATATACGACTTTCCTTATATTTAATTTAAAATACCAATGTGATAAAAATGAAACTCTTACTGAAGAAAAACAGAAATGAATAATAAAATAAAACCGATGCCACGCATATAAAGGATTTATAGTGAAAAACTTTGTTTTTACGGGTAATTTTTTTCCCAAATAAAAATTGGCGCATTCCTAAATCAGGAATCCGAATATTGGCTTATACTGGAGGAATCCGATGAGCTATAAATATATTTTTTCACACCAGGAGGGTCTTAAACGACACAAGTGAGATCAGATAATACGCGGCCCTCTACCTAAACATAAACTACGGGATGAAAACAAACGGAATGATACGATAATCTCGGATCTTATATATCGTACGATATATTTTTCGACCAGAGTGAAACTAATGGGGCGACGGCTCTTTGAGGACACGCATGTGCTGCATCAATTGCACCACGACACCTCGCTGACCTCGTCAAGGAGGGTAAACCATCACGCCAACTCCGAGGGTTATCCTCGCAGCAACAGCAATAGCAGCGGCGGCGGTGGCGGCTTTTGGCGAATCATCGAATAAAGACGGGCACTGAATGTCGCGCTTCAGGATGGGCTTTTGTGGCCGTCTGGAACGCTCCTCCCTTCCGATATTAAGAAGCCACTGCAGCGATGCACTTTCAATCTACACTGAAAACTCATTTCTTTAGAACTTATTTTTCGAGTTTAGTTTGCTGCTCTTCCCTCGCGCCTCCGATTAGCACGGTGGTTACGTACGGCGCGAAAGAAGTTCGACGCAAATACGGACAATATGTACCAGAGACACACACGTGCACACAAAGAAAAATATCCCCCGTATAGCCTAACGACTTTTGGGGCAAGTGCTGTTAGCGAGGACCTATGAAGGACGGCACGGCGGAAAGAAGGGGTGAGTGGCCAGCACCAAGCCCGACCGCCTTTGCCTCTAGAGTGTTTATGTCTATATCACACCAGTTCTATGCTGAATCAACCTAGGGGAGGCCCAGGATAGGTTCAGATAATTGCCACTGCTGTTGACCCTAAGTGGGAATCGAACCCGGGTCGCCGGGTTTGTAGCGCAGCACGCTAACCACTGCCCCACCGCTCCCCGAGCAAAGACAAAAACCCCCCGTATAGCCTAACAGACTGTTGGGGCAAGTGCTGTTAGCGAGCACCTATGAAGGCCGGAACAGCACACGAGGGGGTGGGTGGCCAGCAACCACCCTCGGCCACCTTTGTCTCCCTAGTGGCGATGTTTACATACCACCCATAGGTACTCATTTGATTCTGAGTCGACCTAGGGGAGGTCCAGGCCGTTCAGATAATCTTCAACTGGTGTTGGCCGTGAGCAGGAACGAACTCGGACGCAGGTTCATAGCGCAGCTGCGCTAACCGCTACAATACCGCTCCCCCACTGCACACACTCTCACACACACAGACAATACACCACTCTCACCACCACACGCACACTCACACACTCTCAACAACACCCCGCACACTCACACACTCTCACACACACGCACACTCTCACACTCACACACACACAGGACACTCACACACTCACACAACGAGCACACTCTCACCACACACGCACACTCTCACGCACACCACACACTCTCACACACACGCACACTCACACACTCTCACACACACGCACACTCTCACACCTCTCACACACGCACACTCATACACGCACACTCACACACTCTCACACACACGCACACTCACACACTCTCACACACACGCACACTCTCACACTCTCACACACACGCACACACACACTGTCACACACACGCACACTCTCACACTCTCACGCACACTCACACACTCTCACACACACGCACACTCTCACACTCTCACACACACGCACACTCACACACTCTCACACACACGCACACTCTCACGATCGCCCCGGTATCCCTGATCTCCACAGGAGACCATCTCTGTCTTTAAAAGAGCACTCGGCTCTTTCGTCGGTATCATGAATAATGCATTCAGAAACTATCGCCATTCGAACCACCACCATCAGCACCACCACGATCAGCACCACCATGAGCCAATCTACATCATAGCACCACCATCAACACCAAAAACAAAGATCCCCCGTATAGCCTTAAGAGGACTGTTGGGCAAGTGCTGTTAGCAAAGTACCGATGAAGGCCCGCACGGCACACGAGGGGGTGGGTGGCCAGCACCACACCCGGCCGCCTTTGTCTCCCCAGCGGCGATGTTTACGCACCGCACCAGGTACTTGTTTGAGGTTGAGTCGACCTAGGAGAGGCACAGGACCGGTTCAGATAATCGTCACCGTGTTGGCCGTGAGCGGGAATCGAACCCGGGTCGCCAGGTTCGTAGCGCAGCGCGCTAACCGCTACAC